>NC_141031.1:20670000-21000000 GCF_052040795.2 Danio rerio | reverse complement strand
TTGGTATTGCAAGGAAGTGACTTCATGATAGATTTTAGTGTGTGATGTATGCTAAGTGTGTTTAGTGTTTTGCAAATCCATGTGTGTAGAGTTTTGCAACAAGTGTTAAGTTGACAATGTGCTTATAGTTGTGTAAATATGGGCTGATGTTTTGATACTTGTGTGTAAGGTTTTGCTAATAGTGTACTACTTTTAATTTTAGTGTGTAAGCAATCCAAAAAACTGTAAGACTCAAAATCACCCTAAAGTCGATGAAAACATCCTTAACAGCACACAATGGTTATATTAACAAATTCAAGTGGCTTGAAGATAAAACAATTAAGTTGTCACAGAGAATTGTGTTGTTTAGGCTCATTTCACACAAGTAGTTTGAACAAACAGCAAAGTGTGAGTGTGATTGCTCATTAAAAAACAGCCAACAATAAAATAAACAGCTTAGAGTGGTTTTGTTTAGTGGTCACTCTTGGCTCCTTCATGGTCAAAAGGAATAAAACCTTGAAAGGTAACTTTTAAATATATTTTTTTTTCCTCCAGGAACATAATTTATGTATATAAATATATTTTTTAATTGATTTTTTAAAATAATATTAATACTTAAACTTTATGATAATATATGCAATATTTTTAAAATAGTTTGTAATGAGCTATTTATTTTTCATTAAAGGGCACCTATTTGACCCCTTTTACAAGATATAAGATAAGCCTTTGGTGTCTCCAGAATGTGTCTGTAAAGTTTCAACTCAAAATACCCATCAGATTATTTATTATATAATGTAGAATCTGCCCATTTTGCTGTCTTGAGTACAGTGTGGCTGTTTTTGTAGCCTGTGGCTTAAAATCCAAACGAGCTGCTTCTCCCTGCCCACTGCTCTGACTAACTGCTTCTCCTGTAAGATAAACACCCTTCAATGGCAGAGACAGACTGGGATGAAGCTGAATTAGTGACAGCTCATTAGTCAAAAATACCAAGTAAGTTTATTTCATGTATTTGTGGTGGAGTCTCTTCAAGCCTTTCTGAAATGATGAGTCGCACACAAATGCTGTTTACTTTGCACTTTGTAGTACACACACACTCACACACACACACACACACACACACGTGCGTGTACTGACACTATGCGGCTGTGGTGATTACAGCAGTTATTACATTTCAATTTTACTATCTTTATCACAAACATCCACTGTTTTAAAAACTTTTTAAACTTTAAATCAATTATTGAGGTGCAGATTATCACAGAGACTTGTAACATTTTAATCCCAGTTTCTTTGCAAAAATAGTTTTCTGGACATGTGTATACATGTTATTATAGTAACATGGCATCTGTCAATCAATTCGGTGAACGGGGGAAAATTGCACTCTTGCGTCACGTTGAGTTTGGCTTAAAATCATTGGGATTTGGATCCTATTTTATCATCAGGAAATTTAAATAAGAGACTTGTTGAGTTTATATCACTCCAGTATGACAGTGGGCACACTATACCACACACAGTTCTGTCCAAACAGCTTCCAAAAGTTGATTTTCATCATAAGTGCCCTTTAAAAATTAATAGCAACAATTTACAATACAGGGCACATAATTAATTTTACTTAAAGGCACAGTAGATGATTGGCTTCAGAAACATTTTTGTTGTGCTGGTTAAAAGTCTCTTCACATTCCAATAGCAATGATTAAAAGAAAGGATCTAAATGCATTTATATGTTTTTTTATATTCTGTGTAAGGCATAAAACAAAACAAAAAAATTCATCCAAATAAATTTTGTCGGGCAGAGAATTACAATAATTTTGATAAGTAGCACAAACTGCCAGTGCAGATTTGAACATCTGCAGCGTTAACGCAGATCTACCTTTTTGCGGACACGCACGCACGTTCACCTGCAGCTGGACATTACTCTATTGACAGAGAGAGCAAAACAAATGCTCAATCAAAACTTTTTAAAAGCCTGAGTCTATATTGGAGTTACTTTTGCAGACTGGAGGAAAGATGACACCATGACTGAAGTATTTCTTTTACACAGGTAATGTTTTGTTTTAAAACTATTTCAGTCACTTAAAGCTGATGTAAATTGTGTTGTTTTACGAATGGGTTATATGCACTGAAGGGTTGTTCAGCCACTGAATTCTCCTGGCAAAGACTGATGTGACTATTATAAGTTTCATAAGGTCCTTTTACAGCATCGATAATGTAGATTTTTATTCAGTTTAACAACAAAACAAAAGTTAATACAGCTGTTCCGCCTTGCCTGCTGTACTGAGGTGAAGTTGCTTTTATATTCACATCATATTGGTTCATTTTTGTTTTTTATGAAAAAACAACGACCAATAGATTTGTTACATTATTTATTAATCCGTGTTAATGTTAGTAAATTAAAATACAGTTTATAGTTAGTTCATGTTATCTTAGTGCATTAACTAATGTTAACAAGCACAGTGTTAGATTTTAGCAATGCACTAGTAAATGTTGAACTAATAAACAAATGCTTTACAAGTTTTTTGATCATGTTGATAAATACATTAACTATGTATCCTGTATTGTAAAGTCTTACCATTGTGTTTATGTGGCACAGTTGATGTGCATATTTATAGTCTTATTTATATTCTTAATCATTTTAGATATTGTGTATTAGTTCTTTGAAATTTAGACGATATACCTTGATTTTTTGACATGCAGGGCTGTTTTGATTCATTCTTTATGGACTCAAAATTAAACTAGTGTTTTTTATGTGCACCAAGCTCTCGAAGCAAATTGCACCATCTGCAAATACAAATAACCATAATAATAGCATTTTTGAAATGATCTGACACGTTTATTACCCATGGACACTGCAGGGATGCTGCTTAAGATGGAGAGAGAGAGATGAAGAGAGCGAGAGAGAGAGAGTGAGCACTGAATGATTGATTATTCTCTTATACCTTTGTGGTTTGATTAAAGCGTCGGTGATTTATCTGCACCACTCACAACATCATTACACCATGTACAGTATCTGTGTGTGAGTGTTTGTGCGTAAATGTATAGGTGTGTGTGTGTGTGTAATCTAAGGGTATATTGCATCGCACGCTAAAAATATCACATACAAAGGCCTGCCAAGAGTGTTTGCATAAACGGCTGTCCTCTCGATAAATTTTCTCCCCCCTCTGACACCTCATATTAAAATGGGAATCATCCCCTGTTGCGGGGACTGTTCGTATAAGGTTATTTAATATTTGATGGATGTGTTTACTTCAAGCAGATGTTGCCGAGAGTGTGATCATTTAGCAGCCATCAGTTGTGTGTCTGGGCCACTTTTCCGTGCACTCCGTCCAATTCATTTTTCTGGAACCACACACTATTATTTTAGTGCTTTTAAACTGAATATGTTGACTTGAAGGAGGCCTATTATTCAAAAATCACTTTAATGAGGGGTTTTAACACTGTTGTGTGTGAATACAGTCAAATAGGTAAAACAATTATTTTATTTTTCCAAATCACACTTCATAAAAACAGTGCAGAATCAGATAGAAGCCCTTTGTGCATGTGATCTGTGGGGGAAAGCCCTGCCCATTAGTGACAATCTCTCCCTGATTAGCATAAACAGCCCTTTGTTAGAAGCTGCCGTCCTCTGTTAGAGTTTTTCTCTGCTAAAGATGATCTCAGTGACTAAGGGTGCTTTCACACCTAGACGTTTGTTTCGTAACCTGTCTCGTTTGCCCAGTTAACGCAGTTCGTTTGGCATATGTGAATCCACCAATCACTTCGAGATCGCTTGAATGAGGTGGTCTCGTCTCGATTGAAACGAACTCAGATTAATTGTAGTGAGAAAGCAAACGATCCGAGCCCGGTTATATCACAGTGTTTTATGGATATGTAATAGGCGTACGGCTATATGAAGAGAGCGTTATGAGTGGGGCGGGAGGTCATTCCAGACATCTCAAGTCTCGCGGAAGTTTTAGGAGTTATCCGCAAATGCACAGAGACTCGCGGATGCCCTATCAGAAAAGTCTAGTGGCTGGGAATGAGCTTTTATCAGTGTCTGCTATAATGTTAGTGTTGTTTTTGTGTGTTTACATTGATGAATATGGCCACTGTGTAAAACACAGTACAGTTATGATCTCATTGCCACATTAGATAATTATGATAACATAATATGGTTGCCCTCAGTGAAAATAACACAACTGGAATCACTACAGCAGTCGCGATCGTCTGATCTCATTTGAAGCAAGAGATTGTAATGACATATGATGACGTGTGCAGGTGTTGCAGTGCTGCAGTTTTAAAGCCCCTCCCCTTAACCCTCGGTTGTAAGGGCCAAGGGGAAGGGTAAGGGGTAGGAGTTGGGGTACAAAAGTAGAATTGGGATTGGGCCTAACAGAAATAAGTCTCTTACACGGAAATCTCTAGTCTTTCACAAGACATCTCTAGTCTTTGTGAATAAAATATATGTAGTCATTTGCTAGAATCATCACATTTGAAAGCAAAAAACAACATGAAGAACAACAACACCAAATGCATTTCAGTGGCTCAGTTTGAATGTAAAAGAATAATGAACACATTCAGAATGTAACAATGTTTTTAAACTGTCAAGTAGACCTGTAAGATAAAGGATGTCTCCCTGTGTGTGAAAGTGTATGTTAAAGGTCTGTTTCTGGCATGCGGGTAAGGGTGAGTTTTGTGTGTTGTTCCCGGTTGGAGGGGTGGATTGTGGATGCTGGTTTGCACTTCGTTCTTCCTGTCTCTGATGGCCAGGCCCTTCGGCACTTCCTGCAGGAGGGGTGGAGGGTGGACTGTGACCTTGCCTCGTGTTTGTCCCGCTGGGTCGTCCCATTGAGACACTGAAAGAAGGGGACACAGCAACACTCAGGCTGGTGGAGGAGAGGAAACACACACTGCAAAAAATGCTTTCCTTCATTGTCTTGTTTCTAAACTGAATATTTAAATATTCTTAAACCAAAAAGCATTTTCTAGACAAGCAACACTTATTGTCTTGATTTAAGAAATGGTCAGGAAAAAATGCAAAATAATCAGCCAATGGGGTAAGAAAAAAAAAAATTTAAATCGAAAAAAACAACTAATTTTTCATACTCCATTGGCAGATTATTTTACATGTTTTAAGGAAAACTCACTCAATTTGGCACATTATATCTCAAAACATAACTTGTCTAGAAAATTACTCTTGATTTAAGAATTTGTAGATATTTGGACTAGAAACAAGACAAAACCTCTAGATAAAAAACATTTCTTGCCAAGCAGGAGTATCAGAAACATTTGCTGACATTTGCTGAGGCCTGTTCCCATGCAAACAATCAAAAAATAAATAAATAAACACAGGCGGATAAAACCTTTTTAAGTCTTAACCCACTGACAAAAATAAATAACCTAAAGGGCACCTATGGAGAAAAATCTACTTTTCAGGCTGTTTGGACAGGCATATGTGTAGGTATAGTGTATAGACCATCATATTGGGGTGAAATAAACACACATGGTCCTTTTTTTTAATTTAACAACAGTCCACCCGCCCACCATTCTTGATTGACAGGCGCGCATTACCATATCCTCAGTTTGTTCTTAAATGTACGCCATTTTGATTGCTCTTTTTTTTAGATGTAAGGCTCATTGAGCTCAACACAAAATCAACATTCACCCCATCTCATTGGCGCCACTGTTTGTAACTTTAGGTGGGTTTGCAAATGTGTACATTTTATTGAGTCTTTCTTAAACTTCAGCCGTTTGCATTTCCTGCAGTCACAGAAGCTTCCTGTCATCTTAACTAGGTGAGGCTGTAAAGTACGAGCGCTTTGCCTCACGTGCAAACAAACTTGCCTTCAGCAGGTCACACACCAAAAGCCGTTTGGCGATGCACAGCGTCGCGCCATGCATTTTATAATTCTAAACATAGGTTTCTATCAGGGTACGCACACCAGCGCTGAAAGTCGGTGGCTGTCACAGAGCGGCATCTGAATAGTTTCATTTTAAATAACATGCAGCTCGAGTGGCGCATCCGGTGTCTAATTCCCTTTAGTTATAGCCTCAGTCAAAGTTAATTCAGTGTGCGTGGTTTTTTAGTCTCGGTGTACAAGCTTGGAACTTTAAACTAGCGCACAGTTGGCTGTAAAGCTATTCCAAGACACAAATGATTTTGTACTCTCTGCTTTGGTTTGTGTCCAAGTCCGGGTCGTACATGTACGGCTAAATGCTGGTCCTCACTTATGTTGCTTCTCACACTCATACGTTACAAACAATTTAGCCTACCCAATTCACCTGTACTGCATGCCTGGACTGTGGGGGAAACTGGAGCAGCCGGAGGAAATTCATGCGAACTCAGGGAGAACTTGTAAACTCCACACAGACACGCCAACTGACTCAGCTGAGGCTCGAACCAGTGACCTTCTTGCTGTGAGGCGACAGCACTACATACTGCGCCACCACGTCGCCCTAGTTCTCTTATTATTGATTGATTAATTGATATTTGTTTACTCTGAGCTGGAATGCTACTCTCTAGGACCCCAATGAAAGTTGATCTGAGGACTTTTCTATTCAGAGATGTTGTCATTCTTCTGTAGAGTTTTGCACTAAGTGAGGGAAATTACATGCTTCGCTATTTCAGCTCATTTATTCCTGCCTTTGCTTCCTGTTTCCTCCTATCTCCCTCCATTTACTTCCTCTTCTGCTTTACCTACGCATGCCTGAAGATGTTGAGGATGAGCTACTCAGGAATTACTAAGAAGACAATTAAATGACATTGTCTACGCTTTATTTTCACTACCTCAATGCAAAAAGCAGAAGCATGTCAGTGAACAGTTATTTCTTTATCTTTACTAACAGTTACAGTGTACAATTTACCTCAGGAAAGACATTCTGTCCACATCTTGTTAATTTGTTAGAGAATATACAGGCCCGTAGCCAGCCTGGTGAAAGTGGTGGTTCTTTTTCTCAAAAAGTGGACCTTTTTGCAATTATATGTGTCAGTTTCTATTTAACTATTTGATTTAAATACTGCATTTTAGTGAGCAGTACTTTTTTGTTGCTGGATTAGCTAGTCAGACATCATCATAACCACCCTTTTTGATGTACTAAAAATATTTCCTAAAAATTTGCAATAAAGAAAAATTAAAACAAGAAAAAATACAAATTTAATAAATCATATATCATTAGGAAAAAAAAGGAATCTGTCAAAGTTTTAAAATAAAAAAAAAACTGTAGCCTACTGTCATTTATTAGACAAAAAACAAACTGGCCAGCACATTCAACTGTCCTCAGTCTCAATTTGGCCATTTAAAAAAAAAATAAGAATTAAAATATAATAATAATAACATAATAATAATAATAGTAATAATAATAGTAATAAAACAATAAAAATGAATTCCTCAGAATTTTTCAAGCCTCTTTGGCAAAAAAGTGCATTAGAAAATTCCTGGAAATCAACAATAGCTAAAATATATACAAATTAATTTAATATGGTCCGCTTCTGGTGCTTCACACCTTTTTATCGCTCTTTTTTCGGGAATAAGGTCCAAGATTTATAATGAAAGTTACCTGCAAAATGTTTTCTCTGTTTAAAAACAATGACAGAAGTGAAAGAAGACTTGGTAACACTTAATAATAACTACACGCTATGAATCATTTATTAAGCATTAGCATCTAGTGACAATTAAAGGCTCAGTTGCATTAGCATTAGCATCTTTGTAAGTCGCTTTGGATAAAAGCGTCTGCCAAATGACTAAATGTAAATGTAAATGTAGTGAGTTCATTATCTGTTAGACATTAACTCTATATAACAAACGTTAGTAAGCAGTTTATAACTGCAGCTACAAATGCTGTATTCTTGACTTACAACAACATTTATAATGTGGTTATTTGTACTTTTATACTTTGTTAATGATTTATTTTTAATTGCTAAATGAAGTATTAGATTACTTACAAGCCATTTGTATTTAAGAGTAGTTTGTAGTTTTTAAGATAATTCAGAATGAGTTAGTAAATGATTAATAAACTATTAAAAATCAGAGTTCATGATTCTCATTATTCAGGTATATAGTAATGGTTACTATGTATGTTTATAAATGCTTTATTAACTCAACTTCATGCTGTTTTGTGACCTAATCTAAATAGAGGAATATTTATCCAATCTAAATCCCTTATAAATGACAATTAAAGGCTCAGCATCAACTGAACAATCATTTTTAAAATCATATCTAAAAAGTGAAATTACTGTAAAGTTTAAACATTGCTGAATAACAAATTACAACATAAAACAACAGCAATATAATAATTTAACAATACAATAAGATGCAATGTTTAAACGGTACAGTAATTTTATTTTAGATAAGGTTACAAAGATTTATTGTTTATTTGAAGTTCATTTTCATTTGTCTATTTTCAAACAAATATGATTGAATAAATTTGTTTATGTTTTTTTTCCTGTTTAGAATTCAACTGAGCCTTTAACTGTCATTTATAAGGGATTTATAAAGCTTAAATATTCCTCACTTTAGATTAAGACACAAAACTGGATGAAGTTGAGTTAATAAAGCATTTATTAACATTCAAATTAACTATTAGTTTATACCCATAATAATTAGATAAACATGTTATTTTGAATAGTTTATTAATCATTTACTTATTCTGAATGATCTTTAAAAAAAACACCAAATATGCTTAAATAGTTGTTTTGTAAATAATGAAATACTTAATTTAGTAATGAAAAATAAATTATTAACAAAGCAAAAAAAAAAAAAAAACAATTATTAAGCTCTTTATACATGTGCTTTTAAATACAAAATACAGCATTTGTAGCTTCAGTTATAAACAGCCTACTAACATTTATTAATGTAGAGTTAATGCTCAACAGATAATGATTTCACTATTTGCTAATGCTTAATAAATGGTTCATAGTGTGTTGTTATTATAAAGTGTTACCAAAGACTCTTGCTTCTCTTACATTGGTTATAGTTCCATAGCAACAGCCGACAGAGTATTCCGTTTGGTTTTAAAGCCTTTTTCAATGGATTATTTTCATTATTTATGAAAGCATAGCCGTCAAAATAGGACAAATGAGCTCATGTATGTCAGGGGTTCCCAAACTTTTCAGCCCGTGGCCCCCAAAATGACAATGACAGTGACTCACGACCCCCAATATCCTCTGAGGTGGTTATAAATACAGAAACTTTGCATGCAATGGTGCACACACACCAATAGACCCAGGTCTATTCTTAGTTTAATTTTTTCAATGTATGCGAGTGCTGTGTATAGGCCAGAAAGTTTAACCTGGTGTTATAAAATCAATCGGCTGCTTCTGACGCTATTGCTATGTCTTTAATATAATGTAATTACCCCAGGGGTCGCAATCCAAAAGAACTATAACCAGAACTATAATATCTAGAACTATAAGCTACCATAGTAACTATTTGACTATTGACTATTTTTTCTCTTCAGTAGGTTATAGATAACAAATGGTAATTCTTATGGTTTGATAAAAATAAATCGATTTTTGGAAATCACCAGGCGACCCCTCGGGGTGTCCCGACACTCACTTTGAGAACCACTGATGTATGGGACAAATTCTGGACTTTTGTCAGTGAGGGGTTGGTCTTCCGAACCCCCGCTGGCTTCCGGCCTGAAAAGTTAGTAAACATGTTTTATGCTTATGGTAAACATGTTTTTAATAGAATTGTGGCTGAAAAAGCGCACCTACAGGTGTTTCAGGCGCAGGTAAGATTTTCTCCAGGTCATAATTTATTTCATTTTTATTAGTTTGTCTAAAAAGTGATTAGACTGGTCGAGTCTCATCTGGAATGCATTCCTTCTGAAGTGGTTTGAGCGATCGGGTTTATTTCTGATTAGAATAAAAGGAATGAAGTGAGCAAACAGCCTCAAAAACAAAGACGTGACGGGATTAGCGCCTTTTGTTGTGAAGTGACATCCAGGGGCGGAAGGGACATCTGGCAATTCTGGCAAATGCCAGAAGGGCCGGACCATTTTTTAAATGTGGGCCGGTCAGCTATTTTAAAAAAAATTTTTTTTCATATATATTGTTTTTTAAATGTAAGCAGCTTTTATTTCTTGCAAGATGTGAATATTATGGTGATGATAATGATGATGATGATAACAGTAAGAATATTAATTAATGTTCAGCATTGGCCCAATCGGCAACGACCAGCTGGTTTCGAGATGGGCCGACCCAATCAGAGGTTATGCAAACATAATCAAAATCTGGCAAGGATGTCAAACAAACAGTAAGTGCAACAGATCGATAGAGATGGACCATAAAAAGGGAAAGGCAGTCAAGTCAGACAATGCCAAATACATAAAATTAACTGAACTAGTCTCGAAAGGGGGCAGTGCAGTGGCGCAGTGGGTAGCGCTGTCGCCTCATAGCAATAAGGTCGCTGGTTCCCTCAGCTGGGTCAGTTAGTGTTTCTGTGTGGAGTTTGCATGTTCGCATGGGTTTCCTTCTGGTTTCCTTCACAAGTCCAAGCTCTTGATATAGGTGAATTGGGTAGGCCGATTGGGAATTGGGTAACCCAGTAATGAGTTGCAGCTTTGAGGGCATCCGCTGTGTAAAACATATGCTGGATAAGTTGGTGGTTCTAAGATTAATAAAGGGACTAACCCGAAAAAAAAATTAATGACATGATTATGCAATAAAATAATTATGCATATAAATGGGTTGTTTTTGTTCCAGTCACATACATTAAATGTTTAAATATCTCTTAAATATGTTATATAATTTTACCATCTGTACACCAATATAAGTAGTAAATGTGCGTGTCCGTGAGTGGGGCTGTGTCGGTGTGGTAATGTGGGCAGGTGTGGCTACAATGCCAGTGCTGTCCCAGTCCACCCCTGGTGACATCTGATGGCTGAGGACTCCGCTTGCTATTAAAGCCTTCATCGGACAGTTATTTAAAAAAGAAAATGATGGCAAATATAGGGAAAGGGTGGTCATGTACAAGTAAATAAATATACAGGACGTCCCGGCTAATGCGGCTGATTAGCTTAGAATTTTATGGATAGGGACAGATTTTCATCTGTTAGGAAGTAAGTAACTTTAGCCTTACCCAGTTTGGTAGCCTTTTTGAACAACAATATTTTGCGTAAATGATGCCATTCCCTTGCTTTATTCGTCCCATAGTGTTGGGTATGTATGGATGTTGCGTCAAAGATTCAAACGTTATCACTCAGTGGGTTATGTCACTAACTTGCGTCAAATTATTGTGGCTTTGAGGTTCCATGAGATTACTAGCCATAGTTATTTAAAATGACACTTTATTACAATATATATGAAATATAAATATATTATATTAATTGTATATTAAATATATTATATAATATTAAATTACATAAAATAAATTCATTCATTCATTCATTCATTCATTTTCTTGTCGGCTTAGTCCCTTTATTAATCCGGGGTCGCCACAGCAGAATGAACCGCCAACTTATCCAGCAAGTTTTTACGCAGCGGATGCCCTTCCAGCCACAACCCATCTCTGGGAATCATCCACACACACATTCACACACACACTCATACACTACGGACAATTTAGCCTACCCAATCCACTTGTATCGCATGTCTTTGGACTGTGGGGGAAACTGGAGCACCCGGAGGAAACCCATGCGAACGCAGGGAGAACATGCAAACTCCACACAGAAACGCCAACTGAGCCGAGACTCGAACCAGCGACCCAGCGACATTCTTGCTGAGAGGCAACAGCACTACCTACTGCGCCACTGCTTCACCAACATAAAATAATTTAAAGGACAAATTCTGGACCTTTTGGCCGCGGTGGTTCCTCCAACAATGTACCCAAATAAAATAAACATTTAAATAACAGGGGGGAAATGTAATAAGGTTTAAAAATGTGGTAAAAATCAGGCGACCGTGAGAGCTTTTCCTTTACTGGATTGCTTTTGAAAACACTGGATTTAAGGAAGGAGGTGATTGGGTCAGTCTGCTTTTAAAAACACCATTGGTTGGGTTTAAAGAAGGTGGTGGGTCGGGGAACTGTCACTTGGTCAGTCAGTCAGTCAGTCAGTCAGTCAGTCAGTCGGTTGGTCGGTCGGTCGGTCGGTCGGTCGGTCGGTCGGTCAGTCAGTTGACAGCAGCCTCTGGAGGATTTATATAAGAACAGCAGGGCTGAATGGCGATGAAAAAACATACACAGCAGCAGATTCCCGAAAACAAAAACTGCAACAAAAAAAAAAACATACATGCTGGGACGTATTTCATGTTGTCCAAAAATGTATAAAAGGGCGCGTATTAACCCTTAAAGACCGAGACAGCCGCCCGCGGCTAAAAATAAGTATTGCTCTTAAATGTTTAATAACTTTTGATCCGCTGATCCGATTCATACAATTCAAAGATTGGCGAAAAGAAGAGAATCTTAGCTTTCCAGTGCTGTATCATGTAACATTCGCGGACTTCCAGAGGCTCCGGAATCAGTGCGGTTACGTCATCAAAATTTGACAACGCTGATTTGACAAAGAAACGCTCGTCACTGTGTCTCCGGACAAACCAGACATCATACATTGATGCATTGTCCCTCCTCCATGCCCAGATTGGTTCAAACTCGCTATATCACAACCAATAAGCATAGGTTTCGCTTTTGTTTGTGGATCAACATGCTTTTTGAACAACACGGAATGAGAGATAGGCATACATTTATGCGCGGCTAAATAAAACGGGAAAAAAATGTTTTGCATGAAATAATTTTCATACTAAGTACTTTTGCATGCACAGCAGCACAGAAACATGACAAAACAGTGACACAGCAAAGACGAACTGCTGCTCTTGCTGTTTTCAAAAGACGCAAATGAAGATGCAGCTGTTTGTCTGCATTGCAGACAGCCATATCCAAATCCATATCCACGGACAACCATATCCATGCTGGCACATAAAACCTAAGGATGTTCCATATTGAATCTAGTTTCGTTATGTAACTATTTATGGTATAGTAAATATTTATATCTATTTTTTTACTGAGGATTTGCACCATGTTTATTTGGACTTTGACACATTATTTATTATTTTCTTATTTTTTTATTTGTTCATTGTAAGTGGTGTTGTTTATAGTAACTGAAAATATATTATTTGGAAAAAGTCAAATTTGCTTCACTGTTCTATTATTTTGTAACATTTTTTTTTCTGTTTAGTTCATTCCCAGAACTTTTGGGCAAATACATTGTCAGTAAATAAATGCATTTTTTTCCCCCATAGAAAAACGCCTTGGAATAGCATTGAAATAAATTGCTATAACTTGCTCAGGGAATTGTGGATGTAGACTAAATTTATTTTGGAAGTATAAAACATCATAGCATGTATTTCTAAAGTAAGAAAAACAAACTTCATAAGGTTTTTTTTGAAATAACTGGAAAATGCCACTTTTTTTAAAAATCGTTTCTGGAAAATTCTGGAATATTTTCTGTCTTTTCATATGTTTTTGGACCAAAAAATATTTTAGACTGGACCTTTAAATGATACAGATTGAAACTTCAGGTTCTCCTGTTTAAAATGATATATGACACTTGAGGCTGACTGCTAAAATAAAAATAAAACTGCTTTTAAAAAAATAATAATATAGGCCCATTAGGTGGCCACAAAATACCTCTAGGTCTTTAAGGGTTAATAATGAGCCTGGGTTGCTTTATAAACAGAAAGCAGCCAGTTTGACACTTTTTAAACACATTTCTGTTGTCATCAGAACTATTTGCAGTGTGTTTCTGTATTTGCTTGTGTTAAAAGAATTTACATGCGTGTGTGTTGTCAAATTGAATATGGTTTCTCAATTTGTTAATGTTTTTCCATATGCATGTGTTGCAATCAACATTTCATCTTTAAATGAACGCTACGGGGCAGTAAGAAACCATTTCTTTTCTCGCTTACCAGCTGACCACTTACCTTCATATAGATGACTTCTCCACTATAAGCAGTTTGTCCGGTAGCTCGATATGGACGTCTGCGGACTTGAGATGCAGAGCAGAGTTAACCTCAACAACAGGGTTTGAGTCCGGTGACGAACGCTTCCAGAAAGCAGGTAAGACAAAAACAAAAGCTAAAAATAAAATAAACAAGTAAATAACAGAGTGAGAATGTGGTAAAATCTGAAAATGTTGTAAAAATCAGGGCGCTTTTCATTTTCTGGATTGCTTTTTAAAAATACTGTTGTTGGGTTTAGGGAACGAGGAGGGTGGGGGTATTGGTCAATTGGTCAGTCAGTATGTCAGTCAGTCGACAGCGGCCTCTGGTGGATTCATGAAAACAAAAACTGCAAAAAAAAAAAAAAAAACATAGCTGCTGGGACGTATTTGGCTCTCTCCAGAAATGTAGATAGGGTATGCAATCAGAATGAGGCTGGGCTGGTTGCAAAATAATTTTAGAATAGTGAAAAAGTGTCGAAAAGATTTAGTTTAGCCCAAACTTTCAGCACAATGCTAATGGATGTACTTTACACCGAGATGAAGAAGGAATGTGTTCACTTCCACAGATCCAGCAAACTGCCTGTTGTGAAGGATCCCACCCACAGGTTAATCCCCCCGGGAGTCTTTAAGCCACTATTTAATGCTCTCCTCTCCTTTCCCCGTGAGCGGAGCACATGCAGGGTGTGGAGCTCAGGGAAGTAGAGTATATCCTTCCTCCCGTTTGAGGACATTTTAAACAGGGGGAGGGTGAAAATGGGGGAAATTGAGCCCTTTATGTTTTACATGCCAATAGATTTTATTTAGACGCAGGCAGTATGGTTAGATTGAAAATTTATTGGTCCGTTAAAAGGTTTAGATCTGATCTCATTACCTCTGACAAACCAGCGTAATCAGTCTGACACAGTAAAACTAATGTATTGTACTAAACTAAATTGCTGCTCATTGTGCAAATGAACTCTCATAAACATGTTTTTATGAGGTTTTGTGATGAGTCTGTGGATGATTGTTCAACAGACGCTTGATTAGTTAGATTGTATTATTTTTATGTTTCTTTTGCACACTTTAAAATGTGTTAATTAACAGAAGCTCATCTCTGAAAATGGCATTATGAGATTTTGATCTTTGCTCTGACATCTAATAATGTTGAAAATTGTACTCTTTATTTTAACAGTGACCTTTACTGACATTTTATGTCAGTGTGTTTGTTATATGTTATATCAGAAAATAATGCATAAACAGAAATAAATCCATACAATAAAAATCTACATAACCTGCCCAAACATCTTTCAAAACTACTGAAATGTCCACAAATGTCAGAGATGTCCAATGTCTTGCAGAAAATTATGAGTACATTTTCCATTTTAGTTTTTTCGGTCATACTTTATTTTGATGGCCTGTTTGTTGAATTTAAGTTACATTGCATCTACATGCCAGCTAATTTTCATTAGATTATAAGTAGACTGTTAGGTTGGGGTTAGGGTTGGGGTTAGGGTCAGTGTACATAAGTTGACATGCACTTGGAAAGTTTCTTATAGTCAGTTAAATGTCTGTTAAAGGAGCAGCATCAGCAAATATTAAGCAGGTATTCTACTAATACTGAAATAGACCATCAAATCAAGGTGTCATAATTTTAATATTCATATGTAGTGCGCACTTTGAAAATTGCTTGGCTGTTGTAATTCATATAGTGTATGGATAATGGATACTTTGCTCAAGTAACAAAGCAAAGAAAGATATTATTAACTTTTTATTCAACAAGTATGCATCAAAATAGATTAAAAGCAGAAGTACAGATATTTAGGAAAGATATTGTTACAAAAGAAACTGTTGGAAAAGATTGGTGTTTTTGTTGATTTTTTTTTGTTTCTGTTCATCAAAAAATCCTTAAAATATTAAACTGTTTTCAAATCATATTTATTCTTCTAAATTTAGTGTCAACACTGAAGATTAGCGTAATAATGCTGACAATTCAGCTTGACATCACAGAAATCAATTATTAGTATTAAAAAACAGATACTGTAAAGTGTGATTAAGGAAAATTTGACATCATTTTCTATGATTTTTTTTTCTTTTAGAAAAAGTCTATTTCTTTTAGTTTGACTGTAATAAAAACAGTTGTTAAATTCTTTTAAAACAATTTTTAAGGTCAATATTCTTAGCCCCCTTAAGAATTTTTTTCTTGCCAAACACTATTGTCCATTGATTTTCCTAATTAATGAAACTTGCCTGGTTAATTAAGCTATTTTTTAAATTTAATTATTTAAATAGCACTTTAAGCTGAATACTAATATCATGCAAATGAACTAGACAAAATGTGTACTTTCACTATTGCAAAGATAAAAGAAATTAAATGATTAAATCTATTATGTTTTCGAAAGTTGTTGTTGATAAAATCTTCTCTACATTAAACAGCACTTGAAATATTTTAGAATTAATGAATTAAACAGAATGGCTAATAATGTTGCCTTCAAATGTATACAAACACACACACACACACACACACACACACACACACACACACACACACACACACACACACACACACACACACACACACACACACACACACACACACACACGCGCACACACACACACACACACACACACACACACACACACACACACACAAACAAAAACAAAAAATCCAAATTTGATTGAAAATAGCAAAAAATATATATTTTTGTTAAAAAGTTATTAAAAATTTGAAATAGCTGAAATGATATGCTTTGGATGTCCCTCTGAGATGCATATCTCAAAAACATGTCTTTCATATTATTTACTTGCTAACATGCACTAATACAAGGACAAACCAATACCTTTTTATATCATTTCGATAGCACCTTTTTACATAGAAACCTTCTCTGACTATAATTAACCCAGTAATGAGATCATCAACCTGCTCCCCAGAGAAAACAAAACAGTGCGCAGAATTTCCTCAGAGACTCACGACATATTCATTATAGTACTGTTGTGAGGACCTTTGATTGAAATCAATCCAGTCCATGGCACACACTTCATTTGCCCCATTTTTTCAAAGCATAGGTGATTCTCAACACCAATCAATGAAGTGATGGATGGTAGCCAGTGTGTTTAGCCAGTATAAGCAGCTGGTGTAATGCACATGCACACACACATTTTGGGACACATCTCTCACAGAAAACATTCTGCAATTTTACATTTTCACATACTTCAATCTGTATGACTTATGAAATATTTTCATCATGTGGGCAAAGGAAATGTCCAAACAAGGTCAGAAATACTGGTTTTGGTATACTTGTGGGAACATTTGGTCACACTATAGTGTTTTTGAGTGATACAATAGTACCCCACCACTTACTGTAGTAAAAACTCAAGAATACTTCAGTATTTGTTAGTTCATTACTTCACTATAGTTAATGCTCTAGTGTAATTCATTAGCATTTTAAATACTAAAATACACTTTACCATAGTATGGTTAAAAGCACTGCAGTATTCACTTTAAATTATTATTTTTTATGTGGGTAGTGAATAGTAGGACCACACACACACACACACACACACACACACACACACACACACACACACACACACACACACGTGTGTGTGTGGTGATGCTGCTGTGTGCTTTGTGTCTTTGTCATGCTGCGTTGCCCAGAGTGATTGCCTACTGTGACGTTGTCTGTATGTTTGTTGCAATAACAGCCCTAAATTCCCAGGAAATTAAAAGTTCTACATAAGTAATGAGGAGAGTAAATCTAGGGGCTCATCTCTGCTGGGTGTGTGGGTTTTTTGAGAAAAAAGATTTTTCATATTACCTCAGGCAAAAGAGAAAGCACTTATGCAGACGTGTATTATTGAGTCAGTTTTTGGTGCATTATTTAACACTCAGTGATGTGAGGTATTAAATCTGAATCTGTGCAGCTGCGTTGTGTTCATTTCAATATTCGTTCTTTTCATTTTCCCATACAAACTCATTCACACACACACACACACACACACACACACACACACACACACACACACACACACACACACACACACACACACACACTCACTCATACAATATGGACAATTTAGTTAGTTTAATTTAGTTGTCTTTGGACTGTGGGGGAAACCGGAGCACCCGGAAGAAGCCCACACGAACACGGAGAGGACATGCAAACTCTACACAGAAATGCCAATTGACCCAGCCTGGACTTAAATTAGCAACCTTCTTGCTGTGACGCTACAGTGCTAACCACTGAGCTACCATGCCACCTCATTTCAACACTCTGCTTACCCTTTTAATGCGTGGTGTTGGTTTTGAATGAGAATGAATGCATGAATTTTACCTGTAAACCTCTGAATAATGTTAACCGAAAACTTAATTTATTTTCTCTTTTTTCCTTTTTTTAATAATCAATAAAACATTCAAATGTTATTATTATTTCATTTTATTTAGACTATAATGGTAGTTAAAAGTGAAACAAAAAATGAATAAATACATGTAATACATGCACTTTTCTAACCTATACAAAAGTAAAATGAGTTTAGAAACTGCAGGTAATGATGATTTTTCATTTAGTTGTTAATATATCATACTACTTTTAGACAGATGAAAATGCTACATTAGACTGTTCAAGTTAATAAAGTTACTTTAAAGAATACCTGAATATATATTCAGAATAATACATTTATAACAATTATTTAATCAACAGATGTACAGTAAAGCAATTTAAGTCTTAACAAAAACAGACAGGTACAAAAATGTGGACACCCCAACAGAATAATGACATTGATTTGTTGTACAGCCACCTTTTGCTGAAACATCAGCCTGTAGAAGCTTCTTATAGCCCAGGCTAAAGGCTCCTACACACCGGGACGCTTTTCGTTTTGTTTATTGTCAGCGTTTTACGAGACGTTTTTCAGAATTCAAACCCAAATGATTTTCTCTGGCATCAAGCTGAAGAGTATGCAAAATCTCTTTTGACATTAGATGGCGCTGCACAACTTTAAGCTTCTGACACCCGCTTATAACACAAAAGAAGAGGAGGAGAGGAAGTTCACACGCTTGTTGTTAAAGTTACTGGTGACTCGAACAAGCATGGATGGTTCAAGCAGCAGCTCCAGCTCTAGCGATGAAGAAATGATTAGTGTTCATAAGAACAATAAGCAGCTCCATGTTCATATCGCCTCTGGGCATCTTCTTCAATGTGCGCTCGCATTGATAGTTTTGCACTTGAGCGCCTCCAACTGCTGTTTACTGTAACTTCAGCAGCTCCGTGCACATGAACAAAAGTGCCGATCTTGTTGGTGGAGAAGGTTTTGACATGGCGCGTCAAAGCAAAAAAACAAGCATGAGGCATTTTTTTTTTTTAATGACGCTTGTGCGCCTGCCGTTTTGCGCGTTGGTGTGCACAATCACATTGACGGCCTTTTATTTAGTCACGAGGCGTTAAACGTCGACGGAAAACGCGAGCAAAAAATGTCTCTGTGTGCATGGGTCTTAAGTCCCTGAATTCTTGCTGGAGGCATTTTGGGCCATTCTTCCTAGCAAAAATTCTCCCGTTAAGTCCAATCAGGTTTGATGGGTGCCAAGAATAAAAGGCCCTTTTCAAATTAATCCATAGATTTTCGATGAAGTCTGGGGGCTGGGTTGGCCCTTCTAGAACTTTGTATTGTGTCTGAGCATTAATTCCTTGGTAGGTCTGGAAATGTGCTTTAGGTAATTGTCCTGCTAAAACATTCAACCCTGTCACAACTTCAGCCTCTTGGCTGATTCCTAAACATTGTTCTTCAGAATCTGCTGATAACGGGTGGAATCCATGATACCTTCAACTCTGACAATGTTTCCAGTACCTGTGCTGGCCATACTTCGCCACAGAAGGATGGAGCCCCCACCATATTTTACAGTAGGTAGCAGGTCCTTCTCCTGGAGTGCTGTGTTTTTTCTGCCATGCAAAGCTCCTATGGTTGTGGCATCTGTCCACATTTTTCCAAAACAATTCAGGATTGTCCAGATGAGCGATGTACAATGACATTATTAGCAGCAAGATGTTCCTGGAGATCTTTGGAGGTGGTCTGTGGTTTGTCTGTGACCATTCTAACCATTTTTCGCCTTTGCCTTTCACATATTTTTCCTGGTCTAGTATATCTTTCCTTCACAAGAACTGTTACTGTGGCCTTTCATTTTCTTACTATATTTCTGATTGTGGAGATAAGAGACTTTAAACCTTTGTGTTCTCCTAATTCCTGTTGATGAATTATCCTAGTTTTTAGGACTAGTAACCAGCTATCTTAAATGTCTTTTGATTGGTTGCATGTGATAGGATTTTTTTTTACTATAACATTTTTGATATATATATATATATATATATATATATATATATATATATATATATATATATATAGTGTGTGTGTGTGTGTGTGTGTGTGTGTGTGTGTGTGTGTAGATTTATACTAGCTACCTAAAGCTATACTTTGTATTATTCACTTTTTGCATCAAATGGATATTTTCTCTCTTCTATTTCTTTCTGAAAGACACTATTGTAAAGTTTTTCTTTTTTTATTTGAGGACACATATTTGTAAGCTGCAATAATTGTATTTATATTTTTTAGATCTGCTATGCTGCTGCTACATTGATTATAGAGCAGAGCAAGTAAAGAGACTATTATTTATGTGTGCCTGGACTACCCTGCTGAATGTATGTACCCTGCTTATGTATTATTTGTCAACATTTAGCATAGCTAATGAAAATATCCCCCTTAAATTAATTTGAGGATAATGACTGCAGGGTAAATTGAAATAATAAATACCAAATAGTTCGATAGGCAGGACAGCACAGTGACTCAGTGGTTAGCACTGTCGCCTCACAGCAGGAAGGTACTGGCTTAACTAGTTGGCATTTCTGTGTATAGTTTGCATGTTCTCTCCATGTTTGCATGAGTTTCACCCACAGTCCAAAGACATACAGTACAGGGGTCTCATGTACAAACACTTACGTTGAATTAATACTAAAACATTGCATACGCACAAAGCTATAAATGTGCATACGCAGTAAAAAATTCAGATGTATAAAACCCTGCGTTCGCGGAATCCCACGCATATTCTCTTCGTACATCCGAATTAACGTGAAACTGAGCGCAACATGCACGAGCATGTTGCTCTCATGTATAAATATGCTCATAACTCAACTTTGTCAAAACCCAATGAAAAAGCAATGGCAAAAGCAAGAAGAGAAACTTGCTCCTATCGGGAGGTAGACAGGAGAAAAACGGTGTTTTTTGCAAGTTTATCCTTCGGAATTAGAAAATCCAGAAAATCACTTTGTAAAGTTTACTTATAAACAAATTTTGAGAGGACCACGTGCTTATGATTTTTCACAGCTGTTCCAAATTTAGCTAACGACTGATTATCCTATCAGACGATCCTTAACTCACTATAAATACCCAGAGTTTTCTCATCTCGATATCTTCATCTTGAAGAAACCCTCCCACCCAACCCTACTTTCCCTCCTTTCAAACGGGCGTCATGGTGGCCAGCGATTAGCGCTGTTGCCTCACTGCAAGAATGCCCCTGGTTTAATTCCTTTTCAAACCAGACGGCATTTCTGTGCGGAGTTTGCTCGTTCTCCCCATGGTCGCGTGGGTTTTCCCTGGGTCCTCCGGTTTCCTCCCACAGTTCAAAAACAAGCACTCTAAACAGTTAATCCAAATACTTTAGCTAAACTCTGAGTACACCTTTCAGCATCCATATCTGACACTTAGCTACAACAAACAAGAGGGGGAGTCATCGAGATCTACCTGAGCTCAAACTCCCCTCTTGCCTTGCAACGGGACGGAGCCCAGGGCTCGAGGATCTTATAAGCTCAGGGCTCTCTCCCGGGACAGCACGCCAAACTAGTTTTATTATCAATCATCAGCTAAGTGTGAACTCTTGAAGATCCCTAAAAAGGCATTTCCTTCGGATTCGCCCATTGACAATGTCCTTTAATAAGGCCAAGACTGCCATTGCCATAGACTAAGGGTTGTATACATTTGCAAATGCTTTTATATGTTCTAAATCACATAATTGGAAAAAAATTAAATAAAATACTGGTTCAATTAACCCATTTTATCAATTATAAATTAATAGCAATGTTTTTTTCCACGTGTTGGTGCGACACTTTGTAGTGTGCAATTTAACATAATTGCCTCTTGGAGTCGCCAATGGAAATAAAACAAATACACACAAGAAATACACGTTTGACAGATATGAAGTTGGCGCGAACCAATGCACATTCTCACGTTAATTTCATCATTAATAAATCCAAACATGACCATAAAACCGGGCGTAAGCAAAGTTTTGTGCAGCGTTGATGCATGAGGCGCCTGGTGAATTGGATAAACAAAATTGGCTACAGTGTATGAGTGTGTGTAATGAGGGAGTGTATGGGAGTTTTCCAGTTCTTGTTTTGTGGCTGGAAGGGCATCTACTGTGTAGAACATATGCCGGAATAATTGGCAGTTCATTCCACTGTGGTGATCACTGATAAATTAGAAACTAAGCCGAAGGAAAATGAATGAATGAGTTTGATAAGCAGGCATCATCCTACTCTTAATTTTATTACATGGTCAAACCAAGAACAACAATATTGATTATTATTAACATTTTGAAGGCCATGGAAGAAACATTTTGAAGCATGGTTGATGTTACCAGTGTGTTTTGATGCATGTGACAGAAATGCTTTGGAGAGCATCAAGTTTCTTAACGCAGAGCTGTTTTCTGCCATGAAATGATGCAGCCAAAAGAAGCCTTTCACACTCCATTTGCAGACATCATAACAGGACAGCACAGTTATCTTTCTTCTGTCTCTCCTATCAGTTCAGTGTCATGACTGATGATGTTCAACACTTAAAGAGACAAAAGACCTTTGGCTTTCTCTGTGAACACCACAAGCCACTAAATCACACAGCCGTGAATGTGGAGGGTCATATGGGTCTGGATTATTGTGAGTGTAGAGTTGTGAATACCACAGCGGCTGCTGTCAATTTTATGATCACTATATGAAACTATAAAAACAGCAATGGTCAGTGTTAGTAGCTATTGTAAAAGAATGCAGTAAAGCTGGTTGATCTCTGTAATTTTTAGAAGTATTACAGATTGCACTGTTATCATAAATCAGTGTCGGGAGTGACAGTTACTGTAAATCCATAACTGCTTGCTGGATTTGTACCCTTGCACTCTTATAAAATTGTTTCTTTTTTTCTTTCAGCAAATTGCCAGGGAAATGGGGTGATAAATCTTGTTGATCTACCTCAAGAGGACAAACTAAATAATAGATCTCCATTTATACATACTTAAACACACACACACACACACACACACACTGATTAGCTGATTACATTTAGCTGATGATTGATTGTAAGCTTGTGTGACATGCTGTCCTGAGAGAGAGGCCTGAGCTCAAAAGATCCTCGAGCCCAGGGCTCCCTCATGTTTAGGGCGAGAGGGGAGATTGAGTTTAGGTAGATCTCGAGAACTCTCCCACTTATTTGTGGCTAATGATGAATTGCTTTATGAGGGAAAAATACTGTTGGATAAGAACTTGAATATGGTGCCAATTTGGTTTAGTCAATTTACTTATGTTGGATGTCTTTGGTCTGTGGGAGGAAACCAGAAGACCCGTGGGAGACCCACGCCAACACCGGGAGACTATGTCAACTCTGCACAGAAGCATCGACTGGCCTAGTGAGAATTAGAATTAGTGATGTTTTTGCTGCGAGGCAACAGTGCTAACCACTGGGCCATCATGCCACCCAATCTAGGAAAAAGGGGGAGGAATGGGGGAGGAAGGGGGGATTCTTTAGACGAAGATGACTGTGTGAGGACGACTATTAATGCATCGCAATTCGCATACTATCCACCCTAAATAGTATTCGAAAATAGAATTAGTATGTCTCAAATCATAGTATGTTGAATAGAGTATGCCAATGATTCCTGGATGGTTGACTATTACCACTTAAAATTTGAAGTGTAGAAGCGTCCGGACTCTAACTGCTAATATTGGCCACATTTCATTGCGTGTGGGACAAAAATTTGATTAAAACTACAAAAATGTAAACAAACTACAAACATGGTGGATGCGCAAGACCAACCGCCAAGTAGAGAGGATTCGGTAAAGATGTTTGAATGACTGTTAATTAATATTTATCCAACTGGAATATATTAAATTACATTTCCATGTTATATTTTATCTGCAACAACAATGTGAACAATCTGTATATCAAGACTTGTTTGGACATTAACGTCTGAATGCAAAATTATCCAAAGACCTGAGGAGATTTTCCTGCATGAAAGACTCTTGAATGGAAGATTATTGTGACGGATAGAGGGATATTATTTTATATTATGTGATTTAAAGAAAAAGTTAACCCCCCCTCTCACCCTTTACCTCATTTTTTTGTTTTATTCCTGTTCTAGTTCTTGTGAGTAAATGAAATGATTCAGGTAGTTCACCACCACACCTGTATAGGGCAGTGTGGCGCGTTAGTGGGTTACCTAGGAGACCGGCAGCTCGAGGTCATATTAAACTGCACTCGAGCAATGCTATAACGTGTCGGCAGGCACTTTTTTCCAGGGGTTTCAGTACAGCGTAACTGCTACTACGTCATCGGGTGGGCGTGGCCTATCTGTGAATTTGCATAGGTCACGGATCATGCGCAGATTGTGAAAACAGCCGTTTGATTCAGATACCTGTACGTATTCGCAGGGGTTTCGTGTCCAATGCCTTTTATATGCAGTACAAAATAGCTGTCCTGTTTGCAGGTGTTTCATGTGAAGTCAGTGTATGTTATATTAAACAAATTAACTTAAGATACCTCTCAGATTACATTAATACTGTTATAACTTAAGATACCTGTCCCGATCCCACGGCTTTTGTGTCAAAAATTCTTCCTCATTCGCTAAGTATTTGTCTCTCCTACTTAGGGTGGCCAAACCCTTAATACATTTATACAAACAAAACTGCTTAAAAACGGTCTGTCCCTCGAGCATCCGCCTGTTGTTTGTAGCTTTAGCCTGCTAGCGCCGCTGGTCAGCTAAAGCTACCGACCTCTTTTTACATACACTTTTGACTTACTGGCTTTGCTCTTTACCCCGTAAAATGTCGCTTCCGTCTCTGTCCTTGTGTGCAGGAGAAGCATCGATGGAGGCGTTGGAGCTGGAGCTGGAAGAAGTGGAGTCCCAGATCTGCGCGCTGGTGGTGAGACGGTCGCGGCTACGGGAACAACTTCTTGTTGTACCTAATGCTAAGGCCGTCTCATCACCTAAGGTACGTGGAAATTACAACCACATCATTCCCTCTACCTCAACCCCGCGTCCTTCTCTGTCCAGGCCCAGCGCACCCGGGGCGCGGCTCAGCCAGGCGTCGTTCACGCCGACACCCGGCTACCACGGCGCCTGGGTGCAGCCGCGCAAGGTGCTTCCCAGATCTCGGGGCAGAACGTCTCCTCCCGTGTTCGAGATCTCCACGGAGAACCGTTTCTCCCCTCTCCTTGAGTCGGGTCCCGATGTGGCCATCATCGGCGACTCGATCGTTCGTCACGTCCGTGCCGCCTACTCAAAAGGTAATAAAGTACGTACTTTCTGCTTTCCTGGTGCCCGTGTGAGAATTATTTCTACACAGATTCCAACCATCCTGGGCGCTGCCGAGAGCCCTGGTGCCGTTGTCCTCCACGTGGGGACAAACGACACCGGGCTCCGGCAGTCGGAGATCCTGAAGAAGGACTTCAGGAGCCTGATCGAGACGGTTCGACGCACCTCGCCCGCCACGCAGATCATCGTTTCTGGGCCGCTTCCTACCTACCGCCGAGGAAATGAAAGGTTCAGTAGACTTTTAGCTCTGAATGAATGGCTAATAACATGGTGTAAAGAACAGAAATTGCTCTTTGCTAATAACTGGAATCTTTTCTGGGAGCGTCCTAGGCTCTTCCGTCCTGACGGCCTGCACCCCAGTCGAGCCGGAGCTGAACTCCCGTCGGACAACATCTCCAGATTACTTCGCACCATCTGACTAGCAGGTAAAAATTCACAAAATTCACATTATAGCCACCTAGACTCTTGTTCACCCCACTTAAACATCAGTAACGCATATCTGGCAAATCCTATAGAGACTGTGTCTGTTCCTCGTATTATTAGATTAAGAAATAAACGTACTGTGTGCTCCAGAAAAAAATCTAGTAAGAATCAAACCAGAAAAACCAGTTGAAAGTGAAAATACAAATTTCGTAAAACTTGGTCTCCTAAACATCAGGTCACTTGCACCTAAAGCACTTATCATTAATGAAATAATAACAGAAGACAATCTTAATGCACTCTGTCTCACTGAAACCTGGCTGAAACAAAATGACTATATTAGCTTAAATGAAGCAACTCCTCCAGGATTCCTATATCAACATGAGGCTCGTCAAACTGGTCGTGGTGGTGGAGTTGCATCAATCTCTATTGATTTCCTTAATATTAAACAGAGAAACGGACTTATGTTTAGCTCCTTTGAAGTATTATCGCTTAATGTTCAGCTTCCAGATACTATGCAAAAACCTATGTTATCTCTCGCTTTAATCACCATATATAGACCCCCAGGACCCTATGTCAAATTTCTAAAAGAATTTTCTGATTTTATTTCTGACTTACTAGTCAAAACTGATAAAATGCTAATTGTAGGTGACTTTAACATCCACATAGATGACGCTAATGATTCATTAGGGCTCGCGTTTATGGATTTAATACACTCACTTGGGATAAAGCAAAACGTTGTGGGTCCAACCCATCGCTTAAAGCATACATTAGATCTAATTCTGTCTTATGGAATCGAGGTTATTGACGTAGACATTATACCACAAAGTGATGATATTACAGATCACTACCTCTTACTATATAAGCTGTGTTTACCTGAAATCAGCAAACCCGCTCCAATACTCCGCCCTAGTAGAACTATTGTTCCGTCAACTAAAGATGAATTTATAAATAACTTACCTGATCTCTCTCTATTTCGTAATGCACCCGCAAACTCAAATGATCTTGATGTAGTAACCAGCAGTATGGATGCCATCTTTACTAGCACACTAAATACTGTGGCACCCATCAAATTAAAAAAGGCTAGAGAGATTAAAACTATACCATGGTATAATAGTCATACTCGTGCGCTCAAAACAGCAACCCGCGCCCTGGAACGTAAATGGAAAAAAACTAATTTAGAGGTCTTTAAAATTGCGTACAAAGACAGTATGTCCAGCTATAGGAGGGCTTTAAAATCTGCCAGGACCGAGCACCTGCGCGAACTGATAGAAAATAATCATAACAATCCTAGATTTTTATTTAACACCATCTCTAAATTAGCAAATAATCGGTCATCCTTGGAACAAACTACTCCACCGCAAATTAGTAGTGATGACTTCATGAATTTTTTCAGTAATAAAATAGAAGGCTTTAGACAGAAAATAGGAGATGCCAAACTTTCTGCACCGGCTTATACTCCAAATCCTGTAAATATTTCATTGAATCATAATAATAACCTACACTGCTTCAACATCATAGAACATGAAGAGTTAGTGAAAATTATAAATAGCTCTAAACCAGCTACGTGTGTGCTGGATTCAATTCCAACAAAATTACTGAAAGAGCTGCTACCTGCTATAGGAGAACCTCTTCTTAACATTATCAACTCTTCTTTATCTATAGGCCATGTTCCAAACTCTTACAAGCTAGCTGTTATTAAGCCTATTATTAAGAAACCGCAACTAGACCCCAACAACTTAGCTAACTATAGGCCTATTTCAAATCTTCCATTTATGTCTAAAATACTAGAAAAAGTTGTTTCAACTCAATTATGCTCTTTTCTGCAAACAAACAATATTTTTGAAGTGTTTCAGGGCTCACCACAGTACAGAAACCGCCTTAGTGAAAATAACCAATGATTTACTCTTAGCTGCTGACCGAGGGTGCGTCTCGCTATTAGTTTTACTCGATCTTAGTGTGGCATTTGACACCATTGACCACAATATCCTCATAAATCGCTTAAAGTCTACAGGTGTCCAGGGACAGGCTCTACAATGGTTTAAGTCATACTTAACTGACCGCTACCAGTTTGTGAATATTAATGGACAGCCTTCACAAGTCAGCCCAGTAAAGTATGGGGTGCCTCAAGGATCAGTTTTAGGCCCTTTACTGTTTACAATTTACATGCTACCTCTGGGAGACATTATTAGAAGACATGGGATCAGCTTTCACTGCTATGCAGATGATACTCAATTATATATTTCAACTAAACCTGACGAGACGTCTGAACTTTCTAAACTGAGTGTATCAAAGACATTAAAGACTGGATGACCAACAATTTTCTTCTCTTAAACTCAGACAAAACAGAATTATTACTTATTGGGCCTAAATCTCGCAAACAAATGATCTCGCAACTCAATTTACAATTAGAGGGATACAAAGTTAGTTTTAGCTCTACTATAAAAGATCTGGGTGTCATATTAGACAGCAATCTAACTTTCTAACTTTTAAAAACCATATATCCCATGTCACAAAAACTGCCTTCTTTCATCTGAGAAATATTGCTAAATTACGTAATATGCTATCCATCTCAGATGCAGAAAAGCTAGTTCATGCTTTTACGACTTCGAGACTGGATTACTGTAATGCTCTGTTTGCTGGCTGCCCAGCATCCTCTATTAACAAACTTCAATTAGTACAAAATGCAGCAGCCAGAGTTCTGACCAGGTCTAGAAAATATGATCATATCACCCCAATTTTATCTTCCTTACACTGGCTGCCTGTTAAGTTTCGGATTGAATTTAAAATATTACTTCTCACCTATAAAGCTCTAAATAATCGAGCTCCTGTTTATCTAACCAACCTTCTGTCTCGCTACAAACCAACTCGCTCTTTAAGATCTCAAAATTCAGGGCTTCTGGTAGTACCTAGAATAGCAAAATCAAGTAAAGGAGGTCGAGCCTTCTCTTTCATGGCTCCTACACTCTGGAATAGCCTTCCTGATAACGTCCGAGGCTCAGACACACTCTCCCAGTTCAAAACTAGATTAAAGACCTATCTGTTTAGTAAAGCATACACTCAATGCATCACCTAGCGGGTTCCACACAGGCTTCTGCATCTTGCTTATATACACTATGAACAGCAGCTACGCTAATTATTCTCTTTATTCTCTATTTTCACCTGGGGATACTCATCCCGAGGTCCTCAGATTATGCAGAGTCACTGATTGGATCCAAGACCAGCGACCTGATGATCCCAAGGATACCATATCCGGGACCAGGCCATATCCTGAGCTGCTGTTGCGCTGATGGTCGTGGGGAGTGGAGAACATTAGTCTGATTCCAGCGACGTCCCAGGGACAGACGAGTCTTCGCTGAGGCCATCTTCCAGCCTTAACCACGGCGAATGAAGCTCTGCACAAGACTTTTGGCCAGCGGAGAAATTAAAATGGTCGTGCCCAACTGAGTCTGGTTCCCTCAAGGTTTTTTTTCTTCACTCCCATCAGATGAAGTTTTTTTTCCCTTTCCGCTGTCGCCACTGCCTCGCATTGTTCAGGATTGGTAGAGCTACGCATCGATGAATTGGCTCTTCAGTGTTTGAACTCTCAGTAATGATTAAATCACACTGAACTGAGCTAAACTGAACTGAACTGAACTTAAACACTAAAACCTGAACCACACTGTTCTAGTTACTATGACCATTTATGTGAAGCTGCTTTGACACAATCTACATTGTAAAAGCGCTATACAAATAGAGCTGAATTGAATCAAATACTTTATATATCATATACAGTAGCATCAGATACCTGTCCTGATGCCAGGTGTTTCATGTATAATTACTTTTATTTTAGTTAACATCAGATACCTGTCCTGATCCCAGGTGTTTCATGAATGATCACTTTTATATACAGTAACATCAGATACCTGTCCTGATCCCAGGGGTTTCATGTATGATCACTTTTATATTATATACATTAACATCAGATACCTGTCCTGATCCCAGGGGTTTCATGTATGATCACTTTTGTATATATTAACATCAGATACCTGTCCTGATCTCAGTTGTTTTGTGTATGATGATTTTAAATAAAAATAGAAAATAAATATGAGTTATGTTAATTAACTAAGATCGAGAAAGAAAAATTAACCACGATTTATTACAGAAAATGTGGTATTTATTTGTTTAAACATGACTGAATACCATATTTTAAACTACAAAAACACGGTTAATCTTACCACAACCATTATTATTTGATTTAAAATGGAAGTACAAAAGCTCAGAGACAGTAAAACGGAGTAAAACGAGGTCAGCTGTTTTTGCTAATGAAATCTTTAAAATATAACATTATAAAAACAAAAAAATAACCTGTATGATTGTTTTTTTCCCTCGTTATCCACCGCGGTAGGTTCTTTATCCATAATCATCCTGTTTGAAATGACCGCGCTAAAAAAGAGCCTGTACTGCGCATGATCGGTGACCTCTCAGTATTGTTTTTTTTTAAGGGGGCGTTTCCCAAACACCGACCGAGCCACGCCCATTTTACGTCGTGGTAATGAAACCCCTGGAATTTAGTGCATGCCATAACGTGTCTGTCTCCTTATCATTCACAGGTATGGATAAACACTCATTTAAAGTGGTTTGTGTGAAATATTTATCATCTTTACTTTAAGAAATGTTAAGAAAATATGTTAGATTCTATGAATTGATTCGTTTTTGGTTTAATTAGATCGTAAACATTATAGCCACTCGTGGTTGGCAAAAGCAGCCGAAGCTAATGATGAGTTAATGGTTAACTCAAATGATGTGAACGGAGCATGTAGTGATGTATGCATTCAGAAATATGCATTAGATCCTTTTCTAAACTCTTTAATGTTAAGTAATTGTTGTAATTGTTACATTTGTTATGAATGTCAGCCAGATTAGGTTAATATGGGGCATATTTTTATATTGATTCTCTTCTAAAATGTTTGTGAAAGCATAACGCTGTATAGTAGTGTATAGTAACACAATAGTAATAAGTGATAGTACGAGTTTAATGTTTTAATGCTGAATTTTTGGTTTTATAACGTCATAATTGGCTTTCTCAATAACTTAGGGTTATTAAATGAGTAAAAGTGAAATTTATTTAATCCTAAATTGTTGGCATTTCTCATAAATATACTAACAAGTGTTAATATAAATGCTGATGTAATGTAAATTGGAAATGTTGTGAAGGAAAATGTTACATTGAGTTAATTATAATGATTAGCATCATTTTTGCATTTATACCAGTAGTTATAGATAGAGTAAGAAATGTATTATTTTAATAATTCTTGTAATATTACTTGAGTATCTCAAAATAAGACCAAGACTGTATTCTGAGGAGTGTATTCAAGTGTATAAAGTATTTTTGTTCAATGTATTAATGCCTTTTGTTCACAAAGAAAATCTAGTTACATTGCATTGAGTGTGTATTGATATTGTGTATTGATATTGCATTGAGTAATATGTGTATTGATATCCATGACACATTTGAATTTTATCTTATTGATATACGTTTGGTTTTATTCTGGAACACTGTGTACAATGTGTTAGCTTTAAAAAAAAGTAATTATCTTTGACATATTAAACTGCACTCGAGCAATGCTATAACGTGTCTGTCTCCTTATCATTTACAGTTTTGTGCGTGATTTGGCTTGTGCCGTCCAGATTCCCCTAGGTCTGGAGCCGGTAACATTATCCTGCTAATGCATTTTTTCAATAAGGTATTTATTATGACAGAAATGTGGATGATGTGTGAATGATTGCAAGGGCTCATTACTAAGCAACATAGCAATCTGTTAATGAGGAAGTAGTATGTCCTAAAGTTTGAATAATTTTCTATTACACACTCAAAATGATATACTTTTCCTTCACAAAAAAAGTACATACTTTTAGGCCATATTATAAGTTTGTGAATTGGGATGCAGCATATAGTTATAGTGACTTAGGAAACATCTGATTGGAAAATAATGCAATAGTTAATCCAGCCATGGTCATGGCCATGGTCAATCATTAACTTCCCTTGTGGTGACTTTCCATAGGCATGGGTTATATAATGTTCAGATCTATTAACTAACCTCCATTTTTCCATTGCTGTGTTTGATGTTGTACAATCTGTACCAAGAATAGTCCTAAAGTTGGTCAGTGTAGTGTTCGTCCCGGCCCTTCCTCACTGTGATTGGACAGCTGACTAAAAAATTACAGCGATGACCAGTTAAGAGTAAAACTGATGCTGACACTGAAAGCAATAAGACAATATGCTCACCTTGCATAGGAAAATGTTTTGTTTTATATATATATATATATATATATATATATATATATATATATATACACACACACACACACACACACACACACACACACACACACACACACACACACACACACACACACACATATATATATATATATATATATATATATATATATATATATATATATATATATATATATATAGGGGTCCCCACAATGAAATGAATCGCCAACTTATTCAGCATATGTTTTACAAAGTGGATGCCCTTCCAGTTGCAACCCAGTACTGAGAAACACCCTTACACACCCATTCACACACTCATACAGTACAGCCAATTTAGTTTATTCAATTCACCTATGGTGCATGGCTATGTCCGAAACCGCCTGCTACTCAGTAGGTACTGCGTTTGAATTTAAACGTACTACTCGGCCGTTAGAAATGTACGTTCTATACAGGATGAATGTGAGAATTATGAATGGAATTCGGACATACTACATCTGCCATTTTGTCATGGTCACGTGCCCTACCTGCGTCAGTTGCATCACTTCATGAATACTCTTGTGGGGCATCAATGGGAATGGGATAGCGCATCGTGCATGGGATGAGCACTTCAGAATCTCGATGGAAGTAGTAAGTCATCTGGGTACTTCTCGCATATTGATTTTCGAATTCCATGAATTCGGACAAACTACTCGCTTGCATACTGATTTTAGCATACTACATATAATATGGAAGTATGTAGTTTCGGACGCAGCCCATGTCTTTGGACTGTGGGGGAAACCGGAGCACCACGAAGAATCCCATACGAACATGAGAAGAACATGCAAACTCCACACAGAGATGCCAACTGACCCAGCTGGGACTCGAATTAGCAAACTTCTTGCTATGAGGTGACAGTGCTAACCACTGACCCACCGTGTTGCCCTATATAAATATATTTTAATATATAATTCAGAAAAACTAATTATATGGCTGTTCATTCCGGTGTGGCAACCCCTGATAAATAAAGAGACTAAGCTGAAGGAAAATTAATAAAGGAATGAATAAATATAAATATATATACAACCTTATCTAACCTTTACTTAACAAGCAGAAATAAGCTATTTATTAGTAGAGAAAGAGCATTTTCTCTCTTATTTTTACACATTTATACATCTTAAACAAACCAAAATTATGTACTTATGCAAAACGTGACAATAAATGTCAGACAGATTTAGCTTTCATTAAATTACTGTGGATTGCCAAACACAAATGGATGAATATTCAAAACAGAGTTGGCCATCAAGTTATGAGCAGATTTTCAAAGGAACATTTAAAATGCAGCATTTATGAAAAAACTACTCAAAAATGCATATTATGTGTAGAGTAGATACAAGCGTAATGCAATATTCAGCAAACGCATTGTAAAGATGTTTTGTCCTAAAGTGGATCATAAGTTCATAAGCAGGATTGTCATTAACCACTTAAATCATTTTTCCATTATCCAACCTTCTCACCATTTAGCCTGTGACTGAAAATGTTGAATTCTGAGCTCACATGTGGTTGTGGCTTAAAACAGTCATGACATTTTAATCATATTTTATTTCCTTTTTTTCACGCCGAGGTGAAATACAGGTCAGTGTTTGAATCCCAGAAAATCCATCTGTGCAAATCCCAATTTTATCTAATCTTTCCTTCGAAAAATACAACTATTTGACATTTCCTCAAATGTGTGTCACTGTGGAATGGCTCAAATATTATTTCGGTCATGCAATCATAATCCTCTAATATCCTGTAATTCTCCTTTGAACAGTGCTTTATAGTAATGTATAAACAAACAGCGTTCACACATCTGCTAAACATCCATCTGGTGAAAATATTGAATAAAGTCACGTTTGCTGTCACACTTTTTCATAACTGACTGAATTCTTGCTTGTGTTAATACGTTGAGGGTCTTCTTATCTTCTTATTCATATCCCTGGTGGTTTATTGTGAGTAATTGTATTTAAATCTGCTGCTGTATAAACCTTTGTGACACATAAACCTTTTAAGCCTTTTTAACCTTTTCTGCTCACTGCAGGTCTAGACTGCACGTTTATGGCTGTGAAAGAACTGAGAGCGTAAAGCTTCACACTGTGCTTAGAATCAGGATGAAGTTAGTTTATGGCACATCGATCCGTAGGACCCATATATTAGTTCCACTCATCATCTTTATGTTTGTTTTCTTGTTGGCTTTTATGATGGACCTGTTAGTCACAAATGTCAATACTTGAGTGCTTGCAATTCCAACTTTTATCTTTTTTTTTCCCCCTTAGTGATGTCTTTATATATTGTTTAAATAAATGTAAAACATTGCTTTATTGTACATTAAGCACTCAAAATATATTTCTATCCAGATATATGAGGAATATCAGACTTGTAGCACTGTGATATACTGTAGCTGTATATGAGCAATGCTGTTGTCAAGAAATGGGGGTGATGAATGCCTAAATTTATTGAAAAAAAATAAAAAAAAACAAAACTAAAATCTCCCCATGTGGGGAAAACGACATGGTTATACACTCAACTAGACTTCAAGAATCTGGAACTTGGCAGACACACAACTTAACCACTGTTGTAGAACAGAAACAGCAAATCACGTACAACAGGGAAGGAAACAATCAACAACGGACCAGCACAGAACAGAGCACACTAGGAGAATAAATAGGAAAGACAAACCAATAAACAGACAGGCGAACAGGTGAAAATAATAATTACAAACAAGATAACAAGGTGGGTGGGACAAGACAATAGACGGGAGAGCGCATGACACAGAGAGACAATACAAGCCATGCGCTCACATAGCACAACACTGAAGCACACGACAAGAGTACGTGACCACAATGTAAACACCTAGCCACGTGCTTTGACAAAAGACGCAAGACACAAGCACACGATGAGTGAAAACACTCACCGTGCGCTCACACATGCAGCATGCATGCTTCATCCCAGCGCCGACCAAAACCGAAACCAACAAGACTGAGACGCTGGGAATGAAACACCACGCTGCTGACAGACGAAAACACAAACACGAGTACAAGAGCGCACGCGTCTGAGGGACGCAGAGCCCGCGCGCGGCCGCGTCAAGCAGGAGCGCGCACACTCTACGTACACCCACGACGGCGCGCGCTCACACAGAGACAGAAACAGGACCAGACACGGGTAGTGTCCGAGATCGGCCACCAAAACAAGAATTTACAAGACCAGAGTGGCAGAACCCTGACACTACCCCCCCCCCCCCCCAAAAGGGACGCCACCTGGCGTCCCTAAAGGGAACATCCAACAAGGTACAAGACAGACAAGAAACACTACAAGACAAACAAAACAGGCAACATCAACAAACACAAGACAGGGAGGTGAACAGGCAAGACATGAAGGGGGGGAGGGAGGGGAGCCAAGTCAGACCCAACAAGAAAAACAAGGGAGGGATGGGAGGGCAAAACCAGGGAGGATCAGGAGGGACAGTCCAGGGTGGGTTCAGCGGGTCGGGAGCCCCGGCAGGGAACCAGGGTGAAGCCGGAGGATCCATCCAGGGTGGAAGAGGGGAACACCAGGGAGGAGCAGGAGGGACAACCCAGGGAGAGTCTGTGAGGGAAAACAAGGCAGGAGGTCTGTATAGAGCCGGTTTGGCTGGAGGCGACTTGACAAGAGCCGGCTGGACAGAAGGCCTGAGGGGAGCCGGCTGGACAGAAGGCCACTGCTGGGGAGCCGGCAGGGCTGAAGGCGGCTGGGCTGAGGCTGGAGGCCTGTGGGGAGCCGGCTGGGCTGGAGACCAGAGGGGAGCCGGCAAGGCAGGGAGCCAGGCTGGGGCCGGCTGGGCATGAAGTCTGGGTGGCGCCGGCAGGGCAGGAGGCCTGTGGGGAGCCGGCTGGGCTGGAGGCCTGTGGGGAGCCGGCTGGGCTGGAGGCCTGTGGGGAGCCGGCTGGGCTGGAGACCAGAGGGGAGCCGGCAGGGCAGGGAGCCGGGCTGGGGCCGGCTGGGCAAGACGTCTGGGTGGCGCCGGCAGGGCAAGACGCCTGGGTGGCGCCGGCAGGGCAAGACGCCTGGGTGGCGCCGGCAGGGCAAGACGCCTGGGTGGCGCCGGCAGGGCAAGACATCTGGGTGGCGCCGGCAGGGCAAGACGTCTGGGTGGCGCCGGCAGGGCAAGGAGCCGGGCTAGGGCCGGCAGGGCAAGATGTCTGGGTGGTGCCGGCAGGGCAAGATGTCTGGGTGGCGCCAGCAGGGCAAGAAGCCGGGCTGGTGCCGGCAGGGCTAGACGTCTGGTTGACGGCGGCAGGGCAAGGAGCCGGGCTGGGACCGGCAGGACAAGACGTCTGGGTGGTGCCGGCAGGGCAAGGAGCCGGACTGGGACCGGCACTGAGCTGCGTTCAGGGGCTGGAGCCGACACTGGAGGGCGCTCAGGGGCTGGAGCCGACACTGGAGGGCGCTCTGGGGCTGGAGCCGACACTGGAGGACGCTCAGGGGCTGGAGCCGACACTGGAGGGCGCTCTGGGGCTGGAGCCGACACTGGAGGGCGCTCTGGGGCTGGAGCCGACACTGGAGGGCGCTCTGGGGCTGGAGCCGACACTGGAGGGCGCTCTGGGGCTGGAGCCGACACTGCAGCAGAGGTCTTCCTCTTTAACCTCCGCTTCTGAGTGCGGGTCAGCCCTTGAGGGCTGGACATGGGCTGGGAGGCGGCGCTGGTGGTGGTGCGAGGGATCCTCTCCTCCTGAAGGATCCCTTTCTCCTGCTGCTGAACCATGTGATTAATAAATTGCTGGTATGACCAGCCCACCATTCTCTAGATCTGCAGAGAAAGAAGGGGCTTGTCCAGAGCAAAATTTAGGTGGGTCATAAGCAGCCAGTCATTAAAATTCAGCCCCTCAGCTGCCTTGCGGAATTTTTCCGCAAACTCCTCCAAATTCAAGCCACACTGTTTCAGTGACTGCAAATGCAGCAACTTAGTAATTCGGCTAGCGAAGGAGCCATCTTCACTCCGCTGGGTCCTCATTCTGGCTGGTCCGTTCTGTCAAGGAATGGGGGTGATGAAGAGGAGGCGAGGACCCAAATGCGGGGAATGAAGAATTTATTGAAAAAAAAAATAAAACAAAAACAAAACTCAAATCTCCCCATGTGGGGAAAACGACATGGTTATACACTCAACTAGACTTCAAGAATCTGGAACTTGGCAGACACACAACTTAACCACTGTTGTAGAACAGAAACAGCAAATCACGTACAACAGGGAAGGAAACAATCAACAACGGACCAGCACAGAACAGAGCACACTAGGAGAATAAATAGGAATGACAAACCAATAAACAGACAGGCGGACAGGTGAAAATAATAATTACAAACAAGATAACAAGGTGGGTGGGACAAGACAATAGACGGGAGAGCGCATGACACAGAGAGACAATACAAGCCATGCGCTCACATAACACAACACTGAAGCACACGACAAGAGTACGTGACCACAATGTAAACACCTAGCCACGTGCTTTGACAAAAGACGCAAGACACAAGCACACGATGAGTGAAAACACTCACCGTGCGCTCACACATGCAGCATGCATGCTTCATCCCAGCGCCGACCAAAACCGAAACCAACAAGACTGAGACGCTGGGAATGAAACACCACGCTGCTGACAGACGAAAACACAAACACGAGTACAAGAGCGCACGCGTCTGAGGGACGCAGAGCCCGCGCGCGGCCGCGTCAAGCAGGAGCGCGCACACTCTACGTACACCCACGACGGCGCGCGCTCACACAGAGACAGAAACAGGACCAGACACGGGTAGTGTCCGAGATCGGCCACCAAAACAAGAATTTACAAGACCAGAGTGGCAGAACCCTGACACTACCCCCCCCCCCCCCAAAAGGGACGCCACCTGGCGTCCCTAAAGGGAACATCCAACAAGGTACAAGACAGACAAGAAACACTACAAGACAAACAAAACAGGCAACATCAACAAACACAAGACAGGGAGGTGAACAGGCAAGACATGAAGGGGGGGAGGGAGGGGAGCCAAGTCAGACCCAACAAGAAAAACAAGGGAGGGATGGGAGGGCAAAACCAGGGAGGATCAGGAGGGACAGTCCAGGGTGGGTTCAGCGGGTCGGGAGCCCCGGCAGGGAACCAGGGTGAAGCCGGAGGATCCATCCAGGGTGGAAGAGGGGAACACCAGGGAGGAGCAGGAGGGACAACCCAGGGAGAGTCTGTGAGGGAAAACAAGGCAGGAGGTCTGTATAGAGCCGGTTTGGCTGGAGGCGACTTGACAAGAGCCGGCTGGACAGAAGGCCTGAGGGGAGCCGGCTGGACAGAAGGCCACTGCTGGGGAGCCGGCAGGGCTGAAGGCGGCTGGGCTGAGGCTGGAGGCCTGTGGGGAGCCGGCTGGGCTGGAGACCAGAGGGGAGCCGGCAAGGCAGGGAGCCAGGCTGGGGCCGGCTGGGCATGAAGTCTGGGTGGCGCCGGCAGGGCAGGAGGCCTGTGGGGAGCCGGCTGGGCTGGAGGCCTGTGGGGAGCCGGCTGGGCTGGAGGCCTGTGGGGAGCCGGCTGGGCTGGAGACCAGAGGGGAGCCGGCAGGGCAGGGAGCCGGGCTGGGGCCGGCTGGGCAAGACGTCTGGGTGGCGCCGGCAGGGCAAGACGCCTGGGTGGCGCCGGCAGGGCAAGACGCCTGGGTGGCGCCGGCAGGGCAAGACGCCTGGGTGGCGCCGGCAGGGCAAGACATCTGGGTGGCGCCGGCAGGGCAAGACGTCTGGGTGGCGCCGGCAGGGCAAGGAGCCGGGCTAGGGCCGGCAGGGCAAGATGTCTGGGTGGTGCCGGCAGGGCAAGATGTCTGGGTGGCGCCAGCAGGGCAAGAAGCCGGGCTGGTGCCGGCAGGGCTAGACGTCTGGTTGACGGCGGCAGGGCAAGGAGCCGGGCTGGGACCGGCAGGACAAGACGTCTGGGTGGTGCCGGCAGGGCAAGGAGCCGGACTGGGACCGGCACTGAGCTGCGTTCAGGGGCTGGAGCCGACACTGGAGGGCGCTCAGGGGCTGGAGCCGACACTGGAGGGCGCTCTGGGGCTGGAGCCGACACTGGAGGACGCTCAGGGGCTGGAGCCGACACTGGAGGGCGCTCTGGGGCTGGAGCCGACACTGGAGGGCGCTCTGGGGCTGGAGCCGACACTGGAGGGCGCTCTGGGGCTGGAGCCGACACTGGAGGGCGCTCTGGGGCTGGAGCCGACACTGCAGCAGAGGTCTTCCTCTTTAACCTCCGCTTCTGAGTGCGGGTCAGCCCTTGAGGGCTGGACATGGGCTGGGAGGCGGCGCTGGTGGTGGTGCGAGGGATCCTCTCCTCCTGAAGGATCCCTTTCTCCTGCTGCTGAACCATGTGATTAATAAATTGCTGGTATGACCAGCCCACCATTCTCTAGATCTGCAGAGAAAGAAGGGGCTTGTCCAGAGCAAAATTTAGGTGGGTCATAAGCAGCCAGTCATTAAAATTCAGCCCCTCAGCTGCCTTGCGGAATTTTTCCGCAAACTCCTCCAAATTCAAGCCACACTGTTTCAGTGACTGCAAATGCAGCAACTTAGTAATTCGGCTAGCGAAGGAGCCATCTTCACTCCGCTGGGTCCTCATTCTGGCTGGTCCGTTCTGTCAAGGAATGGGGGTGATGAAGAGGAGGCGAGGACCCAAATGCGGGGAATGAAGAATTTATTGAAAAAAAAAATAAAACAAAAACAAAACTCAAATCTCCCCATGTGGGGAAAACGACATGGTTATACACTCAACTAGACTTCAAGAATCTGGAACTTGGCAGACACACAACTTAACCACTGTTGTAGAACAGAAACAGCAAATCACGTACAACAGGGAAGGAAACAATCAACAACGGACCAGCACAGAACAGAGCACACTAGGAGAATAAATAGGAATGACAAACCAATAAACAGACAGGCGGACAGGTGAAAATAATAATTACAAACAAGATAACAAGGTGGGTGGGACAAGACAATAGACGGGAGAGCGCATGACACAGAGAGACAATACAAGCCATGCGCTCACATAACACAACACTGAAGCACACGACAAGAGTACGTGACCACAATGTAAACACCTAGCCACGTGCTTTGACAAAAGACGCAAGACACAAGCACACGATGAATGAAAACACTCACCGTGCGCTCACACATGCAGCATGCATGCTTCATCCCAGCGCCGACCAAAACCGAAACCAACAAGACTGAGACACTGGGAATGAAACACCACGCTGCTGACAGACGAAAACACAAACACGAGTACAAGAGCGCACGCGTCTGAGGGACGCAGAGCGCGCGCGCAGCCGTGTCAAGCAGGAGCGTGCACACTCTACGTACACCCACGACGGCGCGCGCGCACACAGAGACAGAAACAGGACCAGACACGGGTAGTGTCCGAGATCTGCCACCAAAACAAGAATTTACAAGACCAGAGTGGCAGAACCCTGACAGCTGTGCTGTGAATTAACAGAAGTGCTGATATACAGCCATATTGCAGTGCTAAAAGAGTGATATAGCTTTTATACAACGGTTTGACGGCATAGTTGTGTAAATAAAAATAAAATCAAGCACATTATGTTGTATGGTGGCCAAGACAGCTTAACGTGCTGCAATTTAAGAAAACACATTCAAATACAAAAACGGCAGCAAAGAAAAGATTTTCATCCATTTGACAACACGTATACTGAAAATCCTCTCAATGCAAACACATTTAAAAGAACATGCTGCATTTTCTGAAAAGGCAAACAATTTATGAAAACGTGCAGCATTTTCTCACAACACAAACAAATTAATAAAACACCCTGCATTTTCTCACAATGCAAACAATATACGAAAATGTGTTGCATTTTCTTACAACACTTGCAAAAACATTGGAACACAACGGAAATGTTTCAAGTGGATCCAAAAACGTGAAGGACGCTGCTGTGCCGTGACTGTTACTCAGTGAAGTTGTAGGTAATCTTTGAATGGTGAGGTTTTTTTTTGTTTATTTTAACATCCTGTTTCCCTTGTCTTTTGTATTTTATTAGCCTAAATAATCAAAACCTATAGCTGTATCTGTCATGTTTTAGGCTCCTCTTGAATATACATATATTACATATATTATACATACATATATATATTTCTGTTGTGTTCCATTCTATTTGAAAGTGTTTTAAGTAAATGCAGTGCGTTTTTGTAAATTGTTTGCGCTGTGAGAAAATGCAAGGTGATTTATTAATTTGTTTGCATTGTGAGAAAATGCAGCATGCTTTTATTAATCTGTTTGTGTTGTGTGAATTTGCAGCATGTATGCTGTCAAACGGATGAAGATCTTTTCTTAATTTGCTGGAGTTTTTTGTAATTTGTGTTATCTTAAATTACAATATGTTAAGCTCTGTCAGCCGGTATCTCAAAAACATCAAAGAAAGTGAGTTAAGAATTAATTTCTTTGAGAGAAGAGGCTGTGACAGTGCTGATACTAGTAGAATATTGCATGGCTGCCAGGCAGATTCGAGAGCCAAAAAGAACTGTTGCAAGTATGGGATAATCAATGGAAAGGGTTTTAAATGCTTGACACAGAACCAAAGAACTGCTGCAAAAGCCATTGATTATCCTGCACTGTAAAAAATATAATGACAAAAAGTCAAGACAACAAATATTTTTATGCTGCTTTAACCTTTAGTTAATCAGGTTTCAATTGTTTTTTTCAAAGTTATACATAATTTAACCTAATATTTCTAGTCAGTTTGATTGATATATGTTGAGATGATTCGAAAAGTTAATTAGATTACACAAAAAAATATAAGGCAGCAATATTTTTGTGTGCTTATAACGTAGTCTTTCCTACATTATAGACAAGTTAAAATTAGTTTTGCTCTTTGGAGCACAATATTTGACAAATGTTTTGTCAGTTATGAAATTTTAGATCTTATTGTGCCCACATTGAATTAGTCACAGACAGACAGAGAGGGAAAGTGCATGAAAGAGATTGTGCTTGCTCGTAAATGACATGGGGATATCGAATAGCTTATCGTAACATGCCTTAGCTACCTCTTTGCAAATATTTTTGATCATATTTGCTAATTTAGTTTATCCCCATCATCTTCCTGGTGAAGCACATTGCATTGTTCACGAGATTACACAGAAGAATAAGGGCTTGCCACTAAACCATCAGGGTGCTCGTGTTTACCCCACAGTCCAAAGACATGTGGTATAGGTAAATTGGACAAACCAAATTGTTGTGAGGCGAGGCAGTGGCGCAGTAGGTAGTGCTGTTGCCTCACAGCAAGAAGGTCGTTGGGTCGCTGGTTCGAACCTCGGCTCAGTTGGTGTTGCTGCTCAGCTAAAGCACACACCTTTATAAATATGGTGGGTGAAAACACCAGCAAGTTAAGAAAAGCTCTTGTTCAGTTGGACATTTTGCATGTTGCAAATCATCAAAACAATGCAAACACACAAATAGAAAACACTCCAAATTCTCACAACACACACAAAAACACGTTGACTGGTGTTAACGTGTTGGATTATGTTGTTCTTTCTATATTTTGCCTACTAAAAGGCTTGAATAATTTTTTGGTATCCACAATTTATTTTTGACCACATTTGAACAATTACTGAATAATTGCACATTTATTTTCAATAACGCTGACATTTTATTTAGTTAATTTAGTTATTTAGTATTTTGTTATTAAAATAATTATATTTTAAATAATTAATTTAGCTATTGTATATCATAGGGTTTCACAGGTAATCATCAGTTTATTTAGGCTAACAATATGCAAAAGACAAAGAATTTGTCTAATCAGGGTGATAAAATATGACAAATAGTGTCGGCGCCAATAGTTTAGTGGTTAGTGCGTCAACACATAGCACAGAGGACCTTGCAGCGACCTGAGTTCGACTCTTTGCTGATCCTTCCCCTATCTCTGCTCTCTGCACTTTCCTTTCTCTACATCTCCACTGACCTATCAATAAAGGTGAAAACCCCTAAAAAATTATTATAAAAAATTAAAAAAATTTAAAAATATGACAAATAGTCACTGCACAATAAGCAATTCCCTGCCAGGTATGTCACTTTTTTCAGTTCATTTACATAATCTGCATTTTTTTATGTGCATGTGTTTTGTGCAACTTGTGTACTGTCAAACCAATAAAGATGTTTCTTAATTTGCTGGTGTTTCTAACAGTATGTTGTGCACTGCATGCAGTGGACTGAGCTCTCTTGGCCACTGTATCCCACAGTAAAGACATTCTCAGCTCCAGCTCCCTATTGCTTCCTTCGGCAGGTAATTAAAACCACAGTATCAGTCCGAGACATCTCCACATGCTGCCACACAGCTAGAAATCATTCATTTCCCCCTTTGTGTGCTTCACGGTGGTATGTTGATACATTAAAATAGAAGAAAAGCTTTTTCATTTGCACTCTCATTGCTGGAGTACATGTTCTGAAGATCTGTCTTCATTTCCACAGTTTTAACCTCAAGCCTAACCCTGTGATTGTGAAGCGGCATAATGAAAGACGCATAATGTACCGCCGTAGTGGTCCTCCCCATCAGACACATGCACGAAATAAATAAATAAAGGAGAATTGTTTGAAATGCAATGCTTTATGTGGCAGCATTAACACTGGCTGGAAGAGGGAATGGAGGTTCAATATCAGCTCAGTGGACAGTATATGCCCTGAGGATGGTTTGTGTGCTTTTATGGGTTCTTCTCCCCTTCAGCATTAGAAGAAGAACATTATGAGACTCATAAAATCATGCTGTTGTTATATATTGTGAGAGCCCCTACAGTGTTTTAACCAGCCTGAACAGGCTCGCAACTGCTCTTCCAAGAATTGGAAATAAAACATGACAAATTTGTCAACTAAAAGCTCAACAAATTTGAGCAGCACACTTAAGGGGCTTTTATTATGCTTTTTAATATTACCTGCCACAAGGTGTGGAAGTGTTTGTGAATGTACACCAATAAGGTTTTCTTAAAATATAATGAAATGATTCTGGAATGCTGGAATTCAAATTCAATACACAAAAATATAAGTATTCTTAGAGATTAGGGAGTGGGTGGAGCTAAAGAACCATACTGGTGCGCTTTTCTGACTGCTACTCTTTGATTAGTGGAATTTTGCACTTAAACATGGTGTTTTAAACATGAGTTAACACAAGTAGATGGCTTTAGCTACAGCATATGTATGGAACAAAATCAATGCCATAAGTATCGAATTAAAAAGCTTGTTGAATAGCACAAACTTAAAAAATAATGCACTTAATTAACTAGTGCTTGCGTTTTAATGACTTAAATTTCAGGGTTTGTAATTTTATACAAACCTGAGATTTAACAAAGCTGTTTATTTAAGCTGTGAATATTTCAAATAAAAAAATACTCATACATTCAATAAATCATATTCAGTTTCCAGATTTCACTTACAAAATATTCAACCCTCTAAAAGTACAATGTGTAATATTCGAAAGGCAATTTTCAGTTTATTTTATTTCAGTTCAAATATTCTCCTCCATAAATTCAGTGGTTCAAATTCGACCGTTAAATTTCGACATTACATCCGGGAATTGCAGGAAAAGCAATAAATTGCAGATTGAAGATCGCCTGCTGATTTTTCAGCAGCAGGTGGAGATGGAATAATTTAAGATTTTTAACCCTGTATATGGGTGAGAAACAAGTTAATAAAAACACAAAAGTAAGATTTAATAAAGATAGAGAATGTGTTACATCATATTCGTCAAATGACGATTTATGTGCATGTAATCCTACCGGTCCGAGCAGGGCCTGAACCGGCAAGAGAAGATAAATGCTCTAAAGAGGAGGCTAAAGATTGCAGAACAACCTTTGTCACTGGATCACCTCTTGAGATCTGAGGAGTAAGGATTACGGTTTAAGCTATCACCAGCAGGCTTTCGTTACATAAGGGCAAATATAAATGTCCAAAACATCATTTACTCATTTTACTCATACTCATTTTATTACTTATAATGTTCACGACAATGATATTAGTATTCAGTGCTACTTTTGTGCCTTTATTAGCTTTTTTTCTCGCCTATTTACTGGATTAAAAATCTTAAACTAATCCATCTTCACCTGTTGGTGAAATATCTGCTGTGGCGATCTTCAGTCTACTGCTTTTTTCCCTGATATAATGTCGAATTTTAACAGTCAAATTAACTATTTGAACAACTATTTGAACTTAAATAAATTTAACTGAAAATTGCCTTTTGAATAGTATACATCAAATTTTGTAAGAGAAATCTGGAAATTGAACATGAATTATTGAACTTAAAAATTCAAAATATTTTGGTTAAATAAACAGCTTTGCTAAATCTCAGGATCTAAAATACAAACCCTGGAATTCAAGTCATTGTTAATTCACTGTCTTATTTTTTCAGTTTGTGCTATTCAACAAGCTTTTTAATTCAATACTTTTGGCACTGATTTTGTTCCATACATATGCAATGAATTTACAACTTTAGAATTGCATGTGCTATTGCTAAACCCATCTATTTGTGTCAACTCATGTTTCAAGAGGTCAGGCTTAGCTGATGATTTATGATAAGTTTGTTTGGTATGCTGTCCCGGAAGAGAGCCCTGAGCTTAAGGGATCCTCGAGCCCAGGTTTCCCTCCTGTGAACAGGGCGAAAGGGGAGATTGAGCGGAGGTAGATCTCAAAAACTTTCCCGCTAATGTGGCTAAAAGTGAATTACTTTAAGAAGGAAAGATTTTGATGCTGGGAGCTAGACTATGGTGCCCATTTGACTTAGTCGGTTCACGTATGACATGTCTTTGGACTATGGAAAGAAACCAGAGGGAAACCCACGTGGACACGGGAAAAACATGCAAACGTTGCACAGAAATGCCAACCGGCTCGTCAACGACCTGGTGGTCTTCTTGCTGTTGGGCAACAGTCCTAACCACTAGGGTGCTGTGCCAATATATCTAGGTAAAGGAGGGAAGAGAAGGGGAGGAAGTGGGGTTTCTTACAGCCAAAAATGGTTGTGGAATAAAGACTGTGGTTATTTCTACACTGTAAACCCCAAAAAGTAAAGGTAACTCAAACCATTTGAAGAAACAGATTGCAACAAACTTTATGTTCAAAAACTAATCCTAATGAGTACTGTGGATTTAATCCATTTGATTAAACAAAGCAATTTGAAGTAAAACCCAATAAATGAAGTGAACTGAAACCAACTGAGTACTGTAAACCCAATAAGTTAAGGCAAGTCAAACTGTTTGAGGAAACCGATTGCAACAAACCATTTGAGTTAAAAAACTAAACTAAAACCTATATGAGCACTGACTTAGTCCTTATACTTTGGAGTAATGAGGTATTTAATTAACACTGAGTTTAAGACTCTGTTCAAATGAGTAGAATTAACTTTCAGTACATTTTGAGTTTACTACACTCATTTCATTTGATAAAGTTGACTGGTGGGATTTACAGTGGGTTTCTTAGGAATCACCTGATTGGGGATCTTGAATAGCTAATGCGGGACCCACAGTGGTCAATCATAAGCATGTGATCCTCTCGAAACTAGTTTATAAATAAACTTCAGGTTTAAAACACCATGTTTATGTGCACTTAAAAATACAGCTACTAAAAATTCCACCAATCAAAGAGTAGCAATCAGAAAAGCGCTCCAATATGATTCTTTAGCTCCACCCAGTCCCTAACCTCTAAGACTATTGCTATTATCTGTAGTTTCTCCTGCTTCAATTGTACACCTGCAACTGGTTTAACTGGGACTAAACATTTTTCTAGCATTTCACCAGTTGCTTCACTTGCTCCCAGTGCAATTTAGGATCCAGTACAAGTTATTGTTATTTGTTTTTAAAGGTTTGAATGGCCTGGCAGCTACTTTCATTGGTGACTGGCATACAGTACGTCATCTAGGCCACTTTAGTTGGCACAACAATTCCAGCTAGTTGTTCTCAAGTCTTGATTAAAATCAAAAGGAGACAGGGCTTTTTCTGTCACAGCTCCTTGTCTGTGGAATGATTTGACTTTATAAATCAGGTCATGCTCTTCTCTTGGTGCTTTTAAATCTCATTTTAAATATTATCTTCTGTCTTTAGCATTTCATTGTAATTTTATTTTGTTTTCATGTACAAGTATAGATTTTGTGTGTTGGTTGATTTGTAAAATACTTTGGCCAACATTTGTTGTTTTAAATGTGCTATATAAATAAAGCAAGCAAACAAACAAACAAACAAACAAACAGAACTCACCAGTTATTGTTTAAAAAAATACTCAGTGGAAACAAATGATAATTTTTTTACATCCAGAACCTGACTACTGTACTCTATTTAAAGATTAATTGATGTTGTTATTGATTAAAGAAAATCATAACTTAGACTTTTTGAAAGTATTAAATATTAAAAGTCTTATGTTTTAGCTATCTACAAAACAAAGAGTAAAGAAATGATAAATAATAATATAGTAAAGGTAAAGTTATTAGATGTGATTCATTATAAATATTGTTTAACCTTTAAATAGACAAAGGTCATCATATTTAACTAATTGCAAACCATGTTTTGTTTTCACAGAGGGGGGGGGGGACCATTTTCTCATTGATTATTTGAAAAGGACCATGATTGTTTAATGTTTAAAAAAATGTAAAACTATTCTTCACAGAACCTTCAACACCAGTAAAGAACCGTTTTTTAAGAGTGCAGTTGAATATGAATTTCAAAAAAGTCATCAAGTTCAAACGTTACTACCACTCGTCAATGGCAGCTGTCACTGTTGCTTGGCAACAAGAGCAATCTTTCATAGACAAGACTGTCCAATTGAAGGATTCTCTGTTCAATCTTTGTGGACTTCGAAGGTCTTGTCTTCTAAATTGGAACACAGCTAGTGTTCATAAAGTCTAATGATTTTTTTTGCACCTAAAATTTTATTTATATCTTAAATATTTAACTGTTTTACTCAAGATTCATTGTTTTTTAGCTTGTTTATTTAATATATATTTATTGTAATAATTTATTCATATATATTTTTTAAACATGTATAAATATCTTTAGTTTCCTATAACATGGAGAAAAAATACACTGGTCACACATTTCCAAACATAATAATATTTAATCAGTTTTATTCAGCTTCAGTGAGCTGCAATTTTACCCTTATTTATTTTAGCATTTTTAAAATTAATTTATCTGTCTGTCTGTCTGTTTGTTTATTTATTTTCGTTAGTTAGTTTGTTTGTTTTGTCATTGTGCATTTAGCCTCTGAGATTATCCAAAATATGCATGAGATGATAAATAATGTTACTCTGTAATAAAATTATTCCATAATTCCCAATCTGGATAAGCAGTTTAATCTGAAAAGGTCCACAGTACACACATACACAAACACACACAAGATTAGTTCATGTGCGAGGTTACTCTGAGAGTAAGCTGTGTAAAAGCTGCCACATAAATCAAATCGGACATGTTTTAGGTTGGAAAAATGGGGTTCAGGCTGTTTCAGTAACCCTGTATAATGTGTGAAATGAACGCCCAGTGCTGCCTCAGCATTTCCCCTGAGCACTGAGTAATAAATAGAAGGTAAATAAACTATAAATGTGGTGTGATTTCAGCTCTGAGAGGCATTAGTGGTGATATGATGGTTGTTAAGAATATCTATAGTATGTGATTGCCAATATAATTATGCAGAACAGTAATTAAATGAATGAAATGTATTGTTTTTTTATTTATATTTTGCTTTGATGCAATTCATGATAGATAGGACCATTAATGAGGTAATTATAAGTTAAAGATCTTTTCATGTGCATGCATCATCCAAACATTATTACAATGGATCATTTACAGCTCATTACCAAGTCCACAGAACATATTCTTACTCTAATTGAGCAAATTCAGTAGCTGTCGTGATGGTAATGTTCTAAAGTTTATTTACTAAAGAAATAATCTTATGCAAGCTGGCATTGCAGTCAATTATTACATTGTATTAATGAGGGGGGTATCATAAAAATAAAATTATTACATACAGAAAAAAAGCCTTTAGGATGGTTGACTAGCAATAGATTCAAATTGCTTCTGTGTGTGTAGATTGTTTACTGCTGCAGCAAAATGAAACTGAAATTAATAACATGTTATTACATGGGATATGTTTTTTGAAGAGGCATGTCTTAATTTGTAATGACTGAAAATCCTAGATATTCCACACAATAATTTCATTCCCATTCAGTGTTCAACTCTTTTGCAGTTTAAACTATTATGTTGCTTAATATAGTACCAATTGATTTGGTAATTTCAACAACAGATGCGATAACTATTGAAGAGTGTGTGTTATAGACATTTATAAGTATGGCTAGATGAAAAATTAGCTTATAATGTAAGCTTTGACAATTTGCTGAAGAAATTAAAACCAACACTGGGGTTCTTTTATTGTATAAAAAGCTGTATTCCTAATGAGAATGAGGGAAAACTAGAGGTGTCAGAGACCCATTACCAGCCACGCTCCCCTTGGACTCACTACAACCGATCACCTTCACCTGAATTCTAATCAGTCACCTGCACACACACGGATTACACACTGCAAATGAGACCCCTGCACTCATTGTTGCACCGGCATGAGTTAATCTCCTACAGTTATAGTTACTGTACTAGATCTGTCTAGTTCTGTTACAAGCTCCGAGTTTGAAAAATGTGGTTTCTCCATTTCTGCACCATTGTTTTAGAATGATCTGCAAACTGTAGCTAAATCTGAGTTACTGCCATCCCTGCATATTTTTATAAAACTCTTGAAATGCTTTAAAGGAGTCTTGTATACTTTGATCTTACCTTTACTAATTGTTTTCTATGATTATTTGGTTTAGTAGCCTGTTTTGTGTACAGCTTCATATGCTGCAGGTCTCCATGGAAGTTTGAACGGGTCTGGTTCAGTAAAAATAAGGAAAAATAAAAATGTGTATTAAACATAGTGGTTGACGCGGTGGCTTAGTGGTTAACACTGTTGCTTCACAGCAAGAAGGTCACTGGTTTGAATCCCGGCTGTGTCAGTTGGCATTTCTGTGTGGATGTTCTCCCTGTGTTGGGGTGGGTTTCCTCCACTTTCCCCCACAGTCTAAAGGCATGTGCTATAGGTGAATTGAATAAGCTAAATTGACTGTATATGGTGTTTACCAGTACTGGGTTGTGGTTGGCCGCTACGTAAAACATATGCCCAAATAGTTGGTGGTTCATTCCACTGTGGCGACCCCTGATAAATAAGGGACCAAGCCGAAAGAAAATTAATGAATGACCAACGTGTGTGTGGTACAGGTATTCTTCACATTGTGGGAACCAAATATCATCTACAAGTAAAAAAAATCTATCAACCAGTGATAGAAATTTATCACAGATAAGGATCACATTTACACAATATGAACAAACACAAACAACAATACAAGACCAAGCTCAATCTTACATCACACCTTTAAAATAATATCAGACCTTGAACACAAGATCCTGATAAAGCTTGGCTTTATCTAAAATATTAATCACAGTTTGATTAAAAAAAAAAATACTATATGTTTTCTTTATTGCCAGTACAGTTCTAAATCCACGACCTGATGTAAGAACCCAGAAAAAACTATAATAGATGAGAGAGATCAGAAACAACAGAAACTGCCTTCCTCTTTTCAACATAGTTGTATAAATCTAAAAGTTGAGTCTACCAGTATTTTCATCTGGACAGTTTTCATCTCCATAAGGCATGGAGCAGTTTTTTGAATGTGTAAAACTGCAGAATGTTTCTTATGAGGGTTGGGTTTAGAAGTTTTGGGCCAATGAGACAGATTATACAGTCTGTACAGTATAAAAATCATTACGTCTATGGGAGTCCCCATAAAACACAAAACCCAAGGTGCTCGTCTGTGTTTGTTTTTATGTGGGTATTGTTATTTTTTTTAATGAAAATAACTTTAGCACATAAGATCCTTAATTTTAAAATGGGCTCATGTGGATTACTTTAAAACCACCTGAATATGGATATTTGACTGTCAAAAATAGTCTGTCTTCCTCTACATTCGTTTCTGTAGGTCATTTAAAGATCAGTTCAGGTAAATGCAGCAGGAGTTCACAGCGGGTGAAAAAGCCCCTTCACACGTCACACACACCATCCCTCACAGAGACACTCATGGTCACAATTAAGCTTTATGGGGGACTTCATGAGCCAAAGGGCCATTTATTAAGACCTTCCTCATCTAATCATAGACACTTGATCAAATTTGTGAAGCTGCCTCTTGCAGAGTTACCCACACTTTTTTGATAATGTCCAAATGTATTCATAGAGAGCCCATGGGTCTAAACAAATTAGCAGTAGAGGGGTTATAAATGAAGTAATAAATGAGAGAGAGAGAAAATGTTGAAGGAAAGGGGGACACAATCATCAGCTCCTCTGGTGAATCCAGCTGGCACCTCCATATAAACACCCAGTATTAAAGCTTTTGCACTTGCTGAAGCACAAACATGCAAAATTAAAACCAATATGTTGCCTCAAAACCTCTTTTGAGAACGTATATACACAAAGTCTATATAAACTCCCACCGCAGCCCCTGTTCCTGCCAAAAGCTCATAGCACATATACTGTATACTTTTATGGGTGGCCAAGGAGACAGTGGACTAGTTTTTAATCTTACCTTTATTGTACTGGGTCCTAAGTGTGGGATATTTTTTGACAAGACGAACAACATAATAAAGCCGAGGTTTCTTTTTATGTCGTCTTTATTTCTGGCTGTCAATTTTCTTTATGTCTTTGTAGCCGATTGACCGATTTGTCCTTTTTGATAAGAGTCAGCTTTGTAAACTAATGAACAGTAGCAGCACAAAGGTGACATGTAGAGGTCGAGTACAATACAAGGCCGTCTGTAGTTGACAGAAAGTAACTTTAAAGCTGTTTTGACATGGCAGCAGAGTGTCAGTGCAACACATCCATCATATGTGACTGAAGATTGGGATGTACGCTAAAAAGATCACCACAGAAAAGAAAGTAAAAAAAAAAAAAAATAAAGGTAAATAGTTCAAATCAAATGTTTTCCGGTTTATTCAAAGTGGGAAATAAATTGCACTGCAATTTATTAAAAATAAAAAATAAAGAAAAAACATAAATCATGAAATACAGAACCATATGGATATTGTTTTTACAGTGTATTGACCTTATTCTTCAATGTGTAAGTGCACTCGTTTTTGCAATTGTTTTGGAACTTCAAATTCAGTTGCCTATGGGAGAAATGACTAAAAAAATGGCAGAAAATGTTCAAACAACTCGCTCTACAAACAAGTGTGTCCATGAGTATACAAACAAAGAAGAAAAATCTAAAAAGAAAATGTCAATTTGCAACATCAAGCAGCTTAATGAGCCGTCTAAACGTCTAAAAATGAATGGAAGTGAATGAGATGGGAATCCTCAAGCCAAACTCATAGCTACGCAAAGATTAAGGTGAATAACACTTTTGGAAAGTTGGATGGGGTCTTATGAAAAATGAATTATGTGATTGACTAGTAATAGTAATTGAAAATTCCGTCTTTTAAATGGATTTTTTACTTTTAAGCAAGCATATTCTCTAAGATTTTCATGAATTAAGTTGTACCAATACTCTCTATTACATTAGTGTTTTCTTTCTTTGTATATAAATATTTTTGCCAGTATTAATGTAAAGTATAAAAAATGTGTCAGGGCCTTAGTGTGTCTTTATCTAAAAAATCAATCGAAAAATATGCATAAAATCAATCCTTGATTACTGTGAGCTTTTTCATCAAATGATGCCACTTTCTTTGAGTGATAGCCTCAAAGGTGTATTGCACATATTTTATGTTAAATGTAATGCAAATGTGACAGGACTGACTGAAACAAAGGGACAGTTGTAAATGTATTTGTATTGTATATTATAGTATTTATTTTGTCATGTTTTTTCATGTTTTTAATCAATCGATAGGAATGACAATAACTTAAACTTGCTATTTCTGATGTTTTTTTCCTTTAAATAACAGTTTTTAGCATAACAAAACTATTAAAGCTGTAGGTTCAATTGGGCTGAGAACAAGGACAATGACAGGGTTTGTACATTTGTAAAGTGTTTTTAATAAAGAACAAAACTCTGGGAACCAAGTGAATGACATATTCCTTTACAGAACAACTCACAGAAATCAACCATCAGTCCATTTTAGACACACACACACACACACACACACAACTATATAACTATTATACAAAATTTTCATGTTTACAATGTGAATCTGTGCAAACCTTTCTAGCAAGGTCCTTCCTAGAACCTCGAAAAGGTACTGAACTTTCTGTATTAGTGTTGTAGAAATGTGTGATAGAAAACTCAAACAAAAGTCACATTTCTGTTGTCCAACACAGAGATTCCTTGATTGTGCAACATTTTTTAATCATAGGAATACCCAGCCTGATCTCGTGAGGAAATACAACTATTTTACGTTTTGTCTGTTTAGTGGCTAGTTCGTACGAATTTGTATGAGTTCAGTCAGACGAAAATGTAAGATTTTAGAAAGGACGCATGGCACCCAACCCCACCACTAAACACAACTGCCATGGAGAATAAACAAATCGTACTAAACTGTACAAATGAGATCGCAAGAATTAATTTGAATTAGGCACTAAATTAAAAAGTCACAAATTGCTATGAGATCATGTTAGAACTAGATATTAAAGTTTGAGGACAAACTTTATGGTGGCTTGAAAAGCCGAATCTGAAAGTTTGAAGTGGTTTTAAAGTGTAAATAGAATGTTAGTATGATTTTAGCTTGAATTAACATATTACTAGCATGAATTAGCATGTTAGTAGCATGATTCTTACATGAATTAGCATGATTCTAGCATGAATTAGCATGTTGTTAGCATGATTCTAGCATGAATTAGCATGTTACTAGCATGATTCTAGCATGAATTAGCATGTTACTAGCATGATTCTAGCATGAATTAGCATGTTGTTAGCATGATTCTAGCATGAATTATCATTTTACTAGGCGGTTGCTAGGGTGTTTTAAGTGGTTGCTAGGTGGTTGCTAAGGTGGTGCAAGGCAGTTGCTAAGGTGGTCTGACTAGTTGCTAGGTGGTTGCTAAGGTGTTGCTAGACGGTTGCTAGGGTGTTTTGAATGGTTGCTAGGTGGTTGCTTAGGTGGTGCTAGGCAGTTGCTAAGGTGTTCTGACTAGTTGCTAAGTGGTTACTAAGGTGTTGCAAGGTGGTCGCTAGGGTATTCTGAGTGGTTGCTAGGTGGTTGCTAAGGTGTTGCTAGGCGGTTGCTATGGTGTTCTGAGTGGTTGCTAAGGTGTTGCTAGGTGGTTGCTAAGGTGTCCTAAGTGGTTGCTAGGTGGTTGCTAGGGTATTCTGAGTGGTTGCTAAGGCGTTGCTAGGTGGTTGCTAGGGTGTCCTGAGTGGTTGCTAGGTGGTTGCTAAGGTGTTGCTAGGTGGTTGCTAGGGTGTCCTGAGTGGTTGCTAGGTGGTTGCTAAGGTGTTGCTAGGCGGTTGCTAGGGTGTTCTGAGTGGTTGCTAGGTGGTTGCTAAGGTGTCCTAAGTGGTTGCTAAGGTGTTGCTAGGCGGTTGCTAGGGTGTAGTAAGTGGTTGCTAGGTGGTTGCTAAGGTGTTGCTAGGCGGTTGCTAGGGTGTTCTGAGTGGTTGCTAGGTGGTTGCTAAGGTGTTGCTAGGTGGTTGCTAAGGTGTCCTAAGTGGTTGCTAGATTGTTGCTAGGGTATTCTGAGTGGTTGCTAAGGTGTTGCTAGGTGGTTGCTAGGGTGTCCTGAGTGGTTGCTAGGTGGTTGCTAAGGTGTTGCTAGGCGGTTGCTAGGGTGTCCTGAGTGGTTGCTAGGTAGTTGCTAAGGCGTTACTAGGCAGTTGCTAGAGTGTTCTGAGTTGTTGCTAGGTGGTTGCTAAGGTGTTGCTAGGTGGTTGCTAAGGTATTCTGAGTGGTTGCTAAGGCGTTGCTAGGCGGTTGCTAGGGTGTCCTGAGTGGTCGCTAGGCCCTTACTAAGGCATTACTAGGCTGTTGCTAGGTGGTTGCTAGGCGGTTGCTAGGGTAATTTGGGTGGTTGCTAGGCAGTTGCTAGGGTACCCTGGTTGGTTACTAGGCAAGCCTCACATACATGCTTGATAAAACATTTATACTTAGTAAGCATTTCTAGCAAGTTACAGTACTTGGCTAGTCAATATTAGCATGTAGCTAGTCACTGCTAGCATGTGTAGCATATAGGAAGTTCCGTTTGCTAGCATGAGTCAAACGAGCCAATCTCCAAGTCTCTACGATGTTCTGATGCTGAGATATAGCTGTTGATGAATGGTTGCTAGGGTATTCTGTTTTGTTGCTATGGGCGAGGTTACAGAGTGAACTTGAATGTGGTTGGTTGTCTTAGTCAAAGAACCAACCCCCATGTCTCTATGACACTGCTTTGCAAAGATATGCATCTTGGCCTATTTTAATGGAAGTCTACGGGACAGTTGCTAGGGTGCAGTATGTGGTAGTTAGGGGTGTGGCTAGAAAGTTAAAAGCTCATCAGTTATTGGCAGTTTGGTAGTCTGAGTCAAATGAGCTCAGCCATTAGTCTGTATGACAGTCTGATGCAGAGTTATGAGCTCACAAAGTTTGATCCCATGTTAAGTCAATGAGAGTCTTTTGTAATGGAAGTCTACGGGACAGTTGCTAGGGTGCAGTATGTGGTAGTTAGGGGTGTGGCTAGAAAGTTAAAAGCTAATCATTTATTGGCAGTTTGGTAGTCTGAGTTAAATGAGCTCAGCCATTAGTCTGTATGACAGTCTGATGCAGAGTTATGAGCTCACAAAGTTTGATCCCATGTTAAGTCAATGAGAGTCTTTTACAATGGAAGTCTACGGGACAGTTGCTAGGGTGCCATAAGTGGTTGCTAGGGAGTGGCTAGTAAGTCTAAAGGTCATCAGTGATTGGCTACTGAGTTGAATGAGGCCTGACTCTAGTCTGTAGGACAGACTGATGCAGAGTTATGAGCTCACAAAGGTTGACTCAATGTTAAGTCAATGGCAGTCTTTTACAATGGAAGTCTATGGGACAGTTGCTAGGGTGCCAAAAGTGGTTGCTAGGGAGTGGCTAGTAAGTTAAAAGGTCATCAGTTATTGGCTGCTGGCTAGACTGAGTTAAATGAGCCCAGTTAGAAGTCTGTAGGACAGTCTGATGCAGAGTTATGAGGTCACAAAGTTTGACCCAATGTTAAGTCAATGGGAATTTTGGGAATTTTCCGGGTCGTTTTTCGGAAAACTGAAAGTCGGATCAGTCGGAAAAGATATAGCAACCCGAGTCAGACCAGTTTGAAGGTTTGACGAAAGTTTGAAGTATGAAGCTTGAAAAGTTTAGGAGGAGATACACTTTAAAATTAGTCTCAGAAGAATAAGAAGAAGAAGAAGAATAACTAGAATTGTACATTTCCTAAAGGAAATGTGAATGGGGTTTGCGTGGCAAATCGATGGGGTACAATGTATTTTTATTGGTTGCTAGGGTGTTCTGAATCGTTGCTAGGATGTTCTGAGTGGTTGCTAGGTGGTTGCTAAGGTGTCCTAAGTGATTGCTATGTGGTTGCTAAGGTGTTGCTAGGCGGTTGCTAGGATGTTCTGAGTGGTTGCTAGGCGGTTGCTAAGGTGTCCTAAGTGGTTGCTAGGTGGTTGCTAAGGTGTTGCTAGGTGGTTGCTAGGGTATTCTAAGTGGTTGCTAAGGCGTTGCTAGGCGGTTGCTAGGGTGTCCTGAGTGGTTGATAGGTGGTTGCTAAGGTGTTGCTAGGCGGTTGCTAAGGTGTCCTAAGTGGTTGCTAGGTGGTTGCTAAGGTGTTGCTAGGTGGTTGCTAGGGTATTCTAAGTGGTTGCTAGGCGGTTGCTAGGGTGTCCTGAGTGGTTGCTAAGGTGTTGCTAGGTGGTTGCTAGGGTGTCCTGAGTGGTTGCTAGGTGGTTGCTAAGGTGTTGCTAGGTGGTTGCTAGGCGGTTGCTAGGCGGTTGCTAGGGTGTTCTGAGTGGTTGCTAGGCGGTTGCTAAGGTGTCCTAAGTGGTTGCTAGGTGGTTGCTAAGGTGTTGCTAGGTGGTTGCTAGGGTATTCTGAGTAATTGCTAAGGCGTTGCTAGGCGGTTGCTAGGGTGTCCTGAGTGGTCGCTAGGCCCTTACTAAGACGTTACTAGGCGGTTGCTAGGTGGTTGCTAGGCGGTTGCTAGGGTAATTTGGGTGGTTGCTAGGCAGTTGCTAGGGTACCCTGAGTGGTTACTAGGCAAGCCTCACATACTTGTCTGATGAAATATTTATACTTAGTAAGCATTTCTAGCAAGTTACAGTACATGGCTAGTCAATATTAGCATGTAGCTAGTCACTGCTAGCATGTGTAGCATATAGGAAGTTCCGTTTGCTAGCATGAGTCAAACGAGCCAATCCCCAAGTCTCTACGATGTTCTGATGCTGAGATATAGCTGTTGATGAATGGTTGCTAGGGTACTCTGTTTTGTTGCTATGGGCGAGATTACAGAGTGAGCTTGAATGTGGTTGGCTGTCTAAGTCAAAAGAACCAACCCCCATCTCTCTATGACAGTGCTATGCAAAGATATGCATCTAGGCCTATTTTAATGGAAGTCTATGGAATCAGTTTGGGGGCGTGGCTTGTGAGCTTCATTATCATATTGAGATGCTCATTGGTTGTCTTAGTCAGATGAGCCATCCCCAAGTCAATAGGACATTGCTAAGCAAAGATATGCATGTAGGCCAGCTATAATGGCAGTCTATGGGATCAATTTGGGGGCGTGGCTTGTGAGCTTCATTATCATATTGAGATGCTCATTTGTTGTCTTAGTCAGATGAGCCAACCCCCAAGTCAATAGGACACTGCTAAGCAAAGATATGCAAGTAGACCAGTTACAATGGCAGTCTATGGGACCAGTTTGGGGGCGTGGCTTGTGAGCTTCATTATCATATTGAAAAGCTCATTGGTTGTCTGAGTCAGATGAGCCAACCCCCAAGCCAATAGGACACTGCTAAGCAAAGATATGCGTGTAGGGCAGTTATAATAGAAGTCTATGGGACCCATTTGGGGGCGTGGCTTGTGAGCTTCATTATCATATAGTGATGCTGATTGGTTGCCTGAGTCAAATGAGCCCACCCCCATGTCTCTATGACACTCCTATGTAATGTTATAGATGTGTGACCTTTATAATGGAAGTCAATGGGATCTGCAATGGGACATCCCACCCCATGTTAAGTCAATGGGGCAGTTAGAGGGGTCTTTAAATGGTCTGGGGGGGCGTGGCTTGTGAGCTTCAAAATCATAATGAGATGCTGATTGGTTGCCTGAGTCAAATAAGCCCACCCCCAAGTCAGTATGACACTGCTATGTACTGTGATTGACATATGACATTTATAATGGGAGTCAATGCAATGAATGGAAGTCAATGGCCAATATAAAGTCAATGGGGACCACTTTGGGACGTCCTAGCACCCCAGGGGAACAGCCTATACCCCCTTTCGGGGTATGTTCTCACTTAGGCTGCAACCCCCTACAGATGTTGTGAATCCCATATTTCTATGAAATTCACAATGGACGCAGTGATTGGTTAAAGTTCGGCTCCATGTAAAGTCAATGGAGACTTTGGGACGTCCTAGCTCCCCAGGGGTACAACATTTACCGCCTTTCGGGGTGTGGTTTAAAGCCTCCTATAACCCTCTCGAGATGTCGCGAATCCTATGTCTCTACAAATTTCGCTGTTGGCGCTACGGCGATTTCCGGGAATAGTATCTTACGAGTGTCTAGAAAATGAATGGGAGTCAATGGGGCCCATGTAAGTCAATGGGGACCACTTTGGGACGTCCTAGAGCCCCAGGGGTACAACTTATACCCCCTTGCGGGGTATGTTCTCACTTAGGCTGCAACCCCCTACAGCTGTTGCGAATCCCATATTTCTACGAAATTCACACTCGGCGCTGTGATTCTTCAAAGTTCGGCTCAATGTTAAGTCTATGGGATTTTTGGGGGGGGTTTTTTGGCCCCTGCGGGGCCAAAAAACCCCCCACCCCTTATAAAAGTCATAGCACACCATTCCCGATAAGACCGCACGATTTGAGCCCACTTTCAAGGGTCTGGGACGAAAGCTGCGGGACTAGTTACGCGCCGAAAAATAGGACGGAAGAAGGAAGAAGAAGAAGAAGAAGAAGGAAGAAGAATAATAAACCAGGCACAATAGTAAGAATGGACTTTGCCTATGGCAAACCCCATTAATAATAAGTTTACGTGAGATAACAGTATGTTGGCTTTTCAAGCCACCATAATAACCAACACAGGCTCACTGGAAATACATGCTTCTGCCCATATTTTAATAAAACCACAAAAATTACAAAAACTAGACTGCATAAAATCTAGTTTAAAGGTAAAATGAACAATTTAGAGTAGTTTGGTGGCAACAAGATTTGTTCCTTTTCGCATTAATGATATTTACAAGGACATGTTCATTCATTCATTCATTCATTCATTCATTCATTTATTCATTCATTCATTCATTCATTCATTTTCTTTTCGGCTCAGTCCCTTTATTAATCACATATTACAAAAAAGTAGACAGCAGCCTCTATTGGATTTGTAATCTGAAATGTGCTATGAAATGTACTTTGAGAAATGTATTTTATGTTTCACAAAAATCTAGGCTGAGGTATGAGTGTCCAATGAGCCTGGGCTGGAAATGACTCCATTTCACCAGCTAATATTTACCAGACAATAGTAAATCTGTCCACACCTTTAGAAATAATTGGTGACCATGACAGCAGAAAAAAAGAATATATTTACCATGGTATAAAATATTACAGAAACAGTACAAGTTCAAAATAGTCAATGCTGTGCAAGTCCAGCATCTCTATATTATTAATGGTTCTGAAAAGACATAGACTTGAATGGAGAATTCAGCAAAACAGTTCTGCTGATGTGGTGCAAGTGTGTGCATAAAGGATGATCTGTCATTGCCTGTTCATCCTTGACTCTACTTTAAAGCTGAAAAGTAATGTGTGTGTTTTTAATGCGTATAAAACAGGCACAGTTTTAAAGATGACCTCAGCAAAGAATATCCTCATCTCATTGAACAGACTGACTGAATCCCAGCGGAGCATAGGTGAGGGTCACCTCTATTCACTTTGTCTGTTTTAGACCTTATCAGGTTCCAGTCATTTCAGAAACAGCAGTTGTTTTTCAGTAAAGCTCTTTCAATTTGACATGATATAGTTTTGTGGAGAGATTGTCACATTGATTTAGCAAAAGAACATTAAAGTGCCAAAGTGTAAAAAGATTTGGATTGCGGCACTAATTGCAGCCCATTGTTGTGGAATTATTGATTATTGGCTCATCAATAAATCTGTTGTGTGTTTTTAGGTAGTTTATCTCCAGTCTCTTTAATAGTGACTGAAGATAATGATGTGAATACATGCTACCTCATTCCCAAAATCCAATGATAATGCCTTTCCGTGCTTTACTTGCTAACTGCACTAGTCTTGCCCCCAAATAAATTTGATTTCAAAGGATTTATGTTGCTAAAAAGGGTTTAAAATATAAACCAAGCCTATAACAATCACCCATCTGTAGTTTTACAATCCCCGAAAGCTTGTTTTCTGTGGTAACTGGGTAAAAGTTGAAAGGCTTGGTAACAACTATTTTTAGTGAGTATAGTGAATTTAACTGTCCTTAACTTTAAATATTACCATGAAGGTTTTTCAAATAATAGAAGTTTATTTAACAAAGTCTTCTTGCAGGTAATATACAGTTGAAGTCAAAATTATTAGCCCCCTTTTGATTTTTGTCTTTTTTAATTATTTCCCAAATGATGTTTAACAGAGCAATGAAATTTTCACAGTATGTGTCATAATATTTTTTTCTTCTTCTGGAGAAAGTCCAGTTTGTTTTATTTCGGCTAAAATAAAAGCAGTTTTTAATTTTTCAAAAACCATTTTAAGGTCAAAATTATTAGCCCCTTTAAGCTATATATTTTTTCGATAGTCTACAGAACAAACCATCATTATACAATATCTTGCCTAATTACCCTAACCTGCCTAGTTAACCTAATTAACCTAGTTAAGTCTTTAAATGTCACTTTAAGCTTCATAGAAGTGTCTTGAAAAAGATCTAGTCAAATATTTACTGTCATCATGACAAAGATAAAATAAATCAGTTATTAGAAACGAGTTATTAAAACTATTATGTTTAGAAATGTGTTGAGAAAATCTTCTCTCCATTCAACAGAAATTGGGGAAAAAATTAAAAGGGGCCAATAATTCAGGGGGCCAATAATTCTGACTTCAACTGTAAGTAATGATGTATTACAATAATTTAACAGAGTAAAATTGTATTACAATCTAACAATAATGTAACAGAGTGACTGTTTCTTAATAATAGGTTATAACATGTATTATATTTAATCAACACTGCACTGTATGTTAGCCTATTATGGTCATCACTGTTACATTATGTAATTTTGACTTCTAAATTCTTGTCATATCATATTAGTTGTTTTCCAAATGATAGTTTACTTAATGCACTATGAACTGTATAGTGTATGAACTGTATAAGGCGATTTAGAAAATAATCATCACACTCTGTCATGATTATTAGCTGAAGTGCCAAAAAGACTCACTAGTGGGCACTCCAGCTATCCGCTCATTTTACCAGCCAACCAGACTACACATCCCATAATCCCCGAACCTCACAGCTGCTGACATTTACCTGATTCTGATTATCTGACACACCTGCAGCATGTTAACACACAGACAAAGTGAAACAGTGAAACTGCAGCTGAAGATGGAAAACAAAAATGAGATAAAACTCAGCAACACATGCTCATTCTGAAAACGTAGCCCTATATAATCGAAAAATATGTAGCTAGAGCTATGTATGGCTGCATTTCATCTTTTAAACGAATGCTATGAGGCGGTATGATGCCATTCCTTTTCTCGCCTACCAGCTGACCGCATACCTTAGTATGGACAGCTTTTCCGCTGTTACCAGTTTGTCTAGTAAATCAGCACATACAACGGCGGACTTGAGACGAAGAGGGTTGATGACCGCAACAATGTGGTTCGAGTCTGGTGAAGAATGGCTCCAGAAGACAAAAATAAAATAAAAAAGTAAATAACAGGGTGAGAATGTGGTAAAATCTGAAAACATGGTAAAAATCAGGCTGCCGAATGGGCTTTTTTTCTGTATTGCTTTTGATGATACTGGGGTTTAGTGAAGGGGTAGGCGGATCAATCGGTGCTATTAAAAAACACCATTGGTTGGGTTTAAGGAAGGTGGTGGGTGGGGGCATCTACCGTTGGTCAGTCAGTCAGTTAGTAAGTCGACAGTGACCTCTGGTGGATTTACGTGAGAACAGCAGGCACGAAAGGCAAATTTGAGATCTGAATAAGCGTACACAGCGGCAGATTCACGAAAACAAAAACTGCAAAAAAAAAACATAACTAATGCATAAGCGAATCAAACACGCAATTTAGTTTGTCCACATCATGCTTCAAAAACATTACATTCAATACACAAACAACTACATTTATTTATAGTATATTGAGCAAGCAAAAACATGTACTTGAAGCATTTTAAAGTTATGCCACACAGCTCAAGACATTTTGATATATGCCCTGAACTTTACTGCTTTGTATGTGTTGGTAATTATTGTAAAACATAATTTGCCAGCTTGCATAACTCAGCCTCCCTAATTTATCACCTTCCTTACTTAAGATGTTTAGAGCGGCTGACAGCCAAGGCCAAAAGAGGTTAGAAAACACAGATATTTTTAAACTTAGTATCTGCATCCGTTCAGTCTCATTTGGCTGAAAGATGTGAAAACAGTCACAGGAAAAGTAAATCCAGACTAGGGGACTTTTTCACAGCAGTATTGTTCCCCTTAGGACCTGCAGAATGAAAGATCAGCAACTTGGTCTTGCTAATCAGCTTGGAAATTATTCTTCTGCACAGACCTGAGATCAGTTTTTGGTGCACTTTATTAAGGATTAACCTGGGGAAGTCAGCTTTTAGATCAGAAGAAATGCCATTGTAGCCTATAATGAAGCTCTCTGTCTCGTGTTTGTGTTTGCATTAGAATACTAAGCACAACAGAATGTGCGAATGAATGTGATGGAAAAGGGCAGCCAGGCACTCTCCACAATTTTTCAAAAGAAATCAAGCTCTCCGGGGTCCATAAATCTATTGTGCTAAAGGCTATAGGCTGGTGTTTGACTGGCCCATTGTGCTGCGCTTTTAAAGGCCAAGCCACAAGTCTTTTTATGAGGCTTCTTGAGACTTTTATTCATGACCGGTAAATCGATGTTATTACAGTACAGCTCTGAGGATTGTGTCTTTTTGAGAACGGGGATTGGAGGCAAGACAAGAGACTTGTTATCAAGACCTGCACTTCTGCTTAGCATATCAATAATCATTATCTCGCTCTCTATAAGCAGTTGCAATACTCTTGACACCAGAATATAATATACTAAAATATACTTGAAATAAGATGCTTCAAAGTTTTCGAAAATATAAAAATACCATAAAATGTTTGCAGACATTAAAGTGAACATTCCTGTTTATCTGCAAAACAACGCTGAAGTAAGTTATTCTGCTTTGAAAATGTGTGTTACGAGCCAGAAAGGACCACTGAACACTGCCACTTTAGCCAATTATATTTCAGCTTATATTTCAGCACCCCGGATTGCCTTGATGGAAAATCGAATACTTCATTCATCCAGTCAGGAAGGCTCTCAAAGTATGTGTCCACGACCGAAATGCAAACTCCAGTGGACAGTAGCAAACTTCGAAATGAGACACAGATTCAGAGTTCCACATGAGGTTATTAATTAGCAAATAATATAATTATCAGAAAAGTAAACATTAGTGTCCTAACAACACGGTACGTAAATTTGCACCAGACATCAGCACAAAGATTTAAATACAGCCATTCAGAAGCACAGAATATACCATGTGTTGGATTTCCAATGGTTTATTTTATTTTCAAGGTCTGTAAAAATCAGATGAGGGCTTTTCTTTTTTTGGATTGTTTTAATAAATTGTTGGTTGGGTTTAAGGAAGTGAGTGAACGGGTCAATCGATAAAATTGGTTGGGTTTAGGGAAGGAGGAGAGTGGGTCAGTCGATTGGTCGGTCGATCAGTCAGTCATTCAGTCAGTCAAACAGTAAGTCAACAGCGGTCTCTGGTGGGTTTACGCGAGAACTGCGGGCTTGAATGACACTCGCGAGAGAAATTTGATATATGAAAACATGCACACATCGTCCTCTCGCGAAAACAATAACTGCAAAAATATGTACCTCCTGGGACGTATTTCGTGGTCTCCAGAAACGTATATAGGACTACATTTTCAGAATAAGCCTGGGTTGGTTTATCCTGTTGTTCTGCTGCAAGACACCAAAGCCTTTTCTAAAATATAAATTTCAGGTGTTGGTTAGGATAAAAACTCCTTTTAATATGGAAATATGCCGTTGCATATGTTTAAAATAGTGTTTCTCAACCACATTCCTCGAGGCCCACCAACACTGCATGTTTTTGTATTTCTCCTTTGTATGTCACACCCATTACAGGTCTGTCAGTCAATGAGAAAATGATCTGAATCAGGTGTGTTTGGTTGAGGAGACATGGGAAGTGTGCAGAGCTGGTGGTCCTCCAGGAACGTGGATGAGAAACATTGGTTTAGAACATGACTTAAATCAATCTTCAGGCTCGATAGTTAGGCACACCTCTGTTGATGTCGTCGTCAATCTGGCAACCTAGGTTCTTCGTACCTCGCTTAAGATGATTTGACAGACCCTGGATCTTTTCATTTTGATAACTGATCTCTGGCTAATTTGGTTCTTTAAACAAGTTTGTGAATCAGATTAAAATGTCCGGATAAACTGATCTGAGATCGCTGTGTGTATTTTGAAGGACAGATCTATTGATCCTCGAAATCATGATCAGCAATGCAACAATTGACTGACGGCACATCAGCGTAATGATATAATCTGATTAATATTCTATTATCCATGTGAGCAAAATCATATCAAATTAGCAGTAAACGGTTTGTTAAATATGACACGCAAGGACATTTCACATTTGTTGTGGGCTGCAGGCTTTACACTTTCATGTGTCAAGAGTATTCATCATGTATTTCAATGCATATCAATGTATTTAGTTCTACATTTAGTGAAGATTTTCTTTATTATATTAGCCTAGGTCTACTCAAGTTTTTTTTAATGAGCGTAAGGAATAACTGTAGAAATTATTTTGCATCAAAAAAGCATTTTTGATATCAGTAAAGGTATCAATCACTGGCATATTAGCAATCAAAACACGTGCTTGACTGGATAAACTATTATCCTTTTTTTTTTAAGTCGAATATTGTGCATGTACGTTTTTGCATCTTAGAAGTTTGTATCAATACATTTTTTCTTGGGACCAGTAGGTGGCAGTCTTTTACTTTTATTTCGGAGTGAAGATTGCATAAGTTTCATTAATATATATTTTTTTACTTTATTAAAAATATACACATATTTACTATTTTTCCAAGTGTATATAACTACTATAAGAAAATATCAGCATTCGGTACATACTTTCCGTATTATCTTTGCTTGAACTGACCCAATCTAATCTTGTTTATATAAAATGAACCTGCTCCTACGCAGGTTTGAGGTACCAGAACTGTTACCATGACAACTCTCAGATGAATTTTAAAGAACGAAACGTTCCTGGATCGTGTCAAATTGTTAACATCCAAATCCAGTTAATTGAGTAATCCACATATGAAGAACGGACCCCTGCGCTTGCATGTTTTGAACCAAGTGTGCAATGCCTAGTTCAACCACTGGGTGTCAAACTTACATACAACACCTTTAATGTGATGGTTTTGTTTAATCTCCTGCAGTTTTTTCAATCTTTTCTTTATAAAACTTTTATCTGAATATTTTTACAGTAGTTTTAATTGTAGTGCAGCTATTGTATGGTTTGTTTATATTTTAATTAATAAGTAAAAATCTTAAAATGTTGTAATTTTTTGGTTGATTTTGGTATTGAGGGCCTGAAATAGTTTTTTGAAAATAGGTTACAATGTGTACATTTTTGAAACAGTGATGTTATGTGCATTAAGTGAATTAAGAAGTGTTGAAAAAAGCATTTTCGCATTAGGCACCAGGCATGAAATCATTTACAAAAATACCAAAAACTGGATTAATTTGTGTCTATTGGTGAATTTAAATGCATTATAAATAGAAAGGTAATGGAGGTTTGTGATTATTTTTTATTGAGAGGACATGTTTAAATGTTTTCGTAATGTGTTTTAATCTAGTTTAAATCTCAATGGATTTAGATCTCAATCAGACATTCATTTATTTTTCTTCGGGTTAGTTATCAGGGGTCTCCAAACTTGTTCACCATATGTTTTACGCAGCGGATGCCCTTCCAGCTGCAACCCAGTACTGGGAAACATCCATACACTCTCACATTCAAACGTATACACTACGGCAAATTTAGTTTATTCATTTCACCTTTAGCGAATGTCTTTGGACTGTGGGAGAAACTGGAGCACCCGGAGGAAACCCGAACACAGGGAGAACATACAAACTCCACCACAGAAATGCCAACTGGCCCAGTAGGGGGCCTCGAATCAGGGACCGTCTTGCTGTGAGGTGACAATGCTAACCACTGCCCCAATCAGACATCAATAAATGTAAATAAATAAACAATGTGCAAATACAACCAAACCAAGACTGGCACGCTACAGGACTATATCAGCACAAGCAAAATAGTACAGTATTTATTTACAAAGTGACATGCAGGCATGGAATTAATCTTTTTCACAACTCCGTGTAAATGGGGTTTGTTTTGGCAATATTGTCACCTGTACGCAAAAACGCAAAGGAAAAATGTCTATTTTTAAGTACACTGTCATCATGTAAACACACCCTGTAGAATATTTTTATCCATTCACATCTGTTATAAAGGATCTTCTCACGTATTTTCCTTTGACTTAGTGACTGCTTTATCAGGGGTTGCTACAGCAGCAATAACAATCAGCAATTACATGCCCTGACACCTATAAACTTTCTCATTCACACATATCATACACTATGGACAATTTAGTTTATCCAAATCCCCTATTCCATGTTTGGAAACCCACATGAATGCACTCCGTAAACTCCACATAGAAAGTCCTGCTGCTCCAGCCAAGACTCTTCTCCCCAGCAACCTTCTTGCTGTGAGGCAATTGAGCAACCCACCCTTAAAAGGTTTAATATATGTTTTGTCGTAATGTCTCTTTATTGTGATATCTGTACATAAGTATTTTCTTTAATTTTTGAACTTACTGCATCAAGAAACAAACATGTCCAGACAAAAGGCACTGACTCTATTAATGTATACGAACACAAGATTTGAAAGTGCTGTGGAACTGACTCTTACAGTTACTCTATAATCTTTTACTACACATATACATCTCTATAACCCTGCATGGCCAGCGGTATCTTATTGATTTGGTTTGAGAGGTCCTTGGCCTCCACTGGGAGTGCAGTTTTTTTGTTGGCTATTTTTTGATGAAGTGCTGACTCCTGACTTCACCTGTTTTTCTCCAGGAGTGTGGCACTGGTCAAGGGACTGCAGGAAGGTGAGAGTGTTGTTTCTGTAGCTGTGCTTCTGAGTTGCCTAAGAGCGATAATGCCATTTTTTCATCTGCACTGTTAGGGGAATTTGACTGTTTCACATATGCCATTTATTTTCTGTTGCATTTAAAGCTTTGTTCACACTGCCAGCCCAAATCTGAAATGTCTGTGCATATCAGATTCGAATCTGTAGAAGGTGTGGGTAGCAAATAATTACATGAAATATGATTTTTTTTTTTTAGGACAGTTCACCCAAAAAATAAAATGTACACACTTACTCATCGGCAGCACAGTGGTGCAGTGCTTAGCACTGTTGCCTCACATCAAGAAGGTCACTGGTTCGAGTCCTGGCTGGGTCAGTTAGCATTTCTGTGGAGTTTGCAAATTATCCCCATGGGTTTCCTCCAGGTGCTCCAGTTTCCCAAAAAGTCCAAAGACATGTGATATAAGTGAACTGGATGAATTAAATTGTCAGTAGTGTATGTGTGATGCAAGAGTGTATGGGTGTTTTCCAGTACTGGGTTGCAATTAGAAGGGCATCCGCTCCATAAAACATCTGCTGGAATAATTGGTGGTTCATTCTGCTGTGGTGGCGTCTGATGAATAAAGGGACTAAGCCAAAAAGAAAATGAATGAATGTTTATTTTAATTTTAGGATTTATTGCTAGGGTTGTTATGTTTATACCAGTAAATATCCTTTTTATTGTTTTTGTATTTAAAAAAGAATAAAATTAAATAAAATATGATATAATAAATAAATAAATAAATAAAAAATAAATAAATAAATAAAAAATAAATAAATAAATAAATAAATAAATAAATAAATAAATAAATAAATAAATAAATAACCCAGCATCAGTGTACACATGGAATATGAAGCAATCCAATGTTTTGTTATAATAAACTACTATATACTAGTTTGAAATCCTGTTCACATTTCGTAATTTTGCACAGCCTATACCATTTTCTCACAATATTTCTCAAATATCTGTAAAATGTAATTATGCAACATTGTGGTCACATCCAATCAACGGTGCTTCCTTCTGTGAAAACACTTGGCATTTTGCACTGTCCGAATGTACCTTTTTCAGTACAACAATAATCATCTTTTTTCAGCTCGTCAGAATTTAGAAACATTCACTGTGTTCTTTTAAAGGCAGGTGTTATGAGAAGGGTGACGAGAGACTCATGCGAGCTCAGGGAAAAAAGTCATTGACCTTCTTTCCCAATCAGTTTCCTGTTTGGGTCAGTTCTATGAATGCTTGTGAGTGTGTTTATGAGTAAAACGCTGCTTTCTGACATGTTTTTCCTCTTATCCCAAGCATGTGCCATAATGCAGCTGTCCAGGTGGAGGGGCACAGTGCTTTGCGCGATCTGTGCGGTCAGAAATATTTATCTAAAAACATGTTTTCATCCTGTGCATATAGACCACATCTGCAGGGTTATTTATCGCAGAGCTATTCTTTCAGCCTCTGCTTCAATTACAATACCAACAAACATGCTTGCTTTGCACCCGTAGCCACAGACGAAAACACATTTGTCTGATAAAATGCAAAAAAGGTCAAATTTAGTGCCTTAGTATGTATTCCAGTAAGGGATGCAATTAGCTCAGCAAAATGCCAGCCGTGTGCTATCTTTGGCAGTGGTTGGCCATTAATGAACAAAAGAAGAGGCACAGTATAGAAACTGACCACAGGAAGGTTTTAAATATATATACAGTCTAATCTGATAGAGATTTAAAAACATATACCACATTATTGAGAAAAACATTTTTGAGAAAAACATTGTTGAGAAAGAGGGTTTCTGTAATTGTTGTCATTCAAGCAGTTGGACAGTTTACAGGAATAACACGTGATGCTGTAGCAGTTGTAAATATTCATCTTGTGATGGTTCAAGGCTACAAAAACAATTATTTTATTGTGTTTACTCTTGTCTAGTTTATAATGCAAGATGCTGATGTCCATTTCAGAAGCCAGCGTATTGTCTAAACATTGACAAATGAGTTTTTTTTTTCTGTTATTCCAAATCCAATAAAAATTTGGTCAAATGAAATAATATATTTTATATATACTTGATATTTCTGTGTTTCCAGTATCACAACCAAGCTCCAAAGTTTCAAAATGTTCCTAAAAGAGATAAAAACAAATGTTTAATGGTTTAATCTGTATTATAATTAATTGTATTCTCATATAAACAATAATCAGACATTATTTACAGCACTCCAGCTTTGTCAAAAATACTCAAGGATGCTTAATTTATGATGCTTAGATTATTTATTTTAACAGAAGGAGTTCACCATGTTCAATGGGTGCTTTTTCCATTTATTTCCAATTTCAAATTGCATTATGGGATTTGGTTACAACTTTGCAGTTGAACATTTTGATTAGTTTGAAACTATATGAGGCCAGCTAGCGAAGTGCTATGTAGGTAAACCTCACTCCTCTGACCTCAAAGGTGCTCTAGCAACAACAGACGCTAGAGGCCATGGTCTTTGTCCTCCTTGTTAGAGCAACTGACTCCAATGCAAAGAATTGTCGGTTCAATCCCAGCTCAGTGTGGGTTGAGTGCAGTAGGACCGATGGATTACACGTGGGGCTCGTCCGGGATGGGGTGATGTTTTGGTGGGTTAGTGTAACGGAGGCCTAGCTAGCCAAGTGCTATGCAGGTAAACCTCACTCCTCTGATGACAAAAGGTGCTCTAGCGACAGACGCTAGAGGCCTTGGTCTTCAGCCTCCTTGTTAGAGCATCTGACTCTCATATAAAGAATAGCTCATTCAATCATAGCTCAGTAAGGGTTGGGTGTCGTAGAACTGGTGGATTACACATTGTCTGGGTTGATTATGCATTACACTTTAAAAACTGGGAGATGATCTGCCAGTATCTCTTCTGTTATTTTATGGATTTTTTTTTTTATTAGAGTGCTGCACATTTGAGCTTTTGCATGAGTCAGTTAAGGTCATTTTCATGCATCGATCATATTGATCTTATATTCATTGTGCAAATTTTATATATGCATAAAATCCCAAATTAAAGTTAATTCTCATATAAACGGGCCATGGCTTTTCAGATAACATAGAATAAAAATCTCAGTTCTCATGGATTCATTTTCTTATTTTTTTAATCTGAATCTTTATTGAGATTTTTGATCTAAGGTTTTAGCAAATGATATGTCTTCATTTTTGCCCTTAAGATGGTTTTGAAATGACATTAGTGTAAGTAAATGACAACTTTTTGTTTCTGTGTAATCTCAGCTTTTAATAGTGCAGGCAGTTGTTTTTTTGAAGTGTGAAACAGACTGAACATATGGTTTATTCCCATGTGCTGTACTCCTGCGTCTCAGCACTGCTGTCCTATTGTTTGTAGTCTTCATCTGACCTTCAGATTGTAGACAGGTAGAGGAAAAGAGAGACAGACGATTTGAGTCCTATGGAGTTATATATACATAATACATCCTACAGAGTTGGCTGCCTAATGTTTGAGGGTTTGGATGGGGATATAAGCTGTCAACATGAAGCCCCAGGTGGCTGACAGTTTTCCCTCCTGAGTTTCAGGACTGTTGTCTGCCCTTGAACACAGAACTGCTGCGGCTCAGCTGGGGGTTTTCTTGGGTGTTCATTAGGCTTTAACAAAGGCTCTGTCAGAGGATATCTGATTTGGGGGGTGGCATCTATTGCAAATATTTGTCTGAATGGACGGCTTGGTGTAAAGGGTAGGCAATGAAAGCAGAATGAACACAATTGTGAGTAGATGATGGTATCCTTAAAATTTGTTGAATTTTTAATTTTAGCAAAGGCGATTTCTTGCTTAGTCCAGAGTATGTGTCAAATATATCAGGACCATTTAATGAAAACTGAGGGAAAGTTCTAGACAAAATAGTATGTTTGATAATTAAATTGCACACATTTAAACAAAAAGTGTTTTATCCTTTCACATAAATTTATGTCTAAACAAGTCACATCTATTTGCAAACCAGTAGTAATGACAAATATAATAATAATAATAATAATAATAATAATATACTGTTATTGTGCCCAAATGGCTCAAATTAGCTTCAAATTCTTACAGTCAAGTCTTACAAACACTTGTCAATAAGAAACTTTCACTCTAAAGTTAAAATTTTAAATTACTCGACTACATTGTAACTGTACTGTTTGGTCAACTATAATCCCAACTACCTGAAATGTGACAATTGTGGACTTGCACATCTCTCTGTCTCCCTGTGTGTGTGTGTGTGTGTGTGTGTGTGTGTGTGTGTGTGTGTGTGTGTGTGTTTCTTTTCTATGTGCTTGTGTTATCTTGCACAAGGCACCAAGTGAATCAGGACTATATCACTATAAAATGGTGATTCACAAGGGCGTCCCCAGTGTGCTTTATTTATAAGAACTGTTTTCATCTAAAAATACTTGCTGAATTAGTGGTCTCCTATCAGTGTGGATTTCTATTAGGAAAATTTCAGTCTAAATCTTGAATGCCCGATTCCCCAGCAGAGTTAACAGCAGCACCTTTGTTCATTTGTTGCTAAGGAAGCGTTGCCTGTTGTGCAGGAAAGAGGGATAGCAGTTTCCTGTTATGAAGAGAGGTTTTTAAAGAGCTGCTTTCCTCCAATCATGCAGCAGATGAGCAGAAAGGAAGCCTGGCGAAAAGCATTTAGTGTTTCTAGAACCTGTTTTTAGGAACATTTGTTTACCCAAAGGCATTTTGAGAGGCTACCAACAAACTGACTGCATGATAATCAGGAAAATTAACTTTACCGTTACAGATTGTGAAACAGCTAATGTTTTGTAGATTATACAACTAAATAGAATGACAAAAATAGTGAAAATGTGGTTTTATTAGAATTTTCTAGTTTTTTACTGCTGTTCAAAATCTTGAAAAGGATCCTCTGAAATGGCTCTTAAAACGTACCATCTTGTGACAGTAATGGAACAGTCCGTGAAAGTGCCATACGCCACTGATGGTTATTGGTTATAGATGTTTTTCCTCTGTGGTTTTGGTCATCGATCCTTGTATTCCCGTGAGGGAGACTGTACCTCCTCAGGAAGCGCGCGGAAAACACCTTCAGTCTCCGCGCGCAGACCGGAGCGCGCGCGCATCTCTCATTCCTTCAGGCGAGAAGCGCGCGGACCTGAAGGGACCTGCTGCAACAGTCGGCAAAAAAACTGATAATTTTTGAAGTCTCGTCGTCGAATAAAACATGAAGTGTTTACTGTTTACTTCACATGCTTTATGACAAATGTCGCTGGAGTAAGTTGACGGCACCTCTGGATATACTGTTACTTCGGCGGAATATCAAGGGATAATGTGGAAGTATTTCAGATGCCGTGGTGGATGACATCCGATAATGAACACAGGTAACGTTTTGAAAGCAAATAGTCATGAGATAACTTTGTTAAATTAGTCCTTCGAACGTACTAACTTATATAAAATCAACCTTATCAGAAAGGTATATAGGGATATAGTATATTGCAGTGTTTTTGTATTCGTGCATTATTGTGGAAAAAGTTTCAGACGTATGAAGTACTTGTTTTTATCGTACATTGATATTGTTTTGACACTTTATTAAACTATACCTAGACATTGTTTTAATCAGCAATATTGTACTGCCACGGTCTTCCTCAAAACGACAATAGTGATGCTGAATGATTTTTTGTCTATACTAAAGAGGTTAATTCTATCTCTCACACAAGTATACACTGTACATAAAATATATACAGTGCTCAGTACTACTGAGTACTCCCCATTTTGAGAATCAATTTTTATACATTTCTCAGTGAATATAGGTCATATATTTTGGTGCATTTGAACAAAACAGATTTATTAAACGCATATATTTATTAAAATATAATTTTAGTCACAGGACATTCAAAAATAGTTAGAAAATGAATTTACTTTCATGCGAAATATTGGGAAAAAATACAAAACACAAAATTTCAACAAAATTTTATAATTGTTTTGTTTTTCTTAAATTTTGCTCTTTTAAATTGTTTTGTTAGTATTTTTCTTAACATTTAAATTTGGGTGTATCAATTTTGGGCCGTTATCATAAGGTATTTTGTTGGATTAGCTCCAGATTTGGCTTTAATACTGACTAATCCAATGTGCATGCACAAATATAATATTGTAAAGCATCCTATAGAAAATATTAATGAAGGCGTACTCTCATATACAGTATGCTGAGCACTGTAGGCTAATTTTTCAAGCTACAAATTTTGCTAGAAATTACACATTTTGACTACAAAAACACAAATAACGGATATACTCTTACCTTTGATTCTGATTCTTATTTTAAATACATTATTGAGTTTTGTATTAGGTATACACTTTTATCTTATTAAGACCAAGATCTTGTCCCTGCTATGTCAAAACAAAAGTTTTATATCCTTGTAAGAACGCTTTTGTTTATTTAATAATTTGTGTGATTCTGAATTCCTATTTCAGTTTGTCCTGTTCACTGTCATCTAGGACTAAATTAGCAAGCAAAATTGGATGATAATTTACAGCCCATATCAAAGATTGCACTGATGGCTTTGCACATTGAAGAGTTTGTTTCTGCTTTTATTCCTCCCATTGTGTGTAACCATTTGTTTTAAGTGAATTCTTGTTGCATAATTCATATCCTGTTATTTTGCCAAGGGGACCTTAGTTGGGATGTTGATGTTTCTCTTTTTATTGTTCTTTAACGCACTGAAACAACCTTTTTCAAAAAAAAAAAAAATCAGTCTGGGGGGTTGTGAAGGGTGGGATTTATCACTTGAGAGTGAATCACGGGAAGGCTGACGAGAAGGAAGTGTATTTGTGTTGTGAAAAACTGCACTCTTGTAGAAAATATAGGGAGGGGGTTCATGGAGGAGACAGGGTGCACTGTTAATGTCCTTCCCCTTTGCACTTCCTGTCCGCTGTCCTTCCAGGAGAGTCTGCTGGAATAGTTAATTAGTCGTGTCAGGAAGCAACATCTTAGCAGGGTGAACACCAAGTGCACGGTGAGTTTAATAGGACGTGCGTCAAGGCAGGTAGCAAATAACAGGAAAAGACAAGGGGTGTATGAGTTTTGTTAAAAGAAAGGGTGTGCTTCACCAAAAATGGCTTTCAGGTTTACCCTTTTTGAGAAGATGCACTTCAGAGTTTGCTGCTATGGTCTTATTAGTTGAAATACATTATATCTATCAGTGAAAATGATGTTCAGCTTAAATGGAGTGAGCATATAATCACTTCATTATGTTTTAAGTTCAGAGGTTGCAATTCATCAATTAGTCATTATAGATCAATCAATATGCTGTTTTAACGTAGCAGCTGAGGTCATAATGTTGTCATGTTGGTCAGTTTGTAAATTCACTCATTTCTTTTGCAAAGGTATCAGAAAATGTAATGTTTTCTCTTTCTGTTTGCAGATTTTTAGAGGCAATTCCATACTTCTCAACCAAAGACAAAGCCATTTGACTATAACTGTGTGCTCCACCCTGATGTCAAGGCCTTGTCCTTCCACCCGAGGTCCTAAACCTCCTGTGGCACCCAAACCAAGGCTGGCTTCAGAGGTGAGCCATAGCATTGTGGGCAATGGGGACATAACATCCTCTGACAGACTGGAATTGAAGCAAGATAATGAGTCAGATGTTGCACAGGAGGAATCAGATGCATCCAGAGAAAACTGTACTGATGATCAAGCGGAGAATGACTTATATGACAAAGAGTTCGCTGTAAATTATGACACTACTTGCTATGATGAAATAGAGGACAAATTGCAAATGGCAGTGGATGAAACAATGGGAGAGGATGAAGATAAAAATGTCACTGAAATACAGCATGCAACAACTTTGAGTTTATCGGAAGCTGTTGATGAATGTCTTAATTCAGCAGATGAGGACCACAGCAAAAGCGCTGATGATATCAAGCCAGCTGAGAGCAGAGAAGATATTTATAATGTACTTGAAGACACCAGTGCATGTTCTGAGAATGATACATCGACTAAAGCATGTGAATCTCAAAGTCCTTATGAGGAGATTGAGGAACCACCATTAAACAGTTTTCAGTGCGCCAATGGTCAGTACGAAGAGGACATTGGAGCAGGTGCAAACTGTGTCCATCATGAAGCAGAAGAAGATGGGACTGGACTTTCTTCAAAGGCTACAAACTGCAGTCAACCCTCACTATGCGAGGAATACCCTTATGATATCATTGGCACATTGGATGACAACAATACTTGGCAGGCTGAACGGGCTACCAAAGACCCATCTGGACGCTTCAGGTTTGCAGAGGAGACAGAAGATGCATTTGAGCCCTACTCTGTCATTGAGGTGGTGCCAAGTGATTTGATGTGCACTGCTGATCCAGAAACAAGATGCACTGATGAAGAGTCGAGCAATGTAAAACCAATGGACTCTGAGAACACAACAGAGGGAACATCAAACCAAGAGCCTTACTATGTGTCATCGGAAGATGTGGAAGATTTAGAGGAGGAACAGGCAAAATTAGAAAACGGTGTCTCTCTACCTGCTTCTGAGGTTCAGGAAATGGACAAAAATGAAGAGGTAGATGATTATGCTGATATTGAAGACCATGAAGGTGATGATCACCAGGTGGAGTGTGCTTCGTCAGAGGATTACGTCGAGATAGGAGATGAAGATGAACCATTAAACATGGAGAGGAAAACCAAGGGCAAGAGTGTAAGGGAACGGTCAGCTAGACGACGACATGATCTTTTGTGTCAGAGGAACAGCTGCCAGCCACGTCTCAGACTATGCAACATCACTGTTCCTGCTGACCTGGATTTAGGCAGAACTCCAGAACTTACAAACCGTGTTGTTTTTGCCCACACAACAGAAGCCTTTGAAGAGGACATCGAAGAGCTGGACTGCCATATTGTGCCTTTCTTTGAGGACTCGGACACAGAAAGTGACGAACACATATACGAGGAGGCTGGCTTCGACTCAGAGGGTGAGAACTTTATCTCACTGGACAGGAAGAGTATTGTGACAAGATCTCGCTCGCTTTCTGGGAAAGTACCTGGATATGTTCCTGAGACTGTGCCTGAGGAGACGGGCACGGAGTACCAGTCTCACGACTACTACACTGTGGCCTTAGACCAGAATGGAGATCCACATCCAAAGCCTTCAGATGAAGCAGAAGCCAACAGAATCATTCCTTCATTGAAACCAAGGCGTTTTCTTCTTTCACCTCGGTCACTCTCAGTTGAGGGCAGAGATTTGCAGCTCTCAGGGCACTTTGAGGGTGAGAAATCTCCTAGAGAGGAATACAGACTGCAAAGAAAAGATGACACACTTTCTTTGCCCTGTGTCATTACTTCCTCTGGAAGCTTTTCTCAAAGAAGTCACCAGTCCTCCAGTGGCGTGTCGACACCTACATCTCTAGTCGATATCCCGCCTCCCTTTGAGTTAGCTTACATAACTAAGCGGCCTGTTACCAAAAGCTCCCCATCACTTCTAATCCAACATGATTCTCCTGACAACCCCAAAAAGAAGAAGACTTCATTTAAACGCTTTTTGGCTTTAAAATTTAGGAAAAAATCAGAAAGCAAATCCCGGGGTGATGGCAGTGTCCGCTCCTCCAGGTCATCGTCTGAGTCTAGCCATCATGGGCCCATTCGAGTGTTGGAGCTTGATCGAAGGAGCACAAGTGGCTCCCCAAAGCTTCAGTCCCATGCAGGAAAACCTCAGCGTAACTCAGAAATACCCACCACGTTTCTGCTTTACAAAGAGAGACAAAGTAGGCAGGGTGCACTCAAGAGTTATAACAGCAGGGGTATATCCAGAGTCGAGTCCTTTGAGGACCGCACTCGACCCCCCTTCATGCCCTTACCACTCACTAAGCCCCGCTCTATCTCCTTTCCAAGCGCAGATACGTCTGACTATGAAAACATTCCTGCAATGAGTTCTGACTATGAGAATATTCAGATTCCACATGGGCGGCCTACACGTGCAGTCACTATTACAGAGTTCTTTGATGACCACAATAGGACAGCAGCACCTGCCAATGAGAACGATGGCTATGTGGATATGAATAGCTTTGCAGGAATTGAAAACAAGTCCACCACTCGAGAGCAAGATACTGAAAGGTAAAGCCACTGTTTTCTACAAGTACATACTTAGACTGTCTTCCACACAAATTGTAAGGCAATTAAAAGAAATCTTAAACTCTATTAGGTAGATTTGTTTCTGTTTAAATCATCAGATTGTATCAGGTTGTCTAGAGGGTTATATTTTGAATGCTGAAACCCCTTCCTCTGAACACAATGGCAATACCATCACACAAGTCTGGAGGAAGTGCTGGCCAAAACAATGTTAACAGGAAATTAGGCAAGTGTTTGGCCACTCTGATAGCTCGGCTTGCACCTTTCTCTGTCTCAGAACACTTTCTGTAGTCTTCCTGGCTAAATAAACAAGACTTGTGTAAGTGTTCGGATATTCTAGACTGGATTGTGGAATATAGGATAGAAAAATGTATGGACAAAATATACAGAGATTCTTGTGCAGATAAAGTTATCCATGTTCATCAGTAGTTCAGCAATATCACAAACAATTGATCTGCAATTGATAATAGAAGCAAACAGAGTAAGAGTATGATCATCTTGCTGGAAATCCAACTATTGTATGAAGTGGTGTTTAATGATATAGGCTCAATTGTCAAACACTTAGGCTGTGGGTGCTGTGCTTGTTATGCATGTGTGAGAGGAGCAGCCTGTGGCTTTGAGTTTCATGATTCGAAGAGATGGACTACGCTTCGAGAGTAGCTTATCTGATTTTCTCATTTACAGGATTTGATGGTACATTTGTTTGAGTACCCTATCTCTGTGAGAAAGAATACAAAGCAGTGGTTCTACAATACAAATAGCATAGAAAGAAAGTGAATTAAATGTTAAGGCTATTTTTTACCTTTATTGCAATGCTCTCACACAGCCTGATGCAGTTGAGTGGAGGGGAATAGATGAGAAAACCACAGAGAGTTTTCTGTCCTCTGGGTGAGCATTTTTCTAGCATGTAGTGTTATTAAACTAAATTCCCAAAGTGTGTTTCCTTTATTGGGCTTTTGAGATTTGAGGATTTAGAAAGATTTAAAGACAGATGACTTTCTGACCTTTTTCTGACCATGTAGCCTCTCTGCTTCCACTTTACCACCCTAGAGTGATCATTAGAAGCCTCTGCTCGATTACCTCCAGTGTAGTCAAAGACCCTGACTGTTCAAGAGGCCTCCGGGTAGCTTTTTAATCAGATTTTCAGAGAAAGCACAAGGGAAATTTCTATAATTGCTTGTATTGTTGTTAGTCTCTCCATTGTTTATCACTTACATTCATTGTATTATTTGTTTGAGGGTTAAAAGAAGTTTGTGTTATTCTATTCATTATGAGAAGAAATCATATTTTCAAACGGCTCTGTTAAAAAGTCTATTTACAGCCCATTTGGGTTGGTAGATTACATATAAAACACATTGTACTCTTCCAAAATAAAACCCACCTGACAGTGCAGATTTCACATATTACAGATCAAAGACGTAGTCTTAAAATAAAGCTTACTGTGCAGTACAGATTTTATGCATTTATACAGAATAATCCACATTACTTGGAGGTAAATAAAAATATTTATAATATTGCTAGAGAAATATCTCAATACTAACAGGTCTTTTTGGTTTAATTAAATGTTTATTGTGAAATGCCATAGTATTCTTTATTCAACCATTGAGGTCTTTTACTAATGTCTATATGTTTAGCTTTTGCCAGTATATATTTATTGCTTTATTTTGAGTGTCAGTATGTTGTGAGTTCTTGTTAAATTTGTGTATTACCCCTGGCCAATATGCCGCGCTTTTTGCACATCTTCCATTATTCAGGAGATGATGTGAGAGCCAGGGCTCTTTTTCGGCTGACATTATTGACTCATTGTGCTGCTGTGCAATCTAACAGCATTGCATGTTTGCAAATGGGCCTATGTGTCTGCACCATTAGCCACTCTGTGTCCCAGGAGGATCCTCCGTCACTGCTGATGCTCTGTCTGTTTTTGTTTGTCGTATTTTGATCGCTTGCAGAGAAAAATTGACATAGCCTTTTGGAGGATAGGGAAAGTGTGGCAGGACTGTGATTGATTGCAGATGCATAAACAGGGCTCGAAATTAACTTTTTTACTTGGTAGCACACCAACTTCAAAAATTTAGGAGCACAAAAAAAAATTTAGGAGCACCAGAAAAAATTTAGGAGCACCCACCTAAAATGATTGAGCACCGCTGGAAATTGTATTTTAGGGACTTATTGTATTTTAAAACAACATCAATTAGGACTAACAAAAACCAGAAACAACTATAACTAATGCTGAGATTACATTGATATTTGTGTGCAATAATTCCAAAATGTGTATGTCTAATAATTCTAGAATATTAATGATGATGAAAATGACAATAATAGTAACAATGAATTACATTTCTCATCATCATGCTGCCTTGAATGTGTTTGAATGTAAGTTATCTGCTATAAAAAGTCTGTTACTTTATGAAAAATAAATGTATAGTTTGCATCAAACAAAAATGAAGCATTGCAGTAAGAAATATTTATTTTGTACTGCTAAACAGCATATATATGCATGTCAGTTTAATAAATAATATTTCTGCTGCAAAACAAACAAAAGATTATAATAAAATATTAAATTCAAGGCTGAAAGCTGCAAAACAGTCATCAGTAACTAAATAAAAAAAAATATACACCTCAAGAAAGAATAGGCAAAAGAAAATAAGTAAAGTCTCACTTCTATCACTCTTTAAAAGATTTAGTTTCAGTTTGTGTCAATTTAAATGTTCCGTCTGAGCTGATTTTCATTTTTCTGTGTTTGTGGAAAAGCAGGCGAGTCAGCCGACCCCATTTATGAGCAGGTTGAGCACCGGCGCAATACCGCTGTTTGTTATGAGACGCAGTTTCAGTGTAAACTTAGTAAAGGCGAGCTTATTTGGCGATGATACAGTATTAGATTTGACTTTTAGCGGACATTTTCGCTGAACACACAGTGAATGCAACACATCGAGATTCGGCCACCTTATCCGAAAAGCACATACTCGATTGATCTCAGCTGGCGGATCAATATTCACCACGTGTCATGATCTCTCTCATCTGTGCCTCAACTTTAGGTGGGGTTTGCACTTTGCAAACCTGTGTGCTTTAAGTTTTCACACTTTAGCCGTTTGCATTTCCCGTGGACATAAAAGCTCCCTCCCTGTCATCTAACAGTGGAAAGCCTTGAGTGATTGACAGCTAATATGAACCAATATAGCGGCAGGGAAGAGCGATTCAGCACGTTTTTAAAAAAAATCAAAACAGGTCGCACTAATGCGCCCAAATATTTTATGAGGTTGCATCGATTAATTTTTGGGCGCATATGCGACCAAAATGGTCGCAATTTCGAGCCCTGATAAAGAAAATTATATTTTTCATGCACAAGCCAATCAGAAAAAAATGTTTGGACTCATTTCTGGCCCCAAAGGACAGTGGGTAGGTTAAGGAAACACGTGAAACTCCTGAACTTTCAGCCAAACAGTGAGCTGTGTATAGATATTAATTGTTATAATAGTATAGTAATTACTCTTAAACATGAAAATGAAAAGTATTTATATAGAGTTAAATCTAATTATTAGAAAATAATACACTCCCAAGGTGATGTGACCAAAAACCTTAGCCACTTTGGTTCTTAAAAAGGAGAAGGAAAACATGAATATCTGCACCTCTCAACAATGTCTGTCAACAGCATCTCCATAATATTGAAAAACCTGGGACTGATTAATTAACAAGTCAGTTACTAAAGGTGTGTTTAAGTCATCTAAGATAAATCGTATTTACAAGTGGAATGGACATAAACATCACCACAAATTCATTATTATGAGTGGGAAACTCAACAATTTCTTTAACCTCAGAGTTTCTTAGTTGGAGGAGTTTCAAACATGATAGATTCACTTATAATGCATAGATCATTTATAATAGAGAATTTTAAATACAGAACCATTCGTTCATTTTTTCGGCCTTTCGGTTTAGTCCCTTTATTAATCTGGGGTCGCCACAGCAGAATGAACCACCAACTTATCCAGCATATGTTTCCAGCTGCAACCCATCTCTGGGAAACATCCATACACACTCATTCACACTCATACACTACGGACAATTTAGCCTACCTAATTCACCTGTACCGCATGTCTTTGGACTGTGGGGAAAGCCAGAGCATCCGGAGGAAACCCACAAAAATGCGGGGAGAATATGCAGACACCCCACAAAAATGCCAACTGACCTAGCCGAGGCTCGAAACAGCGACCTTCTTGCTGTGAGGCGACAGCACTACCTACTGCACCACCGCGTCGCCATTAGAGAACCATTATATATTTTATGAATTAGTAAGCAGACTTCATGGATGCAAGGTCTATTCTTGTGGGTTTTTAGTAGCAATTACAGTTACAAACCTTGCTTTTGTAACATCAACGCATTTGATGTCATTATTATGACTATAACGAATCAAAATTAGACAGATGTAACACTGGTAGCCTATTTTACTTAATTCCTAATAAAATTATATAAAAATTAAATACCTCAACATTTTGTTCAATGAATGTCTCAATGTCATTTTGACACAGTGTGACTTATTTTCTTTCTTTAAAGAGACCTATAAACATTCATATAGAGCACTGGGAGAAAAGAAGTCTGTCTTTTCATATATGTTCTGAATGTTTTTGATGCTCACAGTGATGGGTGTGGGCCCCGCCTGGCTTTGGCCGGGTCCAGTTTGGTCTGATTTGGGCCTGGTGCCCGTGGCTCTCAGGTCATTGCCAGGTTATCCCAAGAGAGGACCCACCCAGCCAATGAGCCTCCATTCTGCTGTTTACAGGAAATGCAGGACAAGGGCGAGGGGACAGGGTCAGTGGGATGGGGTGGAGACAGGCAATACCGATCTCGCAGACTCCCCTGCGACCCAAACAACAAGGCGAGGTGTGGCAATCAGGAAAGCAAGGCTACCACAAAGATGTTGTTGTTGTCATCGTTCCCAGCTTTCTCCATGTCTTTCCTAATATTACAGTAAAGGCAGGGGCCAGTGTTTGACTTGAATAATATTTACAAAGTAAAAAGCAACAGATATTTGTCAGAAAACGGAATGTGAGGATTTTAATGATACCTTTTCCTCTATCTGTAATGTGTGATATATATGTATATACATATATGTGTATACATCTATATCACAACTGGACGGATAAGCATAATGCTGTCCAAACGCTTGCACAACGAAAGTGAATTGTAGAGTTTTCACCATTTTGTGGAGGCATTACTATATGGATTTATTATCCATATAGTAATGGATAATAAATTGTTGTCTCGTGCTTGAGAGGTTTGTCCATCACAATGAACATGCTTCACTGGCCATTCAGAGAACTCTGAGCTTCTCAGAAAGATGGGGTCTTGTTGAAACTTGGATTTTTTTTTTTTACTTTTAAGCTTTAGGTGTTCCTAGAATGAGTCTGTGATATTTCACCTAAAATACATCACAGATATGTTTGTTACATCTATATTACTTTATTCAAATCTCTGTTGTAATGTCCTGTTATATAGTCACAGGACTGCTGTACTGTAGAAAGCACTGTACTGTGGATTAGATTGAACCAAAGTTCTGACTCTGAAGAAAGGAATGGTATTTAAAGGTAAGTTTTAGTTTTTGGTGTGTCAGCAACACAGACTATATTTGGACACCATCTGCTGTTTTAGCTGAATCTGCTGAAAGCTGAATTGGTTGAAGATTTCATCAGTGAGAAAGAGTACTTAAACACAGAGTGTACACACAAGGTGGTCGTCTGTAGGTTGTGTGGTGCGAAAGGTGATGCCATATACAGTCGGCTTTCCTCAGTGCTAGTTTTTGGCATCGGTTTTGCATGCCCCTAGAAATCACTTTTCTTGTAAAAGAGTTTTGGTTGAATTCCCTCCATCAACCCATGTATCACCCCTACCACACTCTCTATAACTGGTGTTGGGTGAACTGACATTTTCTGAATGCACTGACGCCTTTTTTACTCATTCATTCATACTATGTCAGGCTGTAAACAAGTATTTCCATTAGTGATGGGTCATTTTTGAACAATTCATTCGTTTTGAACGAATGTTTTGTATGACTCAGGAACCACGAGTTCTCTCAGGGAGGTATTCGTTCATTTGTGTATGACGCATTTGTGTAGGTCGAGCAGAAGATTAGTTCCTTTTTTGAATCTTTTATCGAGTTTTAGTCATTCGTTCATCACGTGAAAGACAAAAGCCAATCATATGCATTTAGAGCCGGAAAAGATTTGATCCATTTGTTTCTCGAGTCTTTGGGTTTGAGTCATCTCTCTTTACATGCTGTCATGTGAAGACTCAAAAGGTGAACTAATCTTGGCTCCTTTCGGCTCAAACTGTGTGCATTGGTTAAGCTTTTATGGGACCTTTTATTCGACCTTTCTTTTTTGACAGAAAGGGTGAGCTGACATAATCATAGGTTAAAGACCAGGTAAACAATAAATGATTATATTCTCTTTCTTATAGCATTCTAGTTATAACCTGTTTGTAGAGTGATTAACATTTGGTATAGTCGTAGATGAGTTTGGAAGCAACTCGTACCATTTTATTAATATTTTGGCAAATTAAACGAAATGCCACAAAAAAGTTTGTACATCTCGCTGAACAAGACTCAAAGGTCCGAGTCAGTAAAATAATCCGAACTTCCCATCACTAATTTCCATAGATTAGATTAGATTAGATTAAATTAAATGAGATTAGAATAGGTGAAATTTTATTGTCATTACCTAACCAGAGTGCAAATATAAGTAGGAAGTGCAGCAAGAATAAATACGATACATTTGTTACAATATACAGATATCGTGGAAATGAAAAACGGTTATGAAAAATGGAAATGAAAAGGTTATACAAGCATGATAAGATATACTATATAGATGTACGTACTATGGACATATTATACAGTTTAAATTAGGTATTAGATTTATCTGTTAGATGTATGCAGAAAAACCTAACATAATTTGCAGATGGATATGATTACATACATTTGATTAGATCAATAATTGTAAAGTCAAGGGGTAAAGTTACATATAATAGTGCAATGGGAAGTTTGCAAATTGGGTCAAAGAAAGTGCATGGAAAATTGATTTTTGCAAATAAACTTCTGCTCCCCACCCACTTTTCCATAACAGGGTGGAGCTTGTGCCTCAGCCACAGTGGGGACAAACAATACAACAGGATTAAAAATATTTGTCAAGTTTAAACTATTGATGAGGATTTTTTTTCTTATTGACATAAGTACACTGACATGTATCTGCAAAAAGTTATGTAAAAATCAGACAGAATCTTTATGTAATGTTGGTAATGGTCAGTGAATGTATATTAGAAATATACCATATACGAATATAACACACTACTAATGCAACTCAAATGTCCTTCTTAACTCTTAGACATGTATTTTTGGATTTTGTGATCTGTACATGAAAAAGTACAATATCCGAGGCATTTCAGAGTATTCAGAAATATTGAGGATATTTGAGGAGTAATATACTGTAGGATACATACTTTTGAAATGCACATTGTGCTTTGTAAGGGCTCAGAAATGGTTTACAAAAGGTGCAGAATAAAGGTCTTTGCACACTGAAGTCTGAATTTTTTGTATGTGTTTTTTTCGGGTTCATAATACAAAATTTGTCACATAAACAAACCCTGCACACTGAGTCCGATGCATATTAATTATTTCATCACAAAAAAAAAGCAAAACATTTTGGAATCAGTTCTAGCAAATCTCTCTACTCTCCAAAGTAGAAAAAGAAAGAGAAATAGGTACCATATTGTGTTCATCCAATACTGCATAGAGAGGAACACTAAAAAATAAATATTTATATTTATTTTTATATAATAAAGACCACATTCTGTCTTATTTTGTGCACTGTTTGTCATAAAGTTATCTGTGGCTCAAATGACTGCATTTTGTATTTAGCTTTTTGCGTGATCGGTGGCTCTGAACTGTGAAAACACCTCTCAAATGGCTTTTTTGGATACAAAAACGGGAAAAAAATCGAACTCGGTTGTGACGGACGAAAGTTGCAGAGGCAGTGTGCAATAACCTTAAGACAGAAACTTGCTACGCTTGCCCTATCGCCAAGTTCTTCTGATTGATCCATTGCTTTGGAGCTGACACTAAGTGGTGCTGTGTGTAAAACTTAAAGTTCTTTTAACTTGACATCTTAACTTTGGCATCTAAAAATACAGTGCTCATGTGTGTGCATATTAATACAAATTAGCCACTACCTCAAAAACTTAGGAATTGCTTTGAGATCGCATAAAAAAATTGCATTCTGTGTGAATGAGCCCTAACTTCTTTTTTCATTCTCAAAAAGCAACACTATGCATTAGGAGAGGTGGAAAGTATAAAAATCATAATGATACTCAATGTTAACATATTTTAGTACATCCAGTTAAAATATAATGATCTTTAAAAAAAGCATGATATATGATTTATTGGAATGAAGAAGTCTTGAAAAGATGACAAAATGAAAAACAACCCCCTTTGAAAAAATGATGTGAATATTAACACCATCAAACTAAAACCAAGCAAAAATGTCTCTGGTAAACCAGCTCACGTGCTGCTCGTCACTCTCTCCTCATCTGCATTCAAATACGTTTTGCTAAATGAAGTCTGGTAATGAAGTCATCTCAGTGATGCTTATCTTCTATAATAGCACTATTACACCAATTCACACAGAGAAAGACTCGGGTTTCTAATGTATATTTTATTATCAAGAGTTTAAATCAATTGAATTACATATAACAAGCCTCAGGGAAGCGTCAGGAAGTAGGACATATAGCTGCGTTATAGGAAATCATTGCACTCTCAGTCTAATTTTCAGCAGTAAATTCAGCTCATGGGTACCTTTAACCAAACAGCTTAAAGAAGTTCATAATTGCTTCTCATAAATGCTAATGTTGAAATGTCAAGAGGATTGGGCAAATTGTCACTTTTGGCCAGTAGAAAAGGCAATAGATTTTCAACAGTGAGATGACATGGAAAGAATTTTCCAATGCCTTTTTTATTTGTTAAATGGATATTGTTCTGTATTATATATATATATATATATATATATATATATATATATATATATATATATATATATATATATATATATATATATATATATATATATATATATATATATATATTAATAAATGTGTATATTATACAGAACAATTTCTTCTCTTAATTTCTATTTCTACTCTCTATTTCTATTTTTGTATTATTTTACCAGGTATACAGAAAATATCATATCATTTTGTTGTGACAATCCCTTCAGCACATTTCAAAACAAGCAAATCATAATTTAATATGATATCCATATGCATTGGTAGAAGAATGATTTCATTTTATTTAATGAAATTGGAAAGCAACATATGGGCAATGCCAGAGTGCATTTATATGAAGGTTTTTCAGATAAAGAAGCAGCTTGTTTTGTCTCATGCTAGCTCTCATACCGCTTTCAGTGAAAATGGAGTCCTCAGCTGGTGAGATCACTGAAGATTGTAGTGACGTTCTGCCAGAAGGCTCCTATGTGCTTCATCTGGGTCTTCGAAATGAACTGTCACCCAGTTCAGCTGCTTATGAGCAATGAGCAATATCCACATCCACCTTCAGAGTGTGTGTTTGTGCTTTGGAAAAAAGAGTTCTGTCGTTGAGTAGTATTACAAACTTATGACAATATGCACACACACTACATTTTTTATGCAAAGAGATTTTTGATGACAGCAGCTCTAGATAAGTGTAAATGTATCTTAATGTCCCCTTTACAGTATATAAGCAGCTTCATTGTGAATATTTGCATATCCTCAGGGTTGTATCTTCTTTTTTTCGCTTTAAGTGCTCACCACAGGATCACCAAGCCAGCCCTTCGTGACTAACCGTAAACGTCCTCGCAATCTGGCCCCAGCCATCCGTGTTACTACTGTAAGGACGAGCAGGGGAGGAAAAAAACAAATTATTCTCACCAGGTCTTGTTTAAATGAAGAGGGGGAATTTGTTTCTCCTTGGCAGAGGGTAATTTCTGCTCCACTGGACACCAAAGTGCCCTCTAATACAAAACTTGCTGTTTTGAGACATATTTGATATGGAGGACTTTCTGTGGCTCTGTTACAGTGATGATTGTGGAGTTATTAACATCAGAGATTAAATGTTACACAATTTCAGCATAGAATGAAGGGTGGGATTTAAAGACTATATTAAAGTTTAAGAGCATGAGCCCTCAAGTGTGGATTTTTAAAACTGGTACTTATCTCCATTACTAGTTGTAGTTGCATTACAAAAAATGCAGTACAGACATGTAAACGCCTTAATCAAACTATTATTAGTCATGTAGAACTTTTCGCTGCATTTTGCAACAGGATATTTCATACACAGATGGATTTGACACTATTCTCTGTACTTACCAAGTTAGCAAAGGACCACAGACAGATACACTTTAAAATGTGGAGGGTTTTTTTTTCTCCCATTTGGCATGCAATATCAAATTCCTTTCAAACAATAGTCTTCCACAAGTGCTTAATTCATACACACATTCAATACCTCCGTTTGTCATGGGGGCATGAATGAAATGTTCCTGCATGAAAGTGAAACTACCAAACAGCAATTAAAGTCAAAAAACAAAATGAAAAATGAAACATCCAAAATTACATGTGGATAGAAAATGTGGATAGCGTTGTGACGCAATAACGTTAATTAAACTACAGTATCGATTACTAATGTCCATGTAAACGTAGTTAGTGTTAATTTCATAATAATGGCGAAAAATGTTTGCTGCCTAGGTTGACACAAACAGACACTTGACAGGTCCTCTGGCTAGTAATGTGACTGAAATATGTGAATGAATGAACAGTGTGTTACTGTTTAAGAAAAAAGACAAGGCTAAAGTGTAGTCAAGATGATTAAAACCAGCATTAATTTTTGTCATTATCCTTTGCTTTTTACTGTTTATTTGTTAGATAAGAGGATCACCTGTTTTCAGTCATGTTACTGGCACAGCAGATCTATCAAATTTCTGTTTTGTGATAGGCCATTTTCATTAACGGAATTAACACTGCAATATAATGAAATAACTCTCTGTTTTTTTGTTTGTTCAATTATTTTCAGTGCCTACACTGAGCCATTTCCTGTTTGTCCTGTGTCTGCAACTGTGTCCAATGAGGAAGATCATGGACGCACATCTGAGGAAGAGGATGGTTGTGGAGACCACTGTCATGATCGACAGGTCAGTTGACTGTTTAATAATGTCTTTTGTAAAATTGTTTTGAATAAAATGTCCTTAATAAAAAGCGCTTGCTAGTATGCAGTGCTATATAGTACATACTCTGCATTCTAAAATGCACTGCAAACAAAATTTGGGTGAGATTCATTAACTGAGTTTGTTAAAATTTTGAAATAGACAGTTTAAAACAACCCAGTATTTTTTGAGAAAGACATACCTAATCCTACAGGGCTGTACATTTGTATTTTATTTTATTTTATTTTATTTTATTTTATTTTATTTTATTTTATTTTATTTTATTTTATTTTATTTTATTTTATTTTATTTTATTTTATTTTATTTTATTTTATTTTATTTTATTTTATTTTATTTTGAAATTACTTAAATATTTAAGGCATCAGCTCTTTTATTATAGTAAACATTAAATAAAACTGATAATGTTACATAAATAAAAGGGAATGTCTCAGTGTTCCCTATGGCCAGTTATTCCAACCTTCTTCAAAATATCTTTCTTTGTGTACAGAAGAAAAAAAAATCAAACAGCTTTTTAACAATTGAAGGGTGCGTAAATGATGGTGGTATTTTCCTATATAAAATCATAATTTTTAAAAAACTTTCATAATACCTTTCATTTATCAGTGTAGTATTTACATTTTACAGTTAATCTACAGAATTTTACTTTTATTTTATAACATTCCCTAATACCGTTAACAGAGTAATCAACATCTGTGTATGCTAAAACGGATAAAAACAAGGACCCTCCCTGTTGTAGAAAAATTCCCTATGTGTGCATTTTTGTGAGCTCCAGGTTCATGTGCGTCTACTGGCAATGAGTTTAGCTCTGCAATGAAAGCCGGACCCCACCTCTTCCCTCTGCCACTGTAATATCAGCCGAGGCCCCGGCCTTGTGACGCCTGCTTCCTTGTTTTCTTCTTCTTTAAAAAGAAAAGAATATCTGGGAGTAACCTGTCCCAGCCTCATTCCACCACAACAACAAACTGGGAAAAAACATCTACACTTAAAAAAAATCATTTTAATGTGGATTTTCATACATGTGTAATAATTACTCCACCACACCCCCCCCCACACACACACACACTTTTTTTTTTTTTTACTCTTTATGGATATGTTGCTCATCCGCACCAAGTCATGTTATTCTAAATGCTCATCTTATAGTCTCACGCAGACAGCTGTGATTAGCTTGCAAATCAATGGTGGATTTGTGCTTGCCATGAACACAGACTCTCATCCATAATGCAGCTGTGTTTAAAGTGGCACGTCCAGGAAAGCTTTCTCGTTTACATTATGCTGTAATGAAATAATCAGTCTTTTTTTTTACTATGTTAGATGAGAAATTAAATCAGACTGTCCATTCTTCTGCCAACATATTGTATTTATATATTAATATCATTGATTTATTTGACTTTATAAAGTTCTAAATGTGTTTAACAATGCACTCATTTTGATAGCTTGTGCAAACACAGGTGCTTGACCAAGCCAGGCTCATTGAAAATATATGACTTGAAATTATGCTGGACTTTTCTTTTGAAATGCTCAAAAGAGGGTGTTGCTTGTTGTATGAAAAACCTTTGCCAGATGATACTCTTAACCTAACCAATTGTTAACAAAAGCAAACCTGACACAGCTGTGCATATACTCTGTTTGCTATGTTGAAATTAAAAGTTATAATGTTCAAAATAATATTAATATTATAAAATTAGTATCTTGCACAGACTAATAGTTTCACTTCATTAGAGTTCCATGTATTATACAGAGTAACTGTATTGGTATGGATTAAGTTTTCCCTGTGAATGTTTTTTTTTTACTTTTAAAGTGCTGTTGAGTTTAATTAAGTTAAATTTGATTAATTGCTAATAAGCACATTTTTAACAACAAAAAAGGTCTGAGGTTATGAACAGCAAATTAAAATTTTTGGTAAAGTGTCTCTTTATTCCAATTTCCTATATGAGTATACCTCTTTTAAACAAAGAAAAAAAAGAAAGTACACTTTTAGTCTACTTTTAACATATTTATCCTAAATATATTTCAGATACTTCTCAGAAATACATTTAAATTGCACTTAAGTAGCCTATAATTAACTTAAACAGACAGAAAAGTGCTAGAAAATTCTCAAATTCTCAGTATGGGACACCATACTTGGCCAGATCATGACATTATTTCCTTCCTTCACAAACAAGTATTTATGACAAGTATTACAAACCACAAGTATACTCATAAGATCACTTGTGGTACAATGAAAAACTTGTGCAAGACAAACCGCTGTGTAATGCTACATGGGGTAAACAAGACTCAGCCTTGTGTATGAAAAAGTAAGTGGTTTAAATAGTCCTGATAATCAATGATCATGAGTTTCAGCTGTGTGTGTGTGTGTGTGTGTGTGTCTGCCTATCCAAATGACTATCAGCTGTGGAGTGATGCGTGCAAAGAGTTCTGGGAGTTGTAGTTCGGTTCAGTGGCTGAATTGTAGTTCTCCAGTGATCTGCAGCTGCTTGTAATACACTTGGGCCTGATTTAAAACCAGATTAGACACAGATTAGACTGAGATTAAATCAGTATTCAAGTATTTATTTATTTTATTTATTTGGAAGGGAAAGCATTGCTTTATGTTTTATAATAAAATGCTGCACAATACACAGTGTGTACTTGAACTTTAAAAACTGGGTCTCTCTTTTATTTCTCATTTTTCTTTTCTGTCTCTCTCAGATTGATGGCCGATCAAGAGCCTACTATGTTGCCAAAGACCTGGTGGACTCAGAAAGAGAGTAAGTGTTCATCTCTGTCTGGATTGAAACACATTTCAGATAAAGTCCAATTGTTTGTCCTTTAGGGATCTTCTTCATCCTGTCCCTGTGCACATCTTTATCATTGTCTAGTCTTGTTCATTCAATGGCTCCTCTGATACTTGAGCTGACAGCCTATTACTGCACTGTCTGCCTAAAGATATTTCATTTAAGCAGCGCCTCAATGAGTCATTAAGCGTGTCGATTTATTAAATGTGATCTAGTATCTAAGCAAGCCTGCTGTTCCCTCTAAGCCCTTCAAATGCATTTGTTATGAATCTCAGCTGGCTTCATAAATCAGCTGTCTAAATGTTGGTATCACTTGAATGATCATGGATATGTGTGCTTGACATTTTGACAGGTCTTTTTGTTTTGTTTTTAAGACCTAAACTGATTGTTTTTATGTCAAATCGAGTAATGTTACTTGTTTTTATTAATTCACAGACACGTGAAGGCTCTGAAGGTTCTTCAAGAGGTATGTTAGTTTTTTAAATATATATTTTGATTCATATTCATACACTGTGTAAAAAGAAATAAAGGGAACATTTTGAATTACATTCTGCTGTTTAAGTGTTTTTAGCTGTGCTTTATTTTTGAGCAGTGTTTTTAATAATCTAATGTTTTAAAATGTAAAAAAAACAAGGTCAAAAGTGACAATCAAGGCATTTATAAGGTTACAAACGCTTTAATTTTATTTGTTTTTCCCTTGTCTTCAGAAAATTCTAAGAAGTATATAATGTTTAACACAGAAATATTACGCAGCACAACAGTTTTCAAGAACGATTATAAAAGTTTGAGCTGTAAATAAATAATTTATAAAGGAATCATGAGGCAATGAAGTTGTGGTTGCTGAAATTTCAGCTTATTTATCACAAAAATAAATTATATCTGAAAATATATTCAAATTGAAAACAGTTATTTTACATTTTATTATTTTCACAATATTAAAATTGCTTAGATTTTGAACAAATAAATGCATTTTTCCCAGGCATTAAAGAAAAAGATAAAAAATGTCAGCATATTATTTAAAAAATCTCATAAGCCCCAAACCCCTAAAAGACTGTGTATGTTTAGCATCAGTTGCAAATAATGAAATTAAGTTTTTTTGTTGAAAAGTCATTGTGTTCTTGAATCTTCAAAATAAAGGTCTGTATAGGAGTCTGTAGGCATAATGTATCAGTGTATCAGACCTCTGTGTGTTCTGCCAGTGTACAGTAAAGACATCACAACATTTTTAAAATAATCCTCAGCCTTGTATGTTTCTACAGTTCAGTATGCAGGTCATCTGTTTCGCTCATGATGGAACAAGTGCAACTTTACAGCGAGAACCATTGTTACTGTTGCTCAAGCTTACACAAGCATGAATGATATCTAAAGTTATGCTTAGTCAAAAGAGGCAGAATGCTAATTCTAAGCAATCAGGCCTTACAGACTAAAGCTGATTTATACTTCTGTGTCAATCGCATGTGTATGGTCTGGTGCAGCCTTCACATTGTCGCATAGCCCTCGCCGAGGCTGACGGCGATGCTGGCGTGCACCTTTCAAAAAATGTAACTACATGTCTCAACGAAGCGTAGCACAAGCACTGTGATTGGTCAGCTTGGTAGCTGTGACCAGTGTGGGTTGAACCGAGAGCCCACAAACCCGTTGGAGTGAGTGTTTACAAGTGTCAAGTCCTGTGAAGGAGTCCCCTAGATGGAAACTGTTGTTTTGTGTATACATTAAAAGTTGTTGCTCTTCCGCCTTTTCCCGCCTCTGAATAAGCGAGTTTTAGTTACTTGTATATTAAGGAAGCGTTCAGAAAAAAAGAAAACGCCCGCTAAGAAACACGACACAGAGGAACAATTAAACCTACTGCCAGCTAGAGTTTCAGAAGTGTTATTGCAGAGCAACACAAACAGCACGCAGAAGTATAAATGCACGGCAACGCAAAAGGCAGGAGCTGTGGGTCACGCCAATCACTTGATGCAGAAGTATAAATCAGCCTTAACCTGGCATGTTTTGCATTTAAATTAATGTTCTTTTCCCTTTTGATGCTGCTTGCTGGAGCATAACACATCTAGAGCTACTTCACGGGACTCAACACTTGTAAACACTCGCTCCAATGGGTTTGTTATGACATGTAGTTACATTTTTTGAGAGGGGTGTGTCAGCTATGGCGTCAGTCATGGCGAGGGCTATGCAACTGCATAAAGGCTACATGTGCGCTTGATGCAAAAGTATAAATCAGCCTTTAAAAACACATACTAAAAAAGCATTAGTTCAAAGAGTTTAGGTAAAAGTTACAGATGCATATTTCATATAAGAATTCAACGGCCCCTTAAAAATGCTCCAAAAATTAGACCTATGCTGTTACTCTACATGCACATACATTTACACATACATTGGGACACACACTCACACACACGCACTCTCGGGGTGGGGGATTAGAAAACCTTTATCAGTGTTGTTTCAGTAACTGAGACTTCCTGGCCTTGACAACCTTGTCTTGAAAAAGTCAGCCTGTAAGTGACGCAGTACCTACGCACCAAACCTTTGTTTTGGGTATCTTCTCATGAGCCTCGCCACTTATAAACATAATAATTTTGGTAATTAGTCCCAAATAACTTGTCAAGGTGAGTACACTGACTTATCTCTACTCTTTTTTTTTCTGTACTTACAGTTATCTGTTTAGCAGACACTGTTATCCAAAAGACTTACAAATGAGGGATACATTGAGGAATTTATCATAGACATGCTTTTGTTTTGTTCAATTTACATTTTTTTGTAATTTGAAATCTTTTTATAATTGTCTAAATTGTTAATTTTTGATTAAGATTTAGTAATTTTTAATACAATACATACTAACAGTGCAATTTATGTATCGAATATTTTATTTAACTACAATAAACCTGCTTATTACACAGACACACAAAAGATATATTGAAGAATGTTTTTGTACACCGATCAATGATTAAATTTCTAATTGTAGCTCTCGTATCAAATCACATTTACAAAAGTTATTTCATGTAGATAGAAGTAAAGTAGATAAAATATAGACGAGATAATATTCCATTGTCTTTCTTTTGGAAAGTAAAGTTTACTTTAAGTCAATATCTTTAAAGGAATTAGTCGACTTTACTTAAAAAAGTAAGTAAACTCAATACTTTTATAGCTATTAGTTGACTTTACTTAAAAAAATTGACTAAACCTGATGTTTTTTCAAAGCAGTTAGTCGACTTTACTTAAAAAAGTAAGTAACCTTAATACTTTAAAAGCAATTAGTTAACTTTATTTAAAAATAGTGACTAAACCCGATGCCTTTAAAGCAATTTGTCGACTTAAAGTAAACTCGATACTTTTAAAGCAATTAGTTGGCTTTACTTAAAAAAGTGACTAAAGCCTATTCTTTTAAAGCAATCAGCCGACTTTACTTTAAAAAGTAAGTAAACTTGATACTTTTATGGCAATTAGTTGACTTTAAAAAAGTGACTAAACCTGATGCATTTTCAAAGCAGTTGATCGAGTTTATAAAAAAGTGACTATACCTGATGCTTTTAAAGCAATTAGTCAACTTAAAGTAAACTCGATACTTTTGTAGCAATTAGTCTACTTTACTTAAAAAAGTGACTAAACCTGATGCTTTTAAAGCAATTAGTTGACTTTGCTTAAAAAAGATGGTAAACTCGATACTTTTAAAGTTGCTCAAAAAAAAAAATAACAACAAGAAATAATTTTAATATATGAAAAAATAAGTTTAGGTGCTTGTACACCCTTTTCACCTTTGACCCACATACAATGAATGTCAATGAAGTCAAAAGACTGAAGTCATAACATTCTAACATCTTGACTTTTATTGTTTGGGAACAAGAAAGCATTGCATGAACATTTTTCAAAATAAATGGTGACTGAATTTGAATTTTTGGGTGAAAGGATTGCGTTTATATTATTATAAAATAGAACATTAAATGGATTTCATTGACACATTAGTTGTAATTGCTTCTTATCCACCTTATTTTGTAATGTGGAAAAATTTGTTAATTTCTATTTCCTCTAAGCTCTTGGCTATGGGTAACAAAGGAATAACAAAAAATGGTAGTAAAAACTACTTGCACTATACAAACCAATAGGTTCATGACTATGCATAACAATAATATAATAAATAAGAAAGAAATACAGTAAATAATATAAGAAAGTACAAGTTTGCAACAACAAGCTTCATAACAAAAACAATTTTGTACAGCTAAAAATCAATGGAAGTCAATGAGTGCAGAAGTCTCGATACATTTTAGTTCAATGGCCATGCCCACTCTTATGTGAAATATTAGGTGGATACAATAGCGAAGTCCACTGTTTATCTGGAAACACTGGACTGTTTCACTCAGATTTGCACTGTGATGTACTGCGTTCAATACAAGTTATCATTTGTTTTCATTAGCTCTCCCACTCTGACAGCCAAAGTGTCTTTCTAACCTCGTTCCCTTGGGCCTACATGTGTGTGTATTTGTGCATAGCTTGCAGAGTCTGCGTGAATGATGGAATTAGCTAGAAAAAACCTATAACCTATTGTTTTAAACATTGTCCTCTAGACTTCGACCTCGTAACTAAATTTAGCGCTTTTGTTTTCATGATTAATACAGTATGTATTCCAATTATCAAGTCGAGGCGGGGCTGAAGGAGCAATTTAACATGATCCAGAGGGAACTGAAGTTTTTCATACAGTACGGCACACCTCATGTAAATTACTACACTTCATATTCACCATTTTAATTGCCTCATTTGAATAAAATAAGCCATAGTCAATACAATCGCTGTCCTATTAGCGACTAAAGAATGCTAATCATATACATGGCCCTGTGCATATGCTGTATTGTGTTACAATAGGACCGCAATTATAGTTCCCCTTATTCGTACATAATGCTGCAGATTTGCATTGAACAGGATAAGCGGGAGGGATCGGGAACCTAGCCAAATGAATAGGCACATCAGAAAGTGCTGCAGTAGTATTTCATGTCTAGCGTTCGTTTGGGAGAACGTTCAGTTTGATATTGATGTGCTATAAATATTTATACTGCATTTAACAATTAGTGGGTATGTGGAAAAGATAAAGATGTCATTAATCACTCTCTCTGTGCTGCGCAGAATGATAATGAGCTGGAGGATCTGAGTCACCTTGATTTTCTGTCCACCACCATTAAATCAGTGTTTGGCTGCTGTCAACTGTGACTTTGATGGTGTTTCTACCCCACTGTTGCATGGGAATTTGTGCAGTTCATGTTAAATGTACATTTCATATGAAAAATGCAAGGTTTCACACAATTGTTTCATGTTGTCTCAACACAAATTGATTAGGTTAATATAACAAATTTAAGTAGATTGAACATAAAACAATTAAGTTTCCCCCCAAAAAAAGAAAAAAAAAAGAAAAAATTGGATTCCTAGCAAGAAAATTTTTTTTTAATAGGCATCTAATAGACAACAAAATGTTGACAGCTTGGCTAAAACAAGGCTAAACTTGGGTTGTAAATAAAAATCGACATCTAAGTATAGCCCAAAACTAGACCAGTCGTCAAATAGACAGATTAGACAGACTTCAAATGTGTAGTCATTCATTCCTGTTTATTTGATGACTACTATTAGACATCTATTAGATTTTCATTGACAGCCCAAGTTTAGCTTTGCCTTAGCCAAGACGACCATGTTTAGACGTCTATTAGACATCTTTTAAAAACAAAAAAATGCTTGCTGGGTTGTTTTAGCTAATTTAAAATAAGTAGTTTGAAAAAGCAGCTAAAAATGTTTTTCCCCTATAAAGTAAACCAAGCAAAACAGTTCATTACCCTACAACAGGGCTATTCAATTAGTTTGTCATAGGGGTCAGTTCTTAAAAAGCATCCCAAATGAGGGGCCGGAGAGATGTGACTTGCAATATAAGTGATGACACAGCAGCAATATAAAAGCCTGTATGCTGTATTTTTGCTCCTAAAGACACAACGTTGGCTTTTTCTACATTAAAACGTTAAAATGGGGTATTTTGAAACTACATAACATCACTGCGTTGAACAATAAGCTTTATTTTACAAACATATTCAAATGTTGTATTTCAATGCACAACCAAATCTGTGTATTGCTCAAGTAGGTTTCTTTTACAATTAGGGATGCAACGATTATAGATTTTGGTTGTACGATTATAGTATACACTACTAGTATAGAAAATCACAAGAAAACTGCTTATATTTTAAAGTGTTGTTTATTGTTGCTCAGTAACCAAATACAGCACAAAATATTAACAAAAATGAACAATGGTCCATTTCTCTCTTTGGACTTAAAAATAAATGTAAACGTTTTTGATTTAAACATGAGTGATAATTTCACAATCAAAATAAATGACAGAACAATGAATAAATAAATAAAAATAAAAATAAAAAATAGCATTTGTCTAATGTTAATATAAGCTATAAATTAGCTAAGAATGTAAATAAACGCTCCCAATATGCATACGTCTTCATTGGAAATAATGAACTTGTAATAGTTATTGCAGTTTACCTGTGTATTAGCCTCGGTATAAGCTCGGAACTTTAAACTAGCAGGTTGGGACAACTGTTTAGTTGCAGCAGTTTTGTTCAACGGAAACGCAGAGTTGAGAAGCCTAAAATTGTTGAGCTCAAATTGATACACACCGGCCAGATTATTTAGTACACCTGTTTGAAAGTTTGTTTACAAAATTATCAGCCAATCCCATAGCAGATACTAGACATGCATTTAAACATGTTGATGTGGTCAAGATTACCTGCTGAAGTTCTGACTGAGTGTTAAAATAGGAAAGGAAGGGGATTCAAATGACTTTATATGTATCCTGTATCTAAAATCACCCTAACCTTTATTTACTATACCCTACATTGGTCTATAAATATAGTCCATTTAAAGGAGTGAATGAAAATTAGTGAGTGATCTTAGAGGTCCAGAAGGATCCAGAAGGATGCCGCTTGTGCTTTGCTAGTTGATAGATCCCTCAGATGAATCAGATTTTGTCTTCTTGGTCAGAAACACTTAGTAAGCTGATTTCTGGTATGTATATAAATGTTATTTTTACAATTAAAAAATAATTTATTTCGAAATGTACATTCGTGGTGACTTAGTCTAAAAACACATTCCAAAGACATGTAGTATAGGTGAATTGAATACAATTAATTAGCCGTAGTGTATGAGTGTGTGTATATGAGAGTGTTTGGGTGTTCACCGGTACTGGGTTGCAGTTGAAAGGGCATCTGCTGTGTAAAACATATGCTGGATGAGTTGTCGGTTCATTCTGCTGTGACGACTTCTGATGAATAAAAGGACTAAGCTGAAGGAAAATGAATGAATGAATGAATGAATGAATGAATGAATGAATGAATGAATGAATGAATGAACGAATGTACATTGATAAGGTTCTGCTGTGGATAACAAATTAATTTGGCATGCAAACTCTCACTGTCTGTTACTGGTATTCTCTAGCCATTGAGTGTATATTGGTTGTTTACTCTTTATTGCTGTGCATTTTGGAATTAAGTACACTGCAGAACGTCCACTATGGTTTTGGACACCATCAAGTAGTACACTATTTAAGGGTATGGGGGGATATTTTGGACACAGCCATGGTTGCTGTTGTTGCCAAAATTGGCTGATCTGAGTGTTTCAGAAACTGCTGATCTTCTGGGATTTTCATGCCAACCATCTCTGGTGTCTACAGAGAATAGTCAAAAATGGATTAAAAAAACATTTTAAAAAAATATGGATTATACAATGACTGGCAGTTCTATGGGTGACAATGCCTTGTCAAGGCCAGAGATCAGATTAGAATTGCCAGAGTGGTTCAGCTGATAGAAAGGCAATGGTTACACAAAAAAGTCACATGTAACAAAGGTCTGCAGAAGCTTCTCTGAGTGCACAACATGTTAAAACCTAAAGCAGATGAGCTAGAGCAGCACACCAAAGTGTCTTCAATTCTGCTGCAAAAATTCATTTGGTAGGGTGCGAATTTGGTGTAAACAACATGAAAGCATGGATCCATCCTATTAATCGATTTAGGATTCTGCTGGTGGTCTAATGGTGTGGGGAATATTTTCTTGGCACACTTTGGATCCTGAGTACTAACTGAACATTGCTGAAACTCCAAAGCCTGATTGGGTATCATTGCAGACTATGGCTATTTCTTTCTGACCAGTGCTTAACTTGTGATACCTCCAGCAAATCTCAAATTATCTAAAACTGGTTACTTGAACAAGTAAATCAGTTCAGTATACTCAAATGTGCTCCACAGTCACCAGATATCGATCCAGCAGAGTACATTTGGGATGTGCTGGTATGAGAGATTGACATCATGGATGTACAGCTGACAAATTGCTGCAACTGTGTAATAATATTGTGTCAATATGGACTGAAATCTCTAAGGAGTGGTTCTAGCACCTCATTGAATCAATGCCATTAAGAATCAAGGCAGTTCTAATTGCAAAACAGGGTCCAACCTGGTACTAACAATGTATATAATAAAGTATATGCATTGAAATATCTGAGACCAAGTTAACAAAAGAACAAAATCCAAGAGTTGTGTATTGAATAGCAAAGATGCTGCTATGCCAATATTTGCTACTAAATAATACAAAAAAGCTAAGGATTTGCACATCATCCAGACTGTTAGCAATTCCTTTATTTGAGACAGAAACGCAGAAGCTTTAACGACGACAAAAAAACAAAACAGTATCTCTGCTCATTTCATTCTTGCTTTAAGCATCTGACTCTAGTTGAACTATAAGAAAGCAATAAACCTGTAATGAGTCTTAAGAAGGCAACAGTAAAACAAAGCACTTTCATTACAATAAACATTTGGAAATTTGTTTCAGCTATTGAGAAGCTATCGGAGTAAACAAGTTTCATAGCACCTAGGAGGACTGTATAACTACACTGAGTTATTTATGAGCGCATTGACGAATGCTGACAGGGCTGCGATCGATGCACATTGATTCATGTGTGAAGCTCAGAAAGAAATTCCAGCATATCCCCTCCCGGCATGACTACTTACACGTCTGTGTTCACATGCATGTCAGATTTAGTTTTATGTCATCACATTCCCCATATTGGACACAAATTCCCTAATGACTTTGTCTGTGTACAATTTCAGAGCAGGTTTTTACCCCTTCCAGGTGATTCATAAAGTACATGACATGCATATGTATTGTGGGTCAAGTAAATAAATCCTCTCTGGATCTCGTAAGACATGAGGCTAGTGTTCCCTGAGCAGACCAGCTCATGGCTGCTCAATAAAACTGTCTGTTACAGCCTAAACAAATATATTTGGCACAAACTAATAACACTTTCCTCTGATGGGTGGTATTGTGGGCAAAGTTTTTGTTCTAATGGCTGCTTGGATCTCAGTCCAGTAGATTGAACTCCTTTTGGGGATCAAAAGCGCTCAAATTAAAAGCAGAACAGTATAAATATTTTGCTCAAGTTATAGATGGGATTTAATCAAGAGATGCACCACTGAATAGGCTAATAATCCAACACAGGCTTTAATACATGACTTTACCTGATTTTCTGCGAAACCTGCACTTTTCAGATGACATTGCCACAATAATCTATGGGGCTCATTACACCTGGTCACTTCATGCTTTTTTCTGATAGCTATCTGATTATGAAATGGGCAGGTGTAAATGCCCTTCGAAATGCATTCGAGACTGATTGCTCAAACCCATGCCGGTCAACATTGGAATGTAAAAATGCGGGATCTCTCCCTCCCATCTCCCCTCAACCAGCAGTAGGTAGTTCTGACGCCTCACAGCCGCTGGGTCGCTGTTTCGAACCTCGGCTCAGTTGACGTTTCTGTGTGGAGTTTGCATGTTCTCCCTGCCTTTGCGTGGGTTTCCTCCGGGTGCTCCGGTTTCCCCCACAGTCCTAAGACTACGGTACAGGTGAATTGGGTAGGCTAAATTGTCCATAGTGTATGAGTGTGTGTGTGTGAATGTGTGTGTGAATGTTTCCCAGAGATGGGTTGCGGCTGGAAGGGCATCCGTTGTGTAAAAACTTGCTGGATAAGTTGGCGGTTTATTCCGCTGTGGCGACCCCGGATTAATAAAGGGACTAAGCCGACAAGAAAATGAATGAATGTTGATGAAAGTTAGTTATAGTTAAAGTTATAGTTATTTAGTGAAGCAGCAAATCTCTTATTTTAATCCACTGTTTTGTTTGATAATAGCTGTCACTTTAAAAATGTTTGATAGTAGAGCTGTTACTTTAAAATTCCACAGATCTATAATGAAGGTAATCGATTACTTTCGTAACTGTTTGTACTCATTTAAGACAAAACTATTTGTGTTTAAAATAAAACACGCCAGAACAGACATGTCTACATATTAATAAGTATGTTTGTCTGTTTACAAACACACCTAAATCCCAAAGCGTCCACGTGTCACGTGTACAGAAGCTGATCTGGGAACAGTGTGTTTATCACTATAGAGCGCGTCCATCAGTGAGCACCATTATGCATTGACTGAGAGGTTGCAAATGAGGGGCGATGGTCGACGCATAGCTTTAATGGAAATGAAGCAAGTGCTGCCATTGTAATACTAATTTTAACTGAATTAAAGCGAAAGTGTAACTGTTGATTCTCTTGAACAGCTTTTGCAATTATATCACATTTGCGGGCGAGGCAGTGGCACAGTGGGTAGCACGGTCGCCTCACAGCAAGAAACTTGCTGGATAAGTTGTCGGTTCATTCCGCTGTGGCGACCCCGGATTAATAAAGGGAATAAGCCGACAAGAAAATGAATGAATGAATCACATTTGCGATTGGCTCTTTGATGCTACTTTCACTTTTGATAGAAAGATTTAAAATATTGGAGAAATCCGGGAAAATATTTAAATGGTATGAATGGTAAAATATGGGAGAATCCCAGCAAAAATGGGAGGATTGACAGGTATGCTCCAACCACTTCAGGACATGGTCTGGGATGCATTAAGTCAAAGCTTGACAGATATAAATGCAAGTCAAATAAAATGCATTGTATCTGTCATTTTTTTAAACATAGTGTTAAATTTGCATATAAGGCAGGATCTGTAAATCATTTATTTGGCCAAATGCAAATAGAATTTATTTATTTTCACTTCATTGTAAATGGTGGATTGTTAAAACAGATGCAAAAATATGTTTTTTGGTACAAGGAGCTGGCAAAATGATGCTCTGTTTAATATAGTAAGTTGTTTTACAGCAGTTTCAAAGTGAAATGTCCTGTGTCTGGTGCTATAGCAGCGTTTAATACCTTATACAAAGAACAAAACCAGAGTCAGGAATTATACTGTCTTCATTTGCTGCAGTATCGAAGTTGTCCAACTTTCTACTTATGAAGCTGTGATTACGAGCTTGTTCCATTCAATTCTTGGCTGGAAGTAATAAAATCTATCAAATTTTACCTAATTGGTTTATGACCACATAAACATCCACTGCTAAATAGTCCTAATAGATTTAGGAATTTCAGTATAATTTCACTATGTATAAAACATAAAAATGCTTCAATAAATTGATCATGTTGATATATAAATAAATAAATAAATAAATAAATAAACTCTACTAATAAACTGGCCACTTAAGTAGGTACACCTGGCCAACTGCTCGTTAATGCAAATTTCTAATCATCCAAACACATGGCAGCAACTCAATGCATTTAGGCATGTAGACATGGTCAAGATGATCTGCTGTAGTTCAAACCGAGCATCAGAATGGGGAAAAAAGGTGATTTAAGTGAATTTGAAGGTGGCATGCCAATGACCAGCCAGCAAATCTGCAGCAACTGCGTGATGCTATCTTGTCAATATGGACCAAAATCTCTGCGTAATATTTCCAGTACCTTGTTGAATCTATGCAACAAAGGATAAAGGCAGTTCTGATGGCAAAAGGGGGTCTAAGGTGTATATATTAAAGTGGCCAATGAGTGCATGGTTGTATATGCACTACTTAAACAACGTTGTTGTGAAGGAAAAAGTTAATCAAGAATAGTCACAATATCAATGGTTCTCCACTAGTTTATGTCCAACCCAACTTAGAAACTTAAGTATTAACATCTGTTAAAGTAGGTTACTACTGCTTTGTTATTTGCCTTCAAATTATCAAAAAATATAAAAAAAAATTATGAGTAATAAATAAGCATTTTATTCAGAAATATTTGCTTTAAGTGTTCCTCATGCCGATCTTCTTTTCTGCAGGATTTCAGGGCAGCAGTGGAGTCAGGAGGAGATGATAACGGACCTCTGATAGAAAATGGGAAGCTGGATGAGATCTTCAGCACTCTTCCTCAGGCATACAGCTTACACAGCGAGATCCTCAACGAGCTGGAGACCCGTATTAAACAGTGGTGAGAAGCACATTGCTGATGCACACCATACTAATGCATATCCTCACTCCATAAAAAGAACATACTCATGTCATATATTACATGTGCATTTTTTACATGGTGCTAATGCATGCACTTCACATTCATGCATCTCCTTACCTTAGGTTCATAAAAATTCATACAAGCTGATGGGTTCTTTCTTACTTTACATACACACAGATCTCTTATCTGTGATGTTACAGAAGCACTATCCATTATAAAGCCAGCATGAATGTCCTTGGATGCCCTCTGAAAAGTTCTTGTTGTTTGTCATTCATCTTCAGGGAGGACAGTCCGACAGTGGTTGATGTGATATTAACGCGCCGAGCTGAGTTTTCCTCTTTTGCGACCTACATCTCCAACTATGATCGCAGCATGTCAGTGCTGGACGAGAGTTGTAGAAAGAGTCAAGCTTTCGAGGATGTGGTGAAACAGTTTGAGGTGAGCTCTGAGATGTACTTAGATCTGTGATGATCACAATTTGATGATTGCAGTGATATTTTAATGTATATTTAGCCCTCATTAAGTGGCTCATAAAACTGTTGAAATGTTTTTATGCCAGACATAACCTTATATTTTAAAAAGGTACATAAAATAGTAAAAAATTATTCATGATAAGTTATAAATGGTGATCAGCGCTTCCCACACTTAGACTCTACTTGGGCAAGCCACCGCTGCCCATTTGGTGAAAATTTTGTTTACTATTATTATTTTCATCACTGTTTTACACGGTTTTGTTTCTGCCTAAGATAACTAAACATATGCGGTCGATTACACACTGTACGCATTTCATACTGCTGGTTGTGTGAGTCTCCTAAAATGTTCGTGTATGTATTGTAAAAATGTATTTTAATTTTGCTTTCGATCTCTAAGCTGTTTATTGTAGATCGTTTTGCATTACATTTTTATTTAAGCCTTCTATACTTTCGCTTGGCTTTGTAGTTCACTGCTGAAACATTAAATAATTCATTCTTTAAACTAAACAACTCAGAAAAACTTCACTATTAATTCGCAGAGAAAGTAATGACATCTAAACTGGCTGCAAAGTGTGTTCAGCATTAAATGCTTCATCAACTAATTTGCCTTATTTAAATTATATTTATTCTTTTTTTTCTGTAATTTATTTCTTATTTGCTGTATATTTTATACATTTGATGGTAATATATTACTTATTTTATACTTATCCAAAATGCTTTGGCAATACAGTTCAAAATATCATGCCAAATAAGAAATTTGAACATAAGAGAGAAACCGAGCGAGCAGCAGCAGCTTTTACCTGTCAGTGGGTGCACATGGCTCTCAAATAGCATAAAAGTAAGAAATATAGTGGATTTCTTTTTTTCCTTTCAACAGTATTAAAAAAACCTTTAAAAAGAAACAGTGTATAACAGTGTCATAATAAATAAAAATATTATCAAAAATCACATTATTTTTCTTTGCTACATGTAGTTAACCATTTATGTGCCTTGGGTAAAAATGTTTCAATCAGGCTCCCACCGCAAGTACAATTGAAGTCAGAATTATTAGCCCCCTTTTGATTTAGATTTTCTTTTTTAAGTATTTCCCAAATGATGTTTAGCAGAGGAATGAAATTTTTACAGTATGTCTGATAATATTTTTTCTACTGGAGAAAGTCTTATTTGTTTTATTTCGGCTAGAATAAAAGCAGGTATTAATTTTTAATAAAACATTTTTGGGACAAAATTTTTAGCCCCTTGAAGCTATTTTTTTTTTCAATAATCTACAGAACAAAACATTGTTATACAATAACTTGCCTAATTACCCTAATCTTCCCTCCATTAAACAGAAATTGGGGAAAAAAATTAACAGGGGCGCTAATAATTCAGGGGGGCTAACAATTCTGACTTCAACTGTAGATTTCAAGCCTGTGGGAAGCAATGGTGATAGCTAATAATTATTAGTTATTCATAACTAGTGTGGTAACAGATAATTAGGTTTTGTGTTTTTATGCATAGTGAAATATGAAAAATAATTATAAAATTAAATTTCTTATACAGTGTTTCCTCTAGGATTTTTTTCCAGCTGTGGTGGCAGGCCTTTTTTTTTTTTACACAGATCTACCTGTGGCGTTATTTCAATAACAAATGTCGTGAGCGCAGTATTAGAAGTCGAGATTGCATTTATGTAATAGCCTACAGCATGCATTATCTCTTTGCTTGCGCGCCGATTTCCTCTGCTCGTTCACAAAACTTTTTGCACGCCCCGTCAAATATAAGCCGCTTCAAGAGCGCTCAGATCTTGTACGCACTCAAATAAATGCTGCTGAAGTGCGATTTAGTGCGTTTATGTAACGAGTATGTCTCCAGCATTTATTGGATTTGCTAGGAATATTTATGAATGTCTCCAATAGTCCTACAAAGTAGCATTAATGCATCCTGAAGTAAAGTGAAACGGCTATACGTTGTGTTTGCTGGCCTCATGCATCACGCACCACGCACCTGTCAGTCAGCCAGACAGTCAGTCAGCACGTAACCTTAAAGGGTTAAACAAATGACACACAGCACTACTACGGTTACTGAAAAGTTTGCTCTGTTATAATTCACTTACCCTTTAATACGTTTTGGTGTGATTATTACCCGCTATTAAAAAAATAGTCTTTAGAATGAGAAGCTGTAATGTAGCTGTGGCGGGATGAATTTTGGCGTGGCGCTCCGCCATGGAAGAATGAATGTAGCGGGAAGCATGTTATATATTTCTTTATATATAACAAATTTAAAGTATAATAATATTTAACTTAGTGACACTTAATGTAAATCTTTAATGACACATTTCCCTTCAGAAATAATACTAAAAATAAATAATTATTGTTATCTGTGTTAAAAATGTATTTTGACAAAAAAGAGCCTTTTTGCATTTATTAGATACAAAAAATACTTTTACAGTACATTGTGAAAAATTATTACTACTATATATACTTTAAAAAATTATCAAGTTATTCCTGTGATGGGAAAAGTTGTTTTTTCAGTAGTTATTACTACCATCTTTAGTGTCACGATGCTTCAAAAATACATTCTGATGTTCAGGTTTTTGTTGATTGCATTATTGTCACTGTTGAAAACAATTGCTCTGTTAAATATTTGTTTTGTAACTGTGATACACTACCCAGTTTGATTTTGAAAATAAATCATAATAATTTTAAATACTTTACATAAACTAAATGTAAAGCAATTGTAGATTGGGTTTTCAGTTATTTCTAACATTCGAAGAAATTTTGTTTTAGATTCATGTTTTATTTTAAAATGTGTGTGAGTGTTCAATAGCACAATTACTTTTTTGCTGTGATATCAACTTTATTGAATCTTGTAGCATTGACTAATAGGCTTGGTATCAATAGTATCACTTGTAAATTCAAAACACGATCAGTTCACAATAATGTTTCTACATTCATGGCAGAGACTCCGCTGAATCATTTAATCGGTGGAGTCACTGACCACACATTTCAATGGTGATCAGGATCACCAACGACAAGAAGCCAGCTGTCCTCACTCATTAATATGCATGAGCATCTGTATTCTGGGACGCCTCTGTGGGTGGCACACTCAAAACTGGACCCTCAATGTATACCAAGAAGAGAAAGAATGATTTAGCCAAATGTTCTTTAAATGCGGCTACTCTCATTGAAAAGTACAAATGTATGTAGATTTATTCTTAAATCTGTAAACTTAGGCTGGTGTTTTGTGCAAATATTTGTGAAACAAGGTCTGTTTTATCTTTTATTTTTTTCAAGAAGAAAATTGTTGTTGTTCCAAAGCAGCTATTATTGTTCCAAAGCAGCTTTACAAACGGGTGCACTTTTTAATATTACATTCAAAATCAGAAAAAGTTACTACTCAGGCTCATTGGAAATTCTTGCCCAGGGTTACTAAGTTAATCATGTTCTAACTTAAATTAATAAATGACCCTATTTTAAGTCAGTTTAACAAAATAGTTCAATGGACTCATAAGGTTAATTTGATTCAGCTTTAAAACTAGTATTTTTTACAGTGTAGAGGGTGTTGTGTGCATATCTGTAAATCTCAAATATGTTATTTTGCCCATATTGTACATGCCATTTAAATGTCCTTCTCATCCTGGAGATGATGAGGCTGGTTGTGCACAATTTATCATCTCACAATCAATTCACCATCACCCCCTAAACTTAAAGTATTTTCAAAAGCAAACTTGAAAAGAGAAAAGCATGTCATGGCCATGTGCTTTTTAACAAAATTTCATCTTGATTTTATTTTTTTTCAAATTTTGTTTTACCTGGTTTCTGAAACGGCAACACGGTAGCTCAGTGGTTAGCACTGTTGCCTCACAGCAAGAAGGTCGCTGGTTTTAGTCTCCACTGGGTCAATTGGCATTTCAGTGTGGAGTTTGCATGTTCTCCCCATGTTTGTGTGGGTTTCCTCCGGGTGCTCTCGTTTCCCCACAGTCCAAAGACATGCCCTATGGGTGAATTCAATGAGCTACATTGGCCCTAGTGCGTGTGTGTGTGAATGTGGCAATGTATGGATGTTTCCAAGTACTGGGTTGAGCTGGAAGGGCATCCGCTGTGTAAAGCATATACTGGATAAATTGGCAGTTCATTTTCCTGTTGCGACCCCTGAGGAGGGACTAGGACTAAAGGAGAATGAATGAATGAATGAATGAATGAATGGTTTCTGAAATGGTCTTTCTCCGGACTCGAACTCCGTATGAAGCTTGCAAGGCAAGCTATCAAGCAAACTGACCACTCTGGAAAAGACGAGCATGTTTGTTAAATGTATTTAAGTAGTTTTGCTGCTATTTATCCAGTTCTGTGTGAACAACCATGTAAAGTCTTTATCTTACAATGGTTTGTCCCTGTAAATGTCAGCTGTAGTGTTTTTTTTTATTGCCAGTGGCATCATACCACCCTGTAGTGTTTGTTGCCTACAGACAGGCAATTATGCCAGGACAACCATTTACATTTTCCTAAAATTGTAGCCCTGGGCACATATTCCCAATGAGCTTGTGTTGAAAAGTAAGGAGTGAGCAGGATTGACAGTACTGCTGTCAAAAATAATAAAATGTATTGTAATTCAAATCTACAGGCACAGACTGATAAAGTGTAATGAACGCATAAAAGTGTTTTTTGGATATTCTCTTTACATTATAAGCCCCTAAAAATCTAAACATTTACAGGTGCATATAAACTATGCCTGCAGTAAACATTTTGCCTGCAGTATATTGCCTTAAGATGTAATTTCTGCTTATAATAGCTGATTTTATTCTTCCCGGAGCATCTGAACCAAATGTATTTCAGGTCTAGGTGTGAAAGGTGCTTTCTTAGTGCTCATCGTGAGTGCAGGTCAGTAACTCTGATAGGCTTTGACTGGCTGATGTATGTACTGAGCATCAGCGACTGCCTCTGGTCACTCCGCACTAATGAAACCAATAGAGCTGACTCTCAGTGGTGCAGCACCATGTAAACACAGACACAACATTTCTCTTAAGCAGCCAGCCATTAGTCTAGCCTGCGCTGACTGGTTTTATTCAGCCAATCTGTGCTGTGATGCTTCTCTCAGCTCATTAAATGGGAGGAGATGCAGTTGTTTTATTGATCGGGGCCTGAAGGTGGACAAGTCAGGAGTTTAAACTCACGCTTGACTCTATCAGTGTATGCTGCCATTGTCAGCATTGCAGATCAGTTCTGTTTGTTGAAAAACGAACAACATTAGAAATTAAATAATATTTAAACTGTGTCTGATTTATGGATTAAATGTTATTGCATTATCCCATTCAAGCATGCTTTCTCTTCTTTATTATCATTAAGCAAAATGTTTTCAATATTAATGAAAAAATGTATGAATATACATGTATGGGGCAGCATGGTGGCATGCTTATCACAATTGCTTCACAGCAAGAAGGTCACTGGTTCAGCTGGGTCAGTTGGCTTTTCTGTGTGGAGTTTGCATGTTCTCCCTGTGTTGGCGTGGGTTTCCTCCGGGTGCTCCGGTTTCCCCCACAGTTCAAACACATGCAGTATAGGTGAATTAAAAAAACTAAATTGGCCATAGTGTATGTGTGTGAAGGTAAGAGTGTATGGGTGTTTCCTAGTGTTGGGTTGCAGCTGGAAGGGCATCCGCTGCAAAAACATGCTGGATAAGTTGGTGGTTCATTTCGCTGTGGCGACCCCAGATTAATAAAGGGACTAAGCAGAAAATAAAATGAATGAATGAAAATACATTTATGGGTAGAGCTGGGCGATATGGCAAAAAAACAACAATCACGATAATTTTTTTTATATTGGTCAATATCGATAATTATCACGATAAATGTAAAAGCTTTATATCTATCAATTTAATAGGATTTTCTGCATCCCATTATGCAGCTGATTTATCACATTTTGTTAAATGTTTAGCTGTCTGACAATAAAATAATAAGATATTAAACAAAAGAACAATCTTAATTCAGCATTTACTGTTCAAGTTTTCAACAACCAAAGCCAATACCTACATGTTATTGTATATTATTGTTCAACATAAGAAAAAAATAAATAAACCAAGTTTGGAACAAGTAAAAGGTGTAACAGAGTTTTCAGTTTCGAATGAATTGGACTGATTAAGTGTGGACATTTAAAGGTTTAGTTATGCTTTGCCCTGCGAGACGCATCCAAGCATTATATTATCAAGTGACATCTTGCATCTTGACATTGCATATTGCGGAACGCATAAAACCCTGTTATGCGCAGATCTCTGTTATTTCCACGTGTGTATTAACCAATTTTGTCTGACAGACTGACACGAATAGGCCTATGCAGATTCTCATTTTATAAATCGCACATTATGACGAGACATGCTGAGAGCCTCTCCATTAACACAACAAGCTTCTGCGCTCTACCATCCTTCAGACCGAATTTATTCTTCCGAGGTAAACTAAGAAATCTGTCAGTGCTGTAGCTTGTAAAGACTGTCCAGCTCATGCTGCTCAAACCGCTTCTTTAAACGAATTAAACTGAAACTGTGAAAACAGTTTGATGGATTGTTTTGGCGCTAAAGCATTAAGCAGACTTGTTTTACAGAGCTTCGCATGTTATTCGTTCTTTTTGTTTATGATGTAGATAATTGACCAACAAAATATACATCAAAAAAACTAAATTTGTTGCAAAAAGATATATATTTAGTTTGTGCCCATCTTAAATAACTGCAGGTGAATGATGCTTCGCTCCGTGGAAAATAAGGATTTATATAATATTCCACTGCTGTTGTAAACCTCTGTCATATATTTGCTGCATTTTTAATATGTCATTATTTTAAAGATTATGTCTTGAGCATCTGATTTCTCCTCAGTGATTATGTCCTTTAACTATATATAGGCTGGTTGTTTTACCGTCGATGAGGGACAATAGTGGTGTTACAGATTTCAAAACAAATATCCTAATTTTAAAAATGAAACATAAGCTTGAAAGATCCTATCAATGTCGTAATATATGCCCTTAAATAATGCAGCCTGTAGTTTACAACAAGTATCAAGTGTTCAGTGAGATGTGTTTGAGATTGTGTTGTCTGTCAAATCTTCTCTCTTTTCTGGGTTTTTTTTTTTCGTGAGGCACGGCTTTCGAAAATGATGACATGTAAGTCTGCTGGGTAGTTGCGCTGATTTACCAACGCTTGTTTAGGTCAGTAATTTCTTAGCATCTTCATAATGGTGGTACTGTTTTAAACGATGAAACTGGTTTGTCATGTTGACAAACCTGCTTTTGATTACACGAGTCATCTGCGCAGTTAGCAGTGCACGTTGCTCAGTTTTGTGTCAGATTAAAAAACTATGTAGCTCAAGACTACTGAAGTCTAGTGATGTTTCTTGTCAACAATGTTTGTGACTTTTTTTCTTACTCCTTCAAGTGCAACTAACACTGTATGGCTGTACACTTGTTTACTGCGTGCGGCATTCGGAAGGACAGGCTGCAAAATGCCTGTGCAGCGTTACGTATAGTGCGTAAATATTATCGAGCAATTATCAAACTGTCATTATCGTTTTATCAGAAAATTATTTATCTTCATAATTATCGATATTAAATTATCGCCCAGCCCTATGTATGGGTTTGGTAAAACAGTAATAAGAAACAAATCTTCAGGGCTTTATTTTGAACAGGCAGATGAAGTGTTTGTGATAAGCAGCTACAGAAATGCAAGTAACAGTGGGTTCAACTGCCCTTTTATGTCAGTTTTAGTCAGAAGGGACTCAGACTGACTTGTTTTTGCTAGAGATGAGACAGAATCTTATATATAAATAGTTTTTTTTAATGTAAACATGGTTTGGCGGACATGTGTGACCATTATACACTCGCATCTTCTGCAGCACCTTACACACAAGCCTCTCATTTTTTTAAATGTCGTGTTAAGATAAAACTATTTAAACTTTTACACACAGCAGCGCTCCTTAATGTCAGTTCCAGAGCAGTGGATCTCCATTGATTGGCTTGTGTGGACTAACTGTATTCATTGTCGGAGTGCATGAACCCAACTGGGACCCTTTACAGTGGTGTTTGGGACTAATACATGTATACCTTTACACCTTTATATACTTATAATTGAGCTTACTTAAACTGAAGTAAAAAAAAGTAACTGAAGTATGTGCATAATTATTCAAATGTGTATAAAATGTTAAAAGTTATGTTAAATTAAAATTTTTTTTTTACTTTTTTCAAGTAAAGCCAACTTGTCATCTTTAAAAGCAATACTCACTTTTTTGAAGTAACTAATTGCTTTTTAATGAAGGGACGTGTGGTCAGGGCAGTGCCTCACCTGTCATGTTATAATCAGCATCGCTGTATTTTGCATATTTCCTGTTCAAATACAGTGTAGGGAACAAGGTGAGGCAGCACCGAGCTGTGCTTCACACTAGATTGCGCAGTCCCTCGCAAACTGGCTTGAGCGTGTGCCATTTGCTCACTCAGCGTATGCTACCAATGTAATGCTTTATTAAAATGTTTTTACACATTATAAACATTTTTATTATATGTTGTAATAAAGTTTACGGCCCCTTTGGCCGCCGGGAAGAAGGAGGTGGAGAACCGATACAGTTTTAAAATATTTCTTAATAACAGTGACGGCAGCTCCTCACGGAGACTGCCGTCTAAACCAAAACAAACGGACGGCAGCTCCTCACGGAGACTGCCGTCAAACTGAAAGCAAAAGTAAAATTTGTCCGGGCCCGGTCCCCTCTCGGCTTCCTCTGCCAAAGTTCCTCCTTTTATCGTCCAGAGCTCCTACCGTGGGATCCGAAGCAGGTGCGCACCGCAGGTGTATCCACTTGCGCAGTGGCCTCACTCCGTTCCCACGGCTCTCGGCCACGCCCCCTCGCCACACATGTCCTCACTTTTCATATGATGGGTGATGTATTTCATGTATGCCTATCACTTATTTTGTGTTAGGATCTGACATACAGCCACACTGAAAACACAAAGTGAGGCAGGCAGTAACTCTGCCGCAATAAAGGGGCTGCACATGAGCTCAGAGTTATTCCTGTTCAGTAGTTGCTCTTATTTTTAGTCAAATAAAAGTTCAATAGGAGTCTGTTAATTTAAGTTAGCTGAAGGAAAATTAATTAAATTGTATCCAAATAATTCTACAGGGAATGTTTTGTTTTATCCACAGACATGGCTAGTATATTTTTCTTGTTATGTAGACACATGGGTTTCACTGATGTGGCATTTCCTATGATCAAATACACCGGCAGTATCTCAGCTTTTTCATTAAGGACATAGTGGATGCTTTGAGGTCAATGCATGCATTAGGATTTTTCTTCTCTGGACCCGAGCTTGTGTAATCTCATTTTGTGTGTGTGTGTGTGCGCGTGCTGGGCTGATGACAGAGATGAAGTATCTACAGTAGCTGATCTGATCACCTCTGTGGTCTGATAGGATTAAACCCTGTTCAGCTACGCTGTTTACGAGGGTTTTCACTACAAACGTATGTGTGTGTGTGTGTGTGTGTTTATACTGTAAGTATCAGGGTGTGTGTTTATGTATTGAATGTGTAAGAAGGAAGGAGACAAAGGTGGGGTTTTGTGAACAAGAACAAAAGAAAATAAATTGTTTTCGTGTTTGTATTGAGCGTTCTATAGAAGCTTTTATAGCATGCCCCTTTAGTCCTCAGCATGTCACTTTAAAATAAATGATGCAGATTTACTGTAGGAGTGACCAATGCAGACGTGAATAGGTGAATTCAGCCAAAAACTTTGAGTGGTTATGAATTTTTTTTGTTTTGAAGTAATTTTATTTAGGCAGCACGGTCGCTATAAGTGAACTGAATAAACTAAATTGACTGTAGTGTATGAGTGTGTGTATGAAATAGATAGTGTATGGGTGTTTCCCAGTACTGGGTTGCAGCTGGAAGAGCATCAAAACATATGACAGAATAGTTGGCAGTTCATTTCACTGTGGTGACCCCTGATAAATAAGAGACTAAGCCGAAGAAAAATAAACGAATGAATAATATGTTATTTTTCTCTTTTTTTTTAAACACTACATTTTGATGTATGTGTAATACTGAAATAAATGTGTAATACTGAACACAATAGTCAGATATCACAAGTCTCTAAATAAATAAAAATATTCAGGTGGTATTATTTATGTGAAACGTTTATTGAACAATAATATACAGGGTGGACCATTGATATGGATACACCTTAATAAAATGGGAATGGTTGGTGATATTAACGTCCTGTTTGTGGCACATCAGTATATGCAAGGGGGCTTGTAAATAACTCATGAAAGAATAAAGTTATGTTAAAACCAAGCACACCATTGTTTCTCTTGTGAAATTCCCATTATGTTTTAAGGTGTTTCCATATAAATAGCCCACCCTGTATAACAAGCAACAATATATAGTAGCTTGGCAAATTAGTAAATATAGCAGTGGCCCAAGTTTCACTTAGCAATTAATTTATATTAAGAGAACTTTGAATTCATTCAGATTTGTTCTGGATCCGATAGAACAAATGAACAAATATCAACATTAAGTATAGCCAAAACGTAAAATTTGTGTTTAACCTCTGTAGAGAGATACATCAGTCTCCAGAACAAGTGTCAGTGCTAATGCTGCTCTTGGTGGTGAATGTGAGTGTTAAATAGCCACTGATGTGCTAAAATTTACATTTTAATACTGATATAAAAACATATTGTCAAATAGATGTTACCCTTGTAAATAGTACATTTTAAATCTAAATCACTATATTTTTAACCAAAATAGATAACATTAACAGTATTTGCTAAACTACAGTGAGAATAGTCATCCACAAATGTGAAACTGTTGGAGGACTGCAGTGATTACTGTAAAAATAATAATAATTACATGGCTTCTAGACAATCAGATTTAAGAACCAGAAAGGACTGTTAAATACACTGTAAAAGGTGATTAGTTACTAAAAGCGAGTAAATCAATTACGTTTAAAGCTACAAGTTGACTGTACTTATAAAGAATGTAAGTGAACCAATTGTAACTTTAAAATTTTTACTTTTTTATAAATAAAGTCAACTAATTGCTATTTACGGTGTATATATATATATATATATATATATATATATATATATATATATATATATATATATATATATATATTTTCATGTACTCACTATGAATAAAAATGGTGTTTGTCTGCATGTGCGTCTTGAATTGCTCTTGAATTGTACAGGTGGAAAGGACAAGATAAAGGCAGAACAAGACACTGACACACATACACACTCATCTGGCATTTGGGCAATGAGGCGGATAAAAGCTAATTAGCCAAGCAGCCTTCTTAAACAAGCCTCAATTAAATGAGCTGTCCAGACAGACGCTGCTTCAGCCGGACCAGCGCCTGATTTGTGTAGCCTGTCTGTTCTCTGGCACGAGCCGCTGCTGCTTCTTCTGGCCCCGTCCCAATTTGACTGGAGAGCTCTAAATATCCACCCGTGCACAGTTACACAAAGACCGGCCACTTCTTCAGCACAAATGTCAATTGAATTGCAGTTTGGTGCAAGTGTTCAGCATGAGGCTGTTGATTAGTTCTACTGGCTTTAACAATAGAGGTATGTTGGGTTTAAACGCTGGAGTCTGACAGGCTTTATGGTCAGGAAGTAATGAGATAATGAAGCACAGGTGCACGATAATGAGATTTAAAGAGTGAGAAAAGCTATTGCAAAACCTAAAAGTGCTTAAATATAGGCTCTTGCAGTGTGAATTTGAATTGCCCTTTACAATTGTAGCTTGTTAGACTATATGGAGACAGTCGCTATTAGGGATGCTCATAATAACCGATTAACTGATAACCAAAAAGGTGCATTTCGACTACAGATAATCGATTAATAGTATTAGTTAAATGATTAAAAACTATTATTGTATATTTTTTTAATGTTTGGCTGCATAAGGGCCTGATCACTGTGTGCTCTTTGAGTTGAAAGGGGCATCTTTTGAATGGTTTACCAATGACCACGAGCGTTTTGTGGCGCCCTGCGTGCCTCACGTTTTTGCCGTTGCACACTGTACGCTTGTAGTTGAAAAAAGTAAACTCTGAGCAGAAAAAGTGTTTCACATCAGTCGCATTTCTTTAATCAAATGAAAGTAGAGGTGTGGTTACTGTTGATTAAATGCATATTTTACGTGGAGCAATCAGTCTGAGGTAGCATAGAATAGTCTATAAGTATGCGATTTGGGATGCACCTTGTATGACACTCAATGGCAACAACAGTCAATATGTCGTCCAGTTTTGTAACCAATCAAAATAAAAGTCTGTGAAAGTAATACTAAATTTATTAGTATTGTTTTTACACTATAGGTTTAATTTTAGGCTTACTGTAATCTTACAAGATTTTCAAAATGTCTTTGTGTAGTTTTGTTTAATTTAAACAAAAATGTAGTTTTTATGTAAAGATAATTTATTAATCAGTGCAACGTGATGGTGCAGTGGGTAGCAATGTCACTTCAGAGCAAGAAGGTCACTGGTTCGAGCCTCGACTGGTTCAGTTGGCGTTTCTGTGTGGAGTTTGCATGTTCTCCCTGTGTTCGTGTGGGTTTTCTCTGGGTGCTCTGGTTTCCCCACAAGTCCAAAGACATGTGGTATAGGTGAATTGGGTAAGTCCGTAGTGCATGTGTTTGAATGAGAGTGCATGGGTGTTTCCCTGTGATGGGTTGCAGATGAAAGGGCATCCGCTGTGTAAAACTTATGCTAAATAAGTTGGCAATTAATTCCTTTGTGGTAACCCCAGATTAAAAGGGACTTAGCCAAAAAGAAAATGAATTAATAATTTATAAATCTGTCTGTCTGTTTGTCTGTATATAGTGCATTTTACTGAATATTTTAAATATTAACTGTTTTATAAAGTTTGATTCTTATGAAAAAAAAAAAAAAAAAATATATATATATATATATATATATATATATATATATATATATATATATATATATATATATATTATATATATATAATTGAATGCTTGTTTCATAATATTGTGGTTCGTTAAAAAAATAAAATAAAAAGTTAGTGTTTCAGTAGATCTGAAATTCAATTGAACCTTACACCTGGTTTTAAATATTTTCTTACACAATATATATTTTTTATTTAATACGTCAGAAGATATTGAACTAAGTTGGGCCATAAATTTGCACTTTATTTACCCTTGATTATGAGGGAGGGTGTATCCGTATAATGACCACTTCAGGATTGGCAAATATCCTTTCTGTATGATATGATTATAGTACATCTAACACAAACATCACAAAGCATCATTCAAATAACAGATCTGTGTCATTATGAAAGAATGAACATAAAGTTAAGGGAATGTGTTGGTGAATTATTAGCACGATGATGATGAAAAACAAAGAGAGAGCTGGTGTGAAAGAGATAAAAGCCAGGGGGTGTATTTCAGAGGTTTTGTGAAAATAATTTTGAAGCAGGTGTGCAGACTGGACAATCACCGCCTGTGTTCCTTTATCTGGAAGCAAACACTCCCTCCAGTTGCTCTCCTCACAAGGTCACTGACGGGCACCTCTTTTCCTCACTGAAGATCTCAGGCATTGTCCTATGTCTCTGAATGCCTATAAGTCTAAAGTTGCCCCTTATCTGCCCTCTGCTGACCTTCGACGTCCCCTCCGGCTCCTCAGAGCTTGCAAGAACAATGACTTGTCAAAGTCAATTAGGCCTTGATTGATTTCTTCTCACTGCGTGTTTGACTGATACACTTGCTCACTTTTTCTCCCACTGAATGATGTAATTGGGATGGAATTGGATGGAATGAGGCGTACTCAGGTTTTTGGGAAGGGGGAAAAGGGAAGGTCAGTGAATAACCTTGGAATATGCCTTTTCTAAATGGCGCCATTGTGATCTATAATACTGTTTCTTGTGGGTCAAGAGTGAGCACAGGTATTTTGGGGGAAAACACACACATATACAGTATTATCATTTTATTATGCTTTTTTGGGGTGTGGAATACAGTATAGCTGTTTGCAGATGTAAAATTATCTAGTTTCAAAGATCAAAGTGCAGGATAAATGATTTATTGTTTGCCAAAAGGAAGAAGCGATTCTGCCTGAAGTGATTCGTCAATAATTCCAGTCCAGATTTATGATCATTTGCATAAAGACACTTGATTAACAAATAAGGTCTTTGACCCTCAAACGCTAGTTGTAGATAAATGGGATGGAATGTACATTTATAGCGCATTTTATTGTGTATTGTCACACTCAAAGCGCTATACAATCATATGAGGGGTCTCTCCTCACTAGCAACGGTGTGCAGCATTCATCTAATGAGATCTGGAGTAGTTTAGTTTGGTAAAAAATACTTTACTTGAACTTCTGAAGAATGAAAACTCAAATGTATCCAATAAAGCAAGTGCTTTACATGTGCTGAGGAAGCTTCGGGTGCAGAAATGACAGATAGAGTATGGTAATAAGAGACTGAATTCTGAATCATGCCACAAGCAGAACATTTACAAGAGACTGTGGCCTTCAGACCAATCAAGGTAAAGTAGGCTCTCTAAAAGGCAAGTTAAGAGAGGCCAGATAATTGAATGAACCATTTCAGATGTTGTAGAAATCTTTAAAATATAAACATGTTTTCTCTGTGTTTACGTGGGTTTCTTCCGAGTGCTCTGGCTTCCCCCACAGTCCAAACACATGCACTATAGGCGATTTGGGTAGAATAAATTAAGCTAAATTGTCCGTAGAGTAAGTGTGTGAATGAGTGCGCAAGGATGTTTTCCAGTGATGGGTTGCAGCTGGAAGGCATCCGCTGCGTAAAACATATGCTGGATAAGTTGGCACTTCGTTCCGCTGTGGCGACCCCAGAGTATAAAGGGACTAAGCTGAAAAGAAAATGAATGTTTTATAGAACTACCATAGTTATGAGATTCTGTTTAAAATTATTCATTGATGAATTTTACAGAGATTTCGAAATCTCTTACTTTACCATTGTGACGTCATCTAAAAACATCCAAAATAGCAGCTTCTACAAGTCGTATCATAAAGAAAGCATAAAAATAAACTAGTTAGTAAAATAACTTGGTGAACAAAAAATGGTTTATTTTAGGTAAGTTCTGCGTTAGTTCAATGAATAAAATAATTAGTCTAATAAAAAATAATAAAATCTATATTATTATTTTTTATTAGACTAATTATTTTATTCATTGAACTAACGCAGAACTTACCTAAAATAAACCATTTTTTGCTAATATAGATTTTATGTTCAATTAAATTCTACAGAAAAACAATTGTAATTTCTACATTAATACTTCCATTCAGGCTGGAATAAAACAAAAAGTGAGTAAAATGACTTACAAGTCGAATGTTGCGAACTAAGCTACAAACGACTCAGTAAAAATTACCCAACAATTTCACTTTTATGCAACTTAATCAAATTTGACTTTCATACATAAAATTTACTTTAAAAAGCATCAGAGCAAAAACTTGCCAAACAAAATTGATAAATTTCACTTACTGTTTACTTTTGTGGCATCACAACAATTCGTAACTTTTTCATTTAGTGGCTAATTCGTATGAATTCGTATGATCTAATTCGTACAATTTAGTACGATTTGCTTATCCCCCAATGACGGTTGGGGTTAGGGGTGGGGTCAGGTGCCACGCCTCCTTTTTAAAATCGTACCATTTCGTACGACTGAACTCGTACGAATTTGTACGAATTAGCCACTAAAATGGCAAAACGTAAAACTCTTACGTTTTCTCGTGAGATCAGGCTGGGCATCACGGTGGCGCTACAGGTAGCATGATCGTCTCACAGCAAGAAGATCGCTGGTTCAAGCCCCAGCTGGGTTAGTTAGCGTTTCTGTGTAGAGTTTGCATGTTCTCCCCATGTTGGCGTGGGTTTCCACCGGGTGCTCCGGTTTCTTCCACAGTCCAAAAAATTGCTATAGGTGAACTGAATAAAACTAAAACTTGTCATAGTGTAAAAGTTTGAATGCAGGAGTGTATGGATGTTTACCCGGGGTTGAGTTGCAGCTGGAAGGGCATCCTCTGCATAAAACATATGCTGGATAGGTTGGCAGTTCAATCCGCTGCATCGACCCCTGATTAATAAAGGGACTAAGCTGAAAAGAAAATGAATGAATGTTTTCTTGTTTTCAGTATAGTGTGATATTTACTATTTTTATATATATTTTTATTGTCCTTCATTTGTGTACATGCTTTTACAATTATAATATGTCTTCATGCATTGTATATTATGTTTCAAGTGCCATTTTTTTATATGCTTTTGTGTATTTTCCAGACGCAGAATGCAGAAGGAGTTCTTGTTCCTCTGAAACATCAGCTGCTCCGGGTCATTGTGCGTATTCTTCAATACCGCATGCTGCTTACAGGTGAGTACTGGCTCATCATTTTTCCTGATTTTTTTGTGGTAACTGTGGTTTGCTTTCATTGTGCAATTCAGTTTTCTTGTCCTTAAAGAAAAACCAAATGACCATCATATGAGCTTTAAATCATACTAAATCACACATGCAACTATATGGATAATGCTAAAGTTAAAGTTAAAATATTTTTTAAATAATTTAAAGCTGAAATAAAATAAAATGTATGTTTTATTTGAAAATCCTAAACAATCTAAGTGAATAAATAAATAAAATTAAATAATACAAAAATCTGAAAATATATCAACTGAAATAATGTTTTGCTGAAAAAGTATGAAAAATAAAGCTAAAAAAGCGAATATGCATTACAAAGGATCTATACATTTAGTAAAAACTAAAAATTAAGTATAAAATAAAAATGTGTTCAGAAAAATAAAATTTATGTGATAGAACAGAAATTGGATGGAAATGTAAACATGTCTACTATACTGTATATACTGTAAAGATACTGGACAGGGGTTCGTTTATAACATATTTATCAAACTCGATCAAAATGCACAGAAAATGCAATAACTAAATAATAAAACTTTTTTTTACACATTTTATGATTAAATTTATCTTTATGTTGTGGTTTGAAACAGCCGTTTTCGCTGCTGACTCATCAGATCTGCTGTCAGTATTTCACTCATGAGTAATATCTCATTTCATAACCGTTGATGATTACAATCTACCATGACGGAAGTTTAATGTGAAAAACAAACAGTAAATAATGGCTTTATTCTTCATTGACATATCAAATAAGAAGTCCTTTTGTGTATGCCATACGTAAGTGACCAAAATGTTATTACAAATGACAGAGAAGTCAGTAAAGCCCCTAATATGTCAAACTAAAAAAAAAAAAAGTGTGCATGAAACATGCTGTTCTCATTTCGACCTTCAGGTTGTTTGTACTTTGTGTGGGATCTTGTTCAGAAAACATACGACAATGATTCCATTTAATCAGTTTATTAATCTAATTTCTTCCAGACTACTTGAACAACCTCTCCCCTGATTCGAAAGAGTATGAAGACACACAAGGTCTGTCCTATTTTCTTCTTTTCACACAGCGTTGAACTCTGAGCATGCTTGAACTAGGAAAACACTAATTGTGCTTATGACTGCAAAAAATATTTTTATCGACAGCTGCGCTGGTAATCGTGTCAGAGGTCGCAGACCAGGTTAATGACAATCTAAAACACGGGGTGAGTGGTTTCTCTGTGTGTGTGAGAACATGCTGTATTGTTGATGAAAACAGGGAAATGATGTCATAGTGTCCCAGGTGTCCAGAAACAAAGATAGCAGTGAGAAATCAGCACACACGCACAAAGTCACACACAGACGCAGAGTCCTTGTGTTATATACTATTATAGTTTCCTTTTTTATTATTAATGTATGATAAATAAACACTTTCATCTTCTACATATACAGTTGAAGTCGGAATTAACAGCCCTCCTCCCTAATTAAGCCCCCACCCCCCACCCCCCACCCCCTCCTTATAGTTTTCCCCCTAATTTCTGCTTTATGGAAAGAAGGCCATAATTAGAAATAGTTAATTTCTAATAACTTATTTCTGTTATCTTTGCCATGCTGATAATACATAATATTTTACTAGATATTTTTCATGATACTACCTTTTACTCTTCAGCTTAGAGAGCAATTTAAAGGCTTAACTAGGTTAATTAGGCAAGTTAGAGTAATTAGGCAAATCATTGTATAACGATGGTTTGTTCTGTAAACAATCAAAAAGCATTGCTTGAGAGGGCTAATAATATCTACATTAAAATGTTTTTTAAAAAAACTTAAACACTGCTTTTATTCTAGCCGAAATAAAACAAATAAAACTTTCTCAAGGAGAAAAAATATAGGAAATACTATGAAAAATTCTGCACACTGTTAAACAGGAGGGCTAATATTTTTTTTTTAGCCACTGTATTCCACTTTTTAAATTCTCTTTATCACTTGTTATTGCAGGAGAACCTGCTTCGTTTGGTCCACATCGACTACAGTGTAAGAGGAAAAAGAGACCTCCTTCAACCTGGAAGGGTAAATTTAGCTTCATATGCTGTATGTTTATGTTTTACTTCTGTTTTTACTGGCTTTAAAACCGGAAAGATCAGTGACTGTTATTAGACATAAGGTTTAAGTGGAGCCATATAACTCACCTGGCCTCTGGAATCTGTGTGTTTTGCAGGTATTTGTTAAGGAGGGAACCCTGATGAAGGTCTCTCGTAAAAGCAGGCAGCCCAGACATCTCTTCCTGGTATCTTGTCATGCTTCTATAATTTTAAAAGTGCACTTAAAGTCTGTGTGAACCTGAAGTTGCTTCAGACCTTTATTTCAGTTTGATGACGTATTTCCAACTGACATTAAATTTTGAGTAAGGGGTGGGGGTTATTGTAAACCTCCTCCATCTTTTACTTGCAGCAAACTAATAGTAGAAGGGCTGTGACTAACCATGTTTTACAGTCAAACTGATGTCATCAGAGAAGGGCTGCCATTCCAAAGTGGAACCAAGGGTTATATATTGATTCAAGATTACCAAAACAAAGTGGTTAAATTTGCAGGGATATATTGTTAACCTAAAGATTAATAATGTGCGCTAGCAAAATAAACACAGCAAATTTGGATTCCATGTAGACTTTAAATGCACTGAATGGTCATTTGTTGAAAAGCTAAATGATTACCTGTTAATTGATTGTGATCTGCATTCAGACACCTTCATGATCAAGAGTGCTAGCAGCTTTTTATAATTTATAGTTTGATAATTTGTCATTTTTTAAAGAAAGTTTTATTTGTTTGGGCCGTTTTTGCCATTCTGTACATTTTTACTATAATGTACATCTTTTTCACTAGTGTTTATTTACATCCTCTCGAATGGGTGGATCGACTACTGTTTGGAACTCATCTAATTAGTTTGTGTCCTCTGTAAATAAATATATTGATTAAGCAATTTGAGTAGTGATAGCATTCAAACTCTCTCATTGGGCAAGTAGGCATACTGACAGTTAACTTTAACTGAAGTTAGAATAAACATTGCCTCTGTCAGTTTTTTTTTATTTAAACCTAAATACTGTGATGATTGCAGATCAGCAATCTGTAAGCAATCTTGATTGGCAAATTAGTTAAAGTTAGTCGACTTGGTCAGGTATAACTTGGCTAATAGATATAAATGTCTATCACTAATATTTGCTTATTCCAAACCAACTAGTCATTTTCCTAGAGCGCAAGTGAGTTGTTACATAAGTTGAAAGTGTTCACTACACACTGCAGGCTGCATAGTTATACACACTCCTATGAGTTTGCTTGTTTTCGAGGGTCTACTTCCTGTCAGGATGTCTGCTATAGGTCACTGGATACCAGCTTCCTGTGCTGGGACTATACTGATGGCAAAACTGAAAAGTTTGAAAACTAGACTCAAAGAACAACAGATCAACAACAAAGAGCTGATAAATAACACTCAAAACATCAGACTGAGCCCTCACTTCAGCTGTTTACTTGTGTTTAGTCACATCCACACTTCCAGTTTAGTGGTAATCTGAATGGGATTTTTTAAAAGAGGGGTCTGATTTGATGTAAGGTCTAGGTATGGCTGAGATTTGGTGTGATGCTTTAGAAAGTGTGTATTTGCATATATATATATATATATATATATATATATATATATATATATATATATATATATATATATATATATATATATATATATATATATATATATATATATATATATATATATATATATATATATATATATATATATATATATATATATATATATATATATAGCAGTCATTTTTTAATACTGCTGCAAAAGATTATGGGTGATTTCAAAAGTATTAGGTGACACTGAGGTTTGAAGATTGAAAAACACATTAAACACATTGCCCTTGTTATATCTTAAATCAAATGCTTCCTTGGCAAAAAAAACTGCAATAAAATAAGATGAATTATTCAATAAGTAAAACTGGAGCTAAAATAAACTTAATATATTCAATGAACAATTTAACCTCATTGGCTTAAAAGTATCTGTGATGTAATCAAATATATACCTGACAAAAGGCTTGTCGATGATCCCATTTGTAAGAGCAACAAATAATAACTTGACTTCTAGTTGATTATTTGGAAAAGTGTCAGAAGGTAGATTTTTCTGATGAATGATCTGTTGAACTGCATCCCAATCGTCACAAATACTGCAGAAGACCTACTGGAACCCACATGGACCCAAGATTCTCAAAGAAATCAGTCAAATTTGGTGAAGGAAAAATTACTGTTACATTCAGTATGGGCACATGCGAGAGATCTGCAGAATTTATGGCAACATCAACAATCACATTACAAACCACATAAGAGGGCAAATTCTTCAGCAGGATAGCACTCCTTCTCATACTTCTGTCTCTACATCAAAGTTCCTGAAAGCAAAGAAAGTCAAGGTGCTCCTGGAAGGGCCAGCTCAGTCACCAAACATAAACATTATTGAGCATGTCTGGGGTAAGATGAAGGAGGAGGCATTGAAGATGAATCCAAAGAATATTGATAAACTCTAGAAGTCCTGCAAAAATGCTTTATTTGCCATTCCATATGACTTTATTAATAAGTTATTTGAGTCATTGCAGAGATGTTTGGATGCAGTCCTCCAAGCTCATGGGAGTCAAACACAATATTAATTCCACTGTATACTTTTTTTATACTGTACATCATTTCTGTTAAGTGACAAGACTTTAGTCAATGCAAAGTCAGACCTCACTGTCCTGATTAAATAATTAAAAACCACGGCATGATCATATCTTATATTTATCTAAAAAAGCGTAATCTAGAGGCCTTTGTCTTTCATATAAGCCCCCTCTGATACCAAATTGTCAACTACAAGTCAAGTTATTTGTTGTTCCTAAAACTTGGATAGGCGGCAATATATAAAGTATATAAAGTAATGTATATTAACCTCAAAAAATGTAAATAATAAAACAAGTAAATATAAACTATTTTATTTGTACACATTGGGATATTTTCCTTGCGTCCGCGATCTGACTTATGCTTATACAGTAGATTGAAAGCATGTAATGTGCAGCATTAAAAATAACTGAATTGCATTGGCAACTTGGGTAACCATACTTATACCAGATATATACACACACAAATATACAGCGAGCTGTTCTACAGCCGTAGCAGTCTTACCTCTGGAGACTCTGGATATTGAGGGGCTTTTCTTCATTTCTCCTGCTGCCCTTCTCTCTCCTACTCTCCCTGAATTGATCAAACTCTGACTGATGCTGTTTTATGAAAGCCTGTGACTGATGCCATGGAGTCCAGCACTGACTGGGTATAATATAATGATGTCAGAGGGTCCCCTGGTAACGATGAGTCCTGGAGATCCAGATTTAATTTATAGAGTAATAAGTGAATCGGCTCAAAAATCCTTACAACCAGCCATCACTCACACACTGATGCCCGAAAGCGATTTCTTCAGTCAAACCCACCCGTCACTGCCTGAACTGATCCTCTGCTTTACAACAGTCACAGCAAGAAGGTCGCTGGTTCGAGCCTCAGCTGGGTCAGTTTCTGTGTGGAGTTTAAATGTTCTCCCCCTGTTGTTGTGGGTTTCCTCCGAGTGCTCCGGTTTCCCCCACAGTCCAAAGACATGTGGTATAGGTGAATTGGGTAAGTTAGAATTGTCTGTAGTGTATGGGTGTTCCCCAGTGATGGGTTGCAGCTGGAAAATCGTCCTCTGCGTAAAACATATCCTGGATAAATTGGCATTTCATTCCGCTTTGGCGACCCCTGATTATTAATGTGACTAAGCCAAAAAGAAAATAAGTGAATGAATGAATGAACTATTATGTTTAGAAAAAATCCTTCCATTTTCAAAAATTATTTTTATTAAACAAAAATTGGGTGAAAAAATATATAGGAGGGCTAATAATTCTGACTTAAACTGTTTATATAAATACATTTTTCAGAATGTTGTTAACCTAAAGGTTGACAGCAGTCACTGACAATGTCTACTGTCAGATATGTTGTCATTTGAGTGAGCAAATGCTGAGCAAATGTTTAAACGTTGAGGGTGAACTGTCTCTTTAAGTTCTTTGTTGGTCCAGTCTCACTCTAGCATTTTAGTTAAGGACTGTTTCGTTGTGTCCAGCATGCACTCAGCCGTCTGATGGTTGTTGTGGCTGTTAGTGTTGATGTTTTTGTTGTCTCTGTCCTGCCGTCTCCACCCAAAAAGCCTTTCTCAGAAACATCGGCACTCAATTCCTGGACACGGCCTGTGAACTGCGGATGTTTGGGGCACAAATGTTACACGTCTGATGATGTCACCACTTTTGTTTGAAGCTATATATATGAGGAGCGAACACAATGGTTTGAAGTGAAGGGCTTGCCTGTTTGTGGGCGTCAGTTTGTGTTCCTTGCACAGAAAACATGCCATAAACTGTTTTTATCCAGCACGGGCTATTGTTTTTAACGTGTGAATTGCTTTTTGGAGTACTAAACTTGAATGTGCTGCACTTGTGGAAGAATGTGCATTGAGAAGGCAGGGAAAACATAGATCATGTGAAAACTATTTACAACAGCGCTTCTCAACTCAGGGATCTGGGGCCCACAGGATAGATTAAAATGCTTTAAAATAAGCGACAACAAGCTCTGAAATCAGCTCAGCAACATCAAATAAAAATTCTGATATTTCATATTTTAATTATGCATTGTATTTAAGTATTTAATTAACAATTTGTGAATTATTTTATTTATTTTGACCACTTTATTAAAAAAATGTGTACTTTTGCTAACTTTAAACTTTTACTGCCCTCTTCTGGTGAATGTAAACATAACATCATCATTATCCTTCATTTTACTCATGTTTATGGGTATTATAATAATACTGATACTAATTATTGATGTAACTAAATACTTAAAATCTGTATTATTGCCCAAGTTAATTGTATTGTTTTTTTGTAAAAAAAAAAAAAAAAACTGTTGAAGTACACAATCATAACTATTACTTTCATTTATTTTGATCTCTTATAATGCTTTCACAATCTATATGCAATTTTTCACTTACTGGGTAATGATTTATATTTATTGTAAAAATGTAATATTTTTCAAATAAACCATAATGTACACTCACCAGCCCTTTTATTAGGTACACATTACTAGTACTAGGTTGGACCCCCTTTTGCCTTCAAAACTCCCTTGATACATCATGGCATAGATTCAGCAAAGTACTGGAAATATTCCTCAGACATTTTGGTCCATATTGACATGATAGCATCACAGTTGCTGCTGATTTGTAGGCTGTACATCCATGATGCAAATCTCCTGTTCCACCACATCCCAAAGGTGCTCTATTGGATTGAGGTCTGGTGACTGTTGAGGCCATTTGTGAACAGTGAATTCATTGTGATGTTCAAGAAACCATTCTGAGATGATTTGTGCTTTATGACATGGTGTTTTATCCTGGGTTATCATCGGTTACACTGGTCAAAAAGAGATTGACATGGTCAACAATATTACTCAGGTAGGCTGTGGCATTGACGCGATGCTCAATTGTTGTTGTTTTTTTTTTGTTTTTTATGGGCCCAAAGTGTGTCAAGAAAATATCCCCCACACCATTACACCACCACCCCCAGCCTGACGCCAATTCTGACCCTACCATCAGAATGTCGCTGCAGAAATTGAGATTCATCGGACCAGGCAACGTTTTTTTCAATCTTCTATTGCCCAATTTTGGTGAGCCTGTGCGAAATGTAGCCTCAGTTTTCTGTTCTTAGCTGACAGGAGTGGCACCTGGTGTGGTCTTTTGCTGTCCATCGTCAAGGTTGGATGTGTTGTGCGTTTAGAGATGCTCTTCTGCATATCTGTTGTAACGAGTGGTTATCTGATTTACTGTTGCCTTTCTATCAACTCGAACCTGTCTGGGCATTCTCTTCTGACCTCTGGCATCAACAAGGCATTTGTGCCCACAGAACTCCCGCATACTGGATATTTTCTCTTCTTCTGATCATTCTCTGTAAACCCTAGAGATGGTTGTGCATGTAAATCTTAGTAAAACAGCAGTTTCTGAAATACTCAGACCAGCTCGTCTGGCACCAACAACCATGCCATTTTTAAAATCACTTAAATCACCTTTCTTCCCCATTCTGATGCTCTGTTTGAACTGCAGCAGATCGTCTTGACCATGCCTACATGCCTAAATGCATTGAGTTGTTGTCATGTGATTGACTGATTAGAAATTTGCATTAACGAGCAGTTGGACACGTGTACCTAATAAAGTGGCCGGTGAGTGTACGTAATCCGTAATGTTGTATTAAGTTGTAAGTGAGAATTTTTCCATGTTTTTACTTAAAATCCATAAAGAAATTAAATGACATTTACAATGGCACAAGAACCACACCAATAAAAATTGGTGAACTGTTCAAAACAGTTTTTAAAAATATTCTTAAGACAAGAATGGCAGCTGTTCAGTAGTTTAATTACATAGTAAATGTTTTCAATATCGATGAGAAATCAGATTTAATGTAACATTAAATTAATTAAATAGGAATATATTATCAAAAAAGTCCTGTGTGTATTCCCAATTTTTATATAGTAAAATAAACTTGTTTGTGTGACTGTGTGTGTGTGTTGCAGATGAATGATGTGATGCTGTACACCTACCCTCAGCAGGATGGCAAATACAGACTGAAGAACACACTCACTTTAAGTGGAATGAAGGTAAGACATCTCTTCTTCTTTTTTTATGTTAGCCAACAAGAAAACAAACACATTGGTTGACTGTAAAACTGCATTATCAAGCAATGTAACACAAACATGCATTTCCCTGTGTCTAGGTCAGTAAACCCATCATAGACAATGTGCTGAACACACTCAGAATAGAAGTCAGCGACGTCACCATCACACTCTCAGCCAGGTAATCAACATTTCCAAAATGGTTTGCACACATCTGTATTGTCATTCACTGTCATAGTCACATTTACGGCTTCTTTCTGTGCACGTCAGCTCTTTAGGAGAAAGAGAAGACTGGTTTCACACACTGAGTCGGGCTATCGCTGATCACGCCGCAGGCCTCAATACCTTCAGCAGCTCCAGCGAGGTGTGAGGAAATCATCTTATCTTTATGCATTAGTACTCATTATTAAGGAGGAATAGTGTGGCATTCCGCATCCCTGTGCATGTTTGCAGGCCAGAGAGAAGCTGTGGATGTCATTGGGAGAAGCTGCTCCTGTTCTGGTTCCTGTGTCTCATGTGATGATGTGCATGAACTGCACGTCTGACTTCAGTCTAACACTGCGACGACATCACTGTAATGCATGCGGAAAGGTGAACATTTTTTACACAGAGTACATTTGGGTTCACAGATTTGATGTCCATTGGCTTATTTTCACTTCATCCAAGATTTCAGTGGCTTTTTCTTTAGTAGAACACTAAAGATTTTTATGCAGAACCGTGGGGCTTGGTTGTTTATAAAACTAAAACCTTTTGATACTGTCACTTCCACAGTCAAAAATACAGTCACAGTTTAAATGAAGTGAGTTTTAAAGATGCAATAGGAGACTTTGGGAAATGCTAACATTGCCCATAGCCCTGCAAGTCGGCATTCAGAGACATGCCTCCTGGACACATGAACGAGCAAGCACTAGACAGCATGACTTGCAAAACCAAACCTAAAAAAAAGAAAGTAGGTTGGTGATGAATTTTTTTTTTGTCTAAACCATGCACCGATGACATAATACTTTCTGCACAATCGGGATGTGGAGAGGTATGCAATTATATATTTTGATGGCAGGCGAAAGGTAGGACAGCCTATTGTAATGTTTTGACCAATTGTTTTAATTGGACAAACTTTGCTTGGTCTTACACCTTCCATATGCTAGTGGACCACTTAATTTATTGGTTGATATCAGAATGTGAAGAGACTTTCAACCATCATAACAATATTTATTTCTGAAAACACTCACCCAATCCACCTTTAATTACTTATGTGGTGCCATGTAGGATTTAAGTCAAACTTTGCTTATCAACACAAAAAAAAACTTACATATACACCTATGAGTTACTCGCATATACAATTGGATGTTCAAAAAAAAATATATATATATATATTCTTGCGTATATAAATATAAACTTGATGCATGCATGCAGCGAGTTCAAATGTATGTGCGTCTTTTGTTGTTGGTTTATATGCACGGATCGAGTTTTTATATATATGTGCAAGTGTAGGTGTGTGTATGCATGCATCAAATTTACATGTATATTCACAAGTCTCATATATATTATTTTAAATATCCAATAGTATAGGTGTATATGAAAGTAATTTATAGGCGGCTATGCACATCTTTTATGTATGTGTTGATTAGCAAAGTTTGATTCACGCATGGCGCCTCATATGAACTTGAACATTCAAATTAATCATTTGGTTTACTTCACTTATTATGTACATACATGTTTTATATTGCACTAGTATTAAATTTATCTGCATGTAATTACAGAATTATTATTATTATTATAATTATTATTAGTGGCCACCAGCTAGTCAGCAGATATCTGGTATTTTGAAATGATCAGCTTTGGCTGATAGCAGCATCCAGCTTGTCAGTGAACTGAAGATTCAGCTCCCCCTTGTGTTGGGAAAGGGTTTCGTTCATTTAATTTCAGGAAATTTGTGTGTACTGTAGTTAATTTTCTACTTTCAAATATTTTACACACTACAATTGAAAACTATTCGTCTTTTTTTTTTTTTTTTTTAAAGGTTTATTATTTTGTGGAAATCATGCTATGTCTTTTAGATTTCTGAAAAGAATGTTTAAGAAGTTAAAACGTACAGCATTTAAATGAAATTATTTTGAAATGTCCCTATTTTTCTGCAGTGTTACATTAAATTGAATTTTTCATGTCTTCAAATCATCAAACAAATTGTTTGAGAAATTTAAGTTTAAAGTGTTTTAAAACATTGCATAAGCATTAACCAAACATTCAAGAATCTTCTTTTGCCATTTATTTTTGTTGTTGATGTGAGTTGTGTTGCTCTGATTTCTAGGTTGTGTGTCGCTCCTGCTCGAGGAACAGGTACCCTCTTAAGTACCTGAAGGACAGGATGGCTAAAGTCTGTGACCACTGCTATGCTGAGCTCAGAAAGAGAGGTAAAAGAGGACTGCAATGATATGCATACTTTTAACACAATAGTATGCAATTCAAGTTTGGGGAAAAGTACAGAAACTGTGTCATCTAAAAAATTTTGATTTTATGGCGATCAGTGATATTTTTATTTTTAACATTTAAAGCAAGACACTGCAGGTCAATTAGGTAACAAATTAATTAAACTGTGGACTGATTACATTAAGAATTAGCACAACAAGTCAAGCTCAAAAATGTACACATTCTCACTCATTCACTTTGAAGTCTCACTCACTCACTTTGGCTTAGTCCCTGATTTATCAGGGGTCACTGCAGTGGAATGAATCGCCAATTTTTGGCTTTTTTTTTTTTTTTTTGTGGATGCCCTTCCAGCCACAACCCAACACTAACTCGTGAATTTCAGTTCTGTGAAAATTTATAAATTAACACATCGAATATTTTTGCATCACTAACGATTTGGAGAGTCCATTTTTGTCGCTCCACAATTCAAAAAATACTACAGACAAGCATAAAAACAATAAATTTGAACAATTTTGGTAGAATAAAATATATATAATCAAGACAATCATGTATAAGCATACTGCTATGTAAAAACCTGCTGAAGTGGAGATTTATGACTGCCTTTAAAAAAATTGTAATTGAAATCTACAAACAAACTGACAAAGTGCAACAAAATAAACTTGAAAGTTTCATTTGGATGTTTTCTTTCGTTTAGGATGATTAAACTTAAGCCCAAAATCTCAAAATTGACAGGTGCGTATAAAAGTGTTTTGCCTGCAGTGTCTTGCCTTAAAGGGTCAGTTCATTACAAATGAATTTTTCCTTGATAATTAATGAAAATTATTTCACGATTTACTCACCCTCATGGTTATTTTAAAAATGATCTTGGTCTTTTCAGCTATGCAACAGTCAGTGGATTTTTATTAGCAGTACAAAAAGAAATCCAATAAAGTTCATCCATCAGTAATTAAAAGTGCCTCAAGCAGCTCCAGAAGAAAAGGTCTCCATTAGTGGATCCATTCATTATGTGAGAAAATATTTAATATAACCATTAACATTAAACCATTTTATGTAACCTCCGGTGAGCGCTGTCTTGTACTCCTCTTTTGAGGTGCATTTTTTGGTGCATTAACATTATTGGCTAGACAGGATTTCTCACTCTCTCTCTCTCTCTCTCTCTCTCTCTCTGCCATGAGTGTGACGTGCATATGCAGTCAATACAAACACAGAAACACAATGAGGATAGACAAATAAATGACATTTTGGTGTGATGTTCTTGATTTTATAAAAGATTATGTAAAGGCAGATTTTGAATTTACATACAAGAATGTTGTCTTTGGTTTCTTAAGCTGGTTAGCTTGTTTGTTTTGTTGGCCAAATTTCATATTCACAAAATCAAGTTTTGTAAGTGTAAACCTTTTTTTTTCTAAATTTAAAATTGAAATGAAAATGTATTTTGAGTCTATAGAGGGATCAACAAACATCAAAGCAATACGAACAAGGGCTCTGATGAAGGACTTGGCACTTATCTTGGACTAAATGACTGAGAACCCCTGGATTGTTTTTGTTTGATTGATGACATTTGTTATTAATGTTTTTCATGCATTCAATAAAAAATGTAAAAAGCAAAGACAAATAAAAGAGTCCTGTCCAGCTGATGGCGCTAATGCTTTAACAAAAATGCACAAAAAAGGAGAAGAAGATAATGTGCTTGTTGAAAGTTACACCAAACGGTCTATAAACTTTTAAATATGTATATTGTTTAACAAAGATCTATGGATTCACTAAAGGAGACTTTTATTTACTCCTGGAGCTGCGTGGAGCACTTTATCATTACTGATAGATGCTTTCCTCCTGATAAATTTCTGCTGACAGTTGCTATTGTAGTGCTGGAAAAGCCCATGATCATTTTTATAAACCTCAGATTGAATACTACTCAAAGAAAGTGATATACACCTGATGTGTGCTGCTGTGTAGTTAATGTGAGTGTGTGATGTGCATGTAGGTGGTGATGTTCCTGGATCATGTGGGAGTGTGAGTCCACGCACACACAGGGCCAGCAGACCTCTCTCAGCTGTGTTTCAGAGCCTGCAGCCACCCAGCCTTTGGAGGAACAGGAAGAGCAGCTCGCCTCTCACACAGGTAAACATACACACATCCACACTCCTAGTCGCTTACATTCACTTCCGATTAATTTCCTGTCTATCTCGAAAACATGATTACACACCGCGTTAAAATGCGTCTGTGTCCGCAGGTGTCTGTGGGTGCAGAGGGGTCCACTATGAGTGGCAGTTTGCAAAGACGCAAAAAAAGCAAAAGGAGGTGGAAGAGGCTGTGGTTCCTGCTCAAAGACAAGGTGCTCTACACCTTTAAAGCACGAGAGGTGAGGGGACCCAGAGTCTCCCACACCAGCACTGACACACACACACACTCACACTCTACTGGAGACTGTTTTACATCAGCATTTTTTTAATAAACCAGCATCATTTGCAGTAAATAAACCACTTAAGGGAACTGATAAATGTACATAATTTGTATACATGACAAAAAACAAAACTTTCCGTAACGATCATTTAGGGTCAGTACATTGGCATAGCAAAAAATGTGGGGTTACTGAAGGGGGCCCCTGGTGAAATCAAGCTCAATGGGGGGAGGGGGTGCCGGTCGCAGAACAAAACACAAGGAAACTGTATAAAAAATGTATATTTTTGGCTCTGACTATTTATTGATGTATTATTTACCAACCTCAGTTCTGATCTTACTAACCATACATTTAGCATAGGCTCATTCTGAAAACCTAGCCTTACTGTATATATGTTTCTGGAGATTACAAATTATGTAGGCAACAGTAGGTACGGCTGCGTTTTGGCATTTAAAGCAACGTGGTATGACGCTGTTCCTTTTTACACTTACCCGTGGATGGCATTCCCACTGTTATCAGTTTGTCCAGTTAGCTCAACGTGTACATTGGTGGATTGAGATGCAGATAGGAGTTGACCACGACAACGGCTTACTACTCTGTCAATAAAATATTCTTGTTGTGAATATGCACAGAAAAATCTTTGGGATGTAAAATTACAGTGATTTTAAAGAAAACTACATTTAAAACACATTTTAGTGGTATACAGAAAATGGATTGCTTTCATGTTTTTGTTTTCATATTTTGGTTTCAGTATTTTACTAGTTATTTTCTCATAGAGTACACTACCTGATAAAAGGCTTGTTGTTGATCCAGTTGTAAGAGCAACAAATAATAACTTGACTTCTAGTTAATCGTTTGGAAAAGTGGCAGAAGGTAGATTTTTCAGATGAAACATCTGTTGAACTGCATCCCAATCATCACAAATACTGCAGAAGACCTATTGGAACCCAGATGGACCCAAGATTCTCTTAGAAATCAGTCAAGTTTGGTGAAGGAAAAATCATGGTTTGGGGTTACATTCAGTATGGGGACATGCGAGAGATCTGCAGGGTGAATGGCAACACCAACAGTCTGAGGTATCAAGACATTTGTGCTGCCCATTACTTTACAAACCACAGGAGAGGGCAAATTCTTCAGCAGGATAGCTCCTCTCATACTCCAGCCTCCACATCCACAAGGTGCTCCAGGATTGGCCAGCCCAGTCACCAGACATGAACATTATTGATCATGTGTGGGGTAAGATGGAGCAGGCTTAATAAGTTATTTGAGTCATTACAGATATGTATAAATGCAGTCCTCCAAGCTCATGGTAGTCATACACAATATTAATGTTTTTTCCACTGCTTCATTACTTTATATTATATTATATACTGTACATCATTTCTGTTAAGTGACAAGACTTTTGCCTAAGCAAAGTCAGACCTTCCTGTCCTAATTAAATAATTACAAATCAAGGCATGATCATATTTTATTTTGGTAAAATAAGCGTGATCTAGAGGCCTTTGCCTTTCTTTTGAGCCATTTCTGATACCAAATGATCAACTAGAAGTAAAGTTAGTATTTGTTATTTCTAAAACTTGGATAGGTGACAAGACTTTTGTCAGATAGTGTATGTATATGGAAATCAGATTTCATTTTATTACATCACACTGTCTGAACTGATAAACTGTACAGGTCTGGTACTAAAACAGCAAGGTTATGATACTTATCGTACCAGCATGTACATACTGTAGCACAATCCTTACACACATTTGACCTCTCTCTCACTCTTTCTCTCTCGCTCTCTCTCTCTTGTTCTCTCAAATGTCTGCGTCTGCAGGATAAAGTGGCATCTGAAAGTCTTTCACTGCAGGGTTTTACTGTGAAGCTGTCGGATCGATCAGAGGGTGAAGACACAGACAACGTCTTCCAGCTCTACCATAAAAAAACACTGTATTACACCTTCAGAGCGGACGACCAGCCCACTGCACGCAGGTATAACACAAAACACTCCGCACTACCAAAATACATGCTTCAAAGCATCATACATCATTTAGGATTCTCCAGAAACATAATACAGAAATATATAATTTTGCAGGTGGGTAAACGCAATGGAAGAGGCCACAGTGTTATAGTATCCAGCGCTCTGTCCAGACGACTACAGAACTCTGCACAGAATCCCTAAACTCATTGTGGGCTTCAATAAATGACTTCAGAGTCACCTGTGCCTGAGAAACCAGCGGAATCACACCATAAATACCTTTGTTTTTTTATCTTTTTGGCTGCTGAATTAAATGACAATTACAAAAAAGGCATGTTTGTGCTGTTTCAGGACCAGTCCTACGCCTCGACTACTTCACCGACCAATTCAAAAAGTGCCAAATGTAAAAAACAGTGCAGTTCGGTGAAGCTCAGATGTTTCCAAACCACTCATCTGCATCCGATAAAGGAGAATGTTTGTTTTTTGTTCTGTTTTCAGAATCTCAGCAACCTTTCTATATGCAGATATAATTGAGAGCTGTCATTTTATATATTCATGTAAAATTAACAAATAAATTAAGTACAGTTCAGGTGAATAGGCTTGTTATAGACAATATATTGTTCATTTAAACGTTTAGCGTGACTTATTCTACCATCTCAGATATACAAAGTTCATGTTTCATGTACAAATGACATCATGTGATATGTATTTACATTTGGATTAGATGCAGAATTGTATAGCCTGACTGAAGCGAGCTGTACATTTTACAATTCTGTGTAATATATTTAATTTGCAACTAAGAAACGTTAAGATATTGCCGTCATCTGCTGTTGTTCACTTTAAAAAAAATCTTTTCACACTTGGAAGTACTTTTAATTGATTCCCAAGATGACTCTGTACCCTTATAGAACATAACCGAACCAAACTAGCTGATTCGAATGTTATCACTGGATTGAATGGGCGTTATCAGTGATTATCAGCTGATAGATACGGGTGCAGAAGGCCCCTACTTGTAGGCTCAGAAAGCTGTTATCATCCATCCACATGGTTTATCAGCTATATTTCACATACGGCTGCGGCCAGAAGTTAACAAGAATTATTTATATTATTTTTTAAATCTCGCATTAATTGTATTTTATTAACGTCTACCCCAACCCTAAACTCAACCGTCACAGTAATGTAAAAAACAGATCTGGATCTGGGGTCTTCTCTATTAGTATAGCTGTTTAGCCATGTGGATGGATTATAACAACCTTCTGAGCCCAACAGTAGGTGAAGAAGGCCCCTACTGGCCCATATCTATCAGCTGATAACCACTGATTACACCCATTCGATCGAGTGATAACATTCAAAGCGGGTGGCCAAACATGGCTGTACAGTAGAGCTGTGCTAACTTTTAGATCTCCAAATTAGAACAAAACAGACCACATATTTGAATATCATCCTATATACTAGAAGTCAGAATTATTAGCCCCCCTTTGAATTTCCGTCTTTTTTAAATATTTCCCAAATGATGTTTAACAGAGCAAAGAAGTTTTCACAGTATGTCTGATAATATTTTTCTTCTGGAGAAAGTCTTATTTGTTTTATTTCAGCTAGAATAAAAGCAGTCATTGAGTCAAGGTCAATATTATTAGCCCCTTTAAGCTATTTTTTTTTCAATAATCTTACGAACAAACCATCGTTATACAATAACTTGCCTAATTTCCCTAACCTGCCTAGTTAACCTGATTAACCTAGTTAAGCCTTTAAATGTCACTTTAAGCTGTGTAGAAGTGTCTTGAAAAAGATCTAGCAAAATATTATTTACAGTCATCATGGCAAAGATAAAATAAATCAGTTATTAGAAATGAGTTATTAAAACTATTATGTTTAGAAATGTGTTGAAGAAAACTTTCTCTCCTCTAAACAGAAATTCAGGAAAAAATAATAAACAGAGGGGATAATAATTCAGGGGGGCTAATAATTCTGACTTCAACTGTATATACAACCTATATATACAACATCTAACCATAAAATATGGATGGTTACATTGGTAATTTAATGTAGGCATAGTTATGAGTGCCATGGTGAAAAACCTTGAGTTCAAAAAACAAACAGGCGTAATGGAAAAAAAGTCCTATATACATTTGTGATAACATCTAACTATGGTATATTGATGGAAACCATGTTACTGTGGTAATTATACTTAAGGTTGGTTGTATGTGCTGCAGTGAAGGCCGTGTTGTGCAAAACCTTCATGTAAATCAGTATGCAAAGGTTGTGAACATCTGTGCCAGTTGATCCTTTTATTAAAAATAACAAAGTATCATAAACTTTATGTATATTACCAGTCCTAAAGAGGTGGTTCACACAAAAGTGAAAATTTACTCTATTTACTCAACCTCAAGTGGTTCCAAAAATTAATGAGTTTCATTTTTCTGTAAAAGGAGATATTTTGAAGAATGTTAGAAAATGTTACAGCCTTTTTCGAGAAAGCTTCTTTTGTGTTCAACAGAAGAAAGAAACTCAAACCGGTTTGTGAAATCCTGAATAATAACAGAGTTTTCACCAAGATGTGTTAAATCATGAACATTATGAAAGATCAAAACTGCTTATTTGAATGTGCTGAGGTGAATTGTGTTGTTTTGTGTATATTCATCTCACTGGAAGGAACTGTTAAGCCTAAGTTTATCTGAGCCTTTTTCTGTGACTGCTTTTTTTTAAAGACAAGCTCATGTTTTATTATGATGTCTGTTTTTCTTTGTCTTTGAATGTTGCATTTTTAAAGAGCTGTATTCTGTAACACTGAAAAAAGTGCCAGTATTCATTCTCAGTCATTTGTATCTGATATTTCCCAATACAGACCCCTTTGATCATCCCTTTTCTTAATGCATTATAAAAGCTGAATAAAACCACTGCATAAAGATGAATTAAGGGAATATAAATATGCATTTTAAGATGAGAAATATGTGTGCCATCTTTGTTCACTTTTATTTTACAGTCAAACTATTATTTCCCATATAAGTGGCTGATATATTGCCGTCTATTGGTTGCATATTAAGACTACTAAAAACCTGAAAGAATATGTCCCAAATCACAATGAAAACCATTAAAATGTGATGCTTTTGGTGGTCAACAGTTGATAGTTTGTACTGGGATTTACTGTGAGGATTTATATTAGTTTGTACTGGGATTTACTGTGAGGGTTTATATTAGTTTGTACTGGGATTTACTGTGAGGGTTTATTTTGTTTTGGTGAAGCAAAAACAACCAGTTTTGCAAGAATATGATTATCGTAGTTTATTTTTATTTTCAGACTCTGATGCTAGGGCAACACAGTGGCTCAGTGGTTAGCACTGTCGCCTAACAGCAATACCGCTGGTTTGAGTCTCAGCATTTCTGTGTGGAGTTTGCATGTTCTCCCCGTGTCAGTGTGGGTTTCCTCTGGGTGCTTCAGTTTCCCCCATAGTCCAAAGACATGCTTTAGTTTTATTGGGTGAGCTAAATTGGCTGTAGTGTATGTGTGTGAATGCAAGAGTGTATGGGTGTTCTCCAGTGTTGGGTTATGGCTGGTGTAAAAAATGTGCTGGATAAGTTTTCGGTTCTTTCCACTGTAGCGACTCCTGATTAATAAGAGGATTAAGCCGAAAATAAAATGAATAAATGTGTGTGAATGACTGTGTATGAATGTTTCTTAGTACTGGGTTGCAGCTGTTGTGTAAAACTTAAACTGGAGAAGTTGGTGGTTCATTCCACTGTGGCGACCCCTGATGAATAAAGGGACTAACTAAGCTGAAGGAAAATGACCGAATGAATTCGATGCTGATAGCTTTCTCTTGTTATTGTTTATTGATAAAAAACATATTTTATTAGATAATTTAATTTACATCAAAGCTTGAGAAGTGAATTTAACACACCCTCAAACCTAGCAATACACATGGACTTTTTAGCCTTAAAAACGAAACATGGTTGTTGTTAAACCATGCAACCACATATTTCGAGTAACAGTGGTGTTATACAAATGTCAATCAGTCTACCAGATGAACATGGTTATTGAACTTTTTATTAATTTATTTATTTTCTTTTCGGCTTAGTGCCTTTATCAATAAGGGGTCTCTACAGCGGAATGAACCGCCACTGCACATTTTTCAATACAATATTTAATATTCAATATATAAATACAAACTTTATATAGATTTTTTTTTTCAAATAGATTATAAATAAAATAAAATAAAAAAATTAGTTGTCAGAATCAAAAATATCCTATAGAAAAAAGTGAAATTACATTTAAAAAATCCCAAAGACAAAGTGGAAATTCACAATAAATTAATTTATAATGCCCAAAAGGATTTTAAAATCCTATAGGACAAAGTGAAAAACCAATAAGACAAATTCTGAATGTCTATTAGAATTTTAGGAATCCATTTAGGTCCTATAAGACAGGCATGTCCAAACTCAGTCCTGGAGGGCCGGTGTCCTGTAGAGTTTACAAACCCAATCAAACACACAGCAAATCAAGCTCTCACTAGGCTTACCAAACATCCTTGCTGATGTGTTGAGGCAAGTTGTAGCTAAAATCTGCAGGACACTGGCCCTCCAGGACCGAGTTTGGACACCCCTGGGCCCTGCTATAGGATAAACTGAAATTCCAATAGGATTTTTTGACAAGGGATTAAAAGTTTTTTTTCCCGACAGTTCATCCTCTAGAGGGCGACACATAGCCTACACAAGCCACAGCCGGTCTCCATTTTTCTGTGGTTATGCGGTGGTTGTTTGCTATAAAAAGTATAGATGTTCAACGCCATTTTACTCTTTTCATTAACCTAACGTATTATCAGCTATAATTAATATTTGGACTTTTTCTGTTTAACAACGCTAAACTGTAACATGTAACGTACATGGTTTATTCCAGTCAAATGTGTATCTCATATCTCAGTAATCTAGAATGAGTGTGAGCACTATTATCAAGCTGCAGCCTAGTAATGCGATCTAACTAGGTTAAGATAATTAGCTTTATCAAAGTGGTCTGTGGCACTTCGGCCAACAGCCAGGAAGAAGTTGATTAAGCAGTAGAATGGTTAAATAATTGATATAGGAGAAAAAAAGAAGCAGCACAAAACATTTCAGCCTATTTATTTTCATCCTTTGAAATATTAATGATGCAGAGGTCCGCTGTGCTATTGTGGGCCCCCTTTTTTGCTCCTGATCAGGGATCAGTTTTCCAAACTCAAATAAGCTTATTTACTGTAGGACAAATGGACAATACTGATTTCAGATCAGCAAACATGTCATTAATAATCTTCAGTCTGCCGTCGAGACTCCTTTAGAACAAGCTAGGACAGGACACAAAGGATAGAAAGCAAAGCACAAGACTGAAAATCAGGATCCAGGGAATATTACAACAGTGTACCCGTGGTGGCTGGATGTTAAAGGATGTTAAAGAAGGAAAGTGAGATAGAATTGGCACTGTTCTAGTTGTCACACTCCCTTGAGTTCATTTGACCCACTAAAGAAAGTGTAATTGATAAATTCTAAGCATTTAATTGCTTGAAACGTCATTTGATAGGGGACTGCATTTTTATAGCATGTCAGTTCTGGTGAAGTATGTGAACAGGCGGAGTGAGTATAGGTTTATAGCTAAGTTCTAACAATGAAACCATAAATACAAGGTGTACAGAGCTGTACTTGATCTAAACCAGTGCAACTGCCTATACATCATTTAATAGGCTACTAAACAATTGTGTCACACCATAAACATAACACAGTTCAATCTTTCCATTCAGACTATCAGGTGTCCCTAAGAGTATCTGCATTCATAATTCATAAAAGAGTATGCGAAGAAAGTACCCACAGCATTAAATAGATGTTTTAGTCTCCCATGATGCCACTGGAGAGGATTTGTGAATGGCATGTTGTAAGTCTAGATTCCTGCTATATATATAAAGCAGAACAGTCTGGTTCCAGCTGTAGAAGGAACCAGAAACATCGTCATGTTTTGCTTGTTGGCTGACAAAAGTGTTCCTGGAGTTTGTATGATTGCAGTTGAACCATCAAAGTCACATGGAATGTTTTAACAATGATTTTAGCTCCTTTTCTGTACCTCTGAATGTTTCAGGACTGTTGCTGACTATGGAGGAGGAGAGACCTCTCAGATTTTGTCTAAAATATCTTAAAAACTTTGTGTATACTTAAGATAAGTGAAGATTGGGATGACAAAGGTGAGTAATTAATAGCAGATTTTAATTGCTTGGGTGAATTAATTCTTTATTATCTACAATACACAGAGAGTCACAGAAAGCACAGAAGGAGATCTTAAAGGTGACCTATTGTGCAAAAGTTACTTTTGTAAGGGATTTAAACACAGTTGTGTGACAACAATCTGAATAGAACCTGCTTCTAATGATAAAAATTTATTAATTTTATTATTTATAATCACACTTCATATAAAAACACTTGCAGAAACACTTTGACATTCTCCATTTGTACTTGTCATCAGAGGGAGAAAGCGATGAACCTCTCTCATGAGCATAGGATGTTAAGTCTTGTTTTTAAATCTACCACTATGCTGACACACAGGCATTTGTAGCTCCGCCCTCTTTTAAACGCTTATTTAAATTTGAAGTGACAGTCACCAAAATGGCATATTTAGAGTTTAAGCCTAATGCTGCGTTCACACCAGATGAGGAAGAAGCGTCAAGCGCGAGTGATTTACATGTTAAGTCAATGCAAAGGTGCGAATGGCGTGAGATGGATGACGCAAACTGCGCAACGTGAATGGTGCAATACGTGAATTGAGCTATTTGCGCGTTTGACGCGCTTAACTCGTGAAGCGCTCGGGTTGGAAAACTTAAACTTCAGCAGACATTCGCACCGCATTAACCAATCAGCAGCTTACTCTTGTGGGGGGCGTGATTATGACGTAGCGGCTGTTGTTGGTGTCCCCGTGGAAAAGTCTTCCTGCACACAACGACAACAGTTCATCAAACTAGGATGGCTCAGTCAGAAGCAGCGCTTAATGCTTCCATCATCCAGGTTAAGTTTTAGGAGGAGTTTATGAACTCACAGAGCTGGGTGCACATCTGAAAGGATCTAGTGTACTTAGACATTGCTCCAAACATATCAACACTGTTTTTCAGCGTTCATAAAGCACATAAGCACAGTTATTGTCTCAATAAAAACCATGTTAGCCATTTAGCAACGAGGCTAGAGTCACCGGGCAGACAGAAGCCCATCATGCGAATCCACGTGTTGTGAAGTGAATTTGATGCCCGAATCAAGCAGATTTTGACGTGGGAATGAAGCGAGTAAACTCAAATGTTCACGCGGCTATTTACGCGCAAGTAGCGTGATTTATTAGGGCGTTCCGCATCTAGTGTGAACACAGCATCAAAGGGGCAGTTTCAAAGAGTTATAAAACATTATTTGTGGGATAATTTGGACTGAACTTTACATATGTTCACACTCTAGGTACATCTAAGACTCATTTTACATTTTATAAAATGGAGAATAACAGGTTCGCTTTAAACCACTACACACCTCATCATGATCTTACAATAATGGTTTTATGTTTTTCAATTGTTTATAATTTGATTGTGCCATTTGCATTGCTTAATGGTAAACCAACAATATGTCCCTCTTCACACCAAAAAAATGATGATGGGCTGATTATTAATGAATAACAGCTTAATTTTGTGCCATTTTGTTGCACAGTACTCTCTATATAAAGAGCTCCGAACACTATGACAATGTGCACTATTTGTAAGCATGTGCATTTGCATCAGATACCTGTTTCCATATGAACAACTTTTCAGTCCATTTGCTCAGTATTAGATCACGTTGTTTTATTTGTGATGGGGTGCAGTTGTGTTTGAGTCCTCCTGTGAAACACTGTTTGAGCTTGAAGCCTTGTAAAAACAAGGTGAAATGGCTTGCCTGCTTCAGCACATGTGTTTGGGGTTTAGCATATGATAAATAAAATAGATAACTATGAATATACTTATAGGCCTATGTATTATCGTATTATGTTGGCTCCTATTTTTAAGGGATAGCTCACCCAAAAATAAAATCCCCCTCACCATTTACTCACCCTCATGTGGTTTTAAACTTTTATGAATTTACAACTTCTGTATTAATAAATAATATTCTGAAGTATGTTTGAAAAAAGCAATACAATACAAAAATTACTATGGAAAATCAATGGCTGTTTTGGCCCCCAATATTCTTCAGTATATCTTTCTTTGTGTTTACCCAAAAAAAGAAACAACTGGAGGATGATTAATGATCACAATAATTTTGTTTTTAATAAAATCTGAATAGTTGCCAGTATTTTTGAGCACTTTAACGTCCCCTTTTGGCAGATTATGGAGAGTCAGTGTATCTGACCAATGAGCATCTGTAACAATAGAAAATTCTAACAATTGCAATTGAATATTAGTACTACCTCGAAAAAATAAAATTAATAAAATGACAAATACCAGTTTGCAATATTAAAGTCATAGTTTACCCAAATATGTCAATTATGTCATGGCTTACTTACCCTCCACTTGTTCTAAACCTGAGTTTCTTGCTTCTACTGAACACAAAAGAAGAATGTCGGAATAAAACAGCCATTGACTTCCATTGTATGTTTTGTTTCTACTATGGATGGCAATAGTTTCATTTTCAATCATTCTTCAGAATATCTTCAACAGAACAAACATCATTCAATTTAATTACCAAAAAAAATGTTGTGTTTTTTTCCACCATAAAAACTACAAATATTTTTTTAAATCTGTTCACAGACTCCGAGACTACAAATGTCATTGAGCCATTTTACAAAAGTGGTTATTATTCAATCCCAGTCATTTTGAGTTGCTCAAACTGAAAGAAAAAGTTATTAAGACGATATTAAGGCGTTCCTCTTTTTTGTTGAATATAACGTCAAAAACACAATGCAAGTAAAGAACACTAATGAAAAAAAATAATTCAAAGGCTAGGGGGAGATATTCATACATCCAATATCACAGGAATACATTAAATGATATACAGATTTGTACAATACACATAGCTTTTTGATTTTTTTAGGGACTTAATATACAGTGCATCCAGAAAGTATTCATAGTGCTTCACTTTTTCCACATTTTTTTATGTTACAGCCTTATTCCAAAGTCAATTAAATTAATTTATTTCCTTAAAATTCTACACACAATACCCCACAATGACAATGTAAAAAAAAGATTTTTTGAATTTGTTGAAAAATTACAGTAAATGTAATTTTTGTAAATGTACAGAAGTATTCGCAGTCTTTCCTCAGTACTTTGTTGATGCACCTTTGCCAGCAATTACAGCCTCAAGTATTTTTAAATATGATGCCACAAGCTTGACACACCTATCTTTGGGTTTTTTTGCCCATTCCTCTTTGCAGTACCTCTCAAGCTCTATCAGGTTGGATTGGAAGTGACAGTGTACAGCCATTTTCAGATCTCTCCAGAGATGTTCAATAGGATTTAGGGGTGAGCTCTGGCTGGGCCACTCAAGGACATTAACAGAGTTGTTGTGAATCCGCTCAGTTGATATTTTGGTGGTGTGCTTTGGGTCATTGTCGTGCTGGAAGATGAACCGTTGCCCCAGTCTGAGGTCAAGAGCAATCTGAAGCAGTTTTTTTTATTCAGGATGTCTCTGTACATTGCTGCATTCATCTTTCCCTCTATCCTGACTAATCTTCCAGTTCCTGCTGTTAAAAACAACCCCACATCAAAATGCTGCCACCACCATGCTTCACTGTAGGGACGGTTTTAGCCTGGTGATGAGTGATGCCTGCTTTTCTCCAAATGTAGCGCCTGGCATTCACTTCAAAGAGTTAAATTTTAGGCCCCGTTTACACTAGTGTGTTTTAGTTTGAAAACGCATAAGTTTTGCTACGGTTACGCCATCCGTCCACACTACGCCGGAGTTCTCGAGCGCCGAAAACGGAGCTTTTTGAAAACGCTGGAGAGGCCGTTTTCATTCTAAAACGCTGCTGCTCCGTCTCAGTGTGGATGGGGAAAGACGGAGACATCTGAAAACGGAGGCGGGGCTGCAAACGTTCGCCTATCTGATTGGGGCTTTTCCTCAATATTAAGTAGCCCACACAGTTCAGTCTCGCATCCTCTTCTTGTAAGTTAAGACTTCGCAAGTTTGATCAAGGCTGCAGTCTCCCCCTTCTCAGTTTGATATGGAAAACATACCGAGGACACGGGTAAATCTTCAAAGGGAACAGTGTACTTCATGTGTAACTTCATTCACATCACCTTGGCTACGTTGTTTCACTTTCTCAACAATAAAATGTAAACATGATTTGAGGAACTGCCTATTTTCATTTTATTAACAACTTAACAAACAGCAGAAATGTTAAGACGTCGTGCTGCATATATGAGCGTCATCTTCACTGTGTGGATATTTATAACAAAACGGAGCCGATAACAACTGTCTCCTTTCAATTTCAGTGAAAATACGAAACGCACCCTCTCTTTTGCTAAATATCAGTTTTAATAATCGATAATTATAAAAGTATAACATACAATAAGTTTATACATTGTAGGAAATAAAGGCAAGCGATCAGTCAATGTACCTGGATTAATCATTAACTTATCTTTGCGCTTAACCAAAACATGTTACCCGTGAACAAGTAACTTAATAGATTCCAATGACCAAAGTCAGGGAATTGGCCTATGTCGTTAGATAAAGACAACAACATGAATGAAATATCACGTTTAGCAAATATAGTGAGATTAGATCCAGCGGGAGATGCGTGATGAGCAGTCCGACAAGCAGAACTCTCATCTGGGTAGAAATGCTGGAGCTCTTGCCCGAGAGTGTGTGTGTGGTCACGTGATGTGCGTTTTCAGCGTTTTGGTGTGGACGGAGAGCTGTTCAGAAACGCTTGGTAAAACGCGAGTGTGGACGCGGATCGTTTTCATTCTACAACGCCGTTTTAAAACTAAAACGCACTAGTGTAAACGGGGCCTTAGTCTCATCAGACCAGAGAATTTTGTTTCCCACTCTACCATAAAGGCCTGATTGGTGGATTGCTGCACAGATGGCTGTCTCTTTGTCTTAATGCTTGGTTTGTACTTTGACATGCACTGTCAACCCTGGGACCTTATATAGACAGGAGGATGCCTTTTCAAATCATGTCCAATCAACTGGATTTACCACAAGTGAACACCACTTAAGCTGCTGAAACATTTTAAGAATGTTCAGTGGAAACAGAATGTACCTGAGCTTAATTTAGAGCTTCACGCCAAAGGCTATGAATACTGATGTACATTTTTCAGGTTTTTTACTTCTAATAAATTTGCAACAATAAAAAAAAAATCACATTGTCATTATGGGATTTTGTGTGTAGAATTTTGAGAAAATAAATAAATTCATTTTGGAATAAGACTGTAACATTAAAAAATGTGGAAAAAGCGAAACACTATAAATACTTTCCGGAAGCACTGTAATGCTTCACATCATTTATTTTTTTTTTTTGCAATAAAACATGGAATTTTACCTGAAAATGTACATTTATGAATATGAAATTTGGTCATTAAAATAAAGTAATTACTAAAAAGTGTATGGTTCTTTTGTCTCTAGAGTTTAAAAAAATCCTAAAAGAATATTGTAATCAATACTGACAGCAATACTGTGAATTACATTTCACCAATAAAAAAGGACACATAAGAGCAATACCAAAGTAAATGAACAGCACTCTCTGGCCTTTGCTTGAAAAAGCTGCATATCACATCTATATCTATTTAAAATTTAGTTAAATAAAGTTTGGCAGGATATATTCTGTGCAGGAGTTTAAACAAAGTCTTTTTAACCTTGTTTGTTAAGAGTGATTAGGCAGAAGCCAAACTTTTGTCCAAGCAACATCACTCATGAATTGATTTCAATATGCTATTGCATTTGGTTTTAATGCAACATCCTTCTGGAAAAGGGCTTTTATTAATCTCTTATTGTCCTTACAACTGTAGGAAAAGCATATTTTACATATCGGAGAGTCACTGGGTGAAAATTGTGATACAGGCTTTCCTCTTTCTTCAAAAAGAGAACAGGATCACAACAGGATCTATTAGGCTTGAGGAACATGAGCTTATATAGCCGGCTTTTATATTTTCATGAATGGTCTTCGCTTCCATTACAGACCAAAACTTAGAGAACATTAGAGTTCGGAGTCCTTCACTCCTTTCTGCATTTGAATGTTCAAAACACTTGCATTTGAATGGTAAAGCAGCATCTTTTGTTTCCAAACAATCTGAGGTTTTCTTCTGTTAGCACTGCTCTCCTCAATCAGCTTAATTTATCCCATTACATTAGCACCTTTGCACTTTATTTCCAGATCTTCCATCACCAGATGAATATTTCTCTTTTTCTCTCTCTAATGGGAGGGCAGAGTTTCAGAGCGCTATCACTGTGTCTATGAGGTCACCACTATTATCAAGCTTTCTTTTCTTGGACAGAGCTTGGAAATTAACATTCCTGGCTTTTTTAAACTGAGAACAAGTTTATAACGACAGAGCAGGGTACAAAATGATGTTTAGAATACCTAATAATTTCTCGTCGATTAAAAAGGACATTACTTCTGACACAGGAACCCACAGATAGTCTTATAGTTTCTGTTTTAGTTACATTCATGTTACATAATCAAAATGCTCCATTCCTTTTTCTTCAGCGCCAGATTTATGCATCAGAAACTAAAAGGCCACAAAGTCAGACCAATTGCACATTTTGGGGGGTTTCCTCTTTCCTCCCTGCTGGGTTCCTGTCATTACTCACTGATTGCTGTTTGCCCGAGCTGCAGTGTGAAATGGGCACTGACTCCTCCCTCGTGTGGTCATTCTTTTGTCCAATGATCAGCCTCACTGAGAGGGAGAGTCCATCGAGACTAAGCAGGACGGTCAGGGAAGTCATTAGAGTCTTTCATGTTTATGACTTTATGAAGGAGGCAGAGCAATAGTTTTAATTGGTGGCTCATGAGGAGGAGGAGAGAGGAATGTGAAATCTGACTAACAACTTGGGCAGGTTGTGTAAAACCTGCCCATTTATTTATAAATTTGCACAAATATAAATTTGCATCATTTATGAATACATTTAAGTATTCTATTTAATTTTGTGCATAATTCAGTTTGTTTGAGGTCGCCACTTTATTTGCAAATCAAAATTTTAAGAAAAATTAATTCAGAGCCACTTCTGAAAGTAGAGCAAGGATTTACACTTGTAGTTTTGGCTATTTTGATTGATTTGATCTGGGAAAAAAGAGAAAATAATAGCTTTAGTCTTGATTTGCCGAGCTTTCATATTGCTAGGAAACTTGAAGATGCCGAGCCTTAGGGAATAAAGATAAGATCACACACAGCCAAATTAGACAGGTTTTATTATGTTTATTGGTGGACTAAACATGCTCATTGCGCTTTTGCACTGCAAAAAATGCTTTTTTTTATTTTAAGGTTTTGTCTTGTTTTTGGTATAAATATCTACTAGTTCTTTAATCAAGAAGCATTTTCAAGACAAGTAAAAAATATTGTCTTGATTTGAGAAATAATGTGCCCAAATTAAGTGAATTTTTCCTTAAAACAAGCAAAATAATCTGCCATTGGGGTAAGAAAAAGTATCTTGTTTTCAATTTAAAATTTGCTTTAAGCAAACACAACAAAAACAAAAATCCCCCAATTTTGCCATTGTATTACTTTAATCAAGACAATAAGGTTTGCTTGTCCAGAAAATGCTTCATGATTTAAGAATATTTTGATATTCAGACTACAAACAAGAAAAAAAATCTAAGAAAAGCATTTTTGCTGTGTGTATTTTCCCCCACACTCCGGTTAAACCTATACAGTTCTTTCCCTTATCACTAAGCAGAATGAAAACTTCGATAACTATTATTTTCTTGCGTATTTAAAATATGCTTGTCAGACAAACGTTATTGCAGTTTATCTCTTCATTGTTCAAAAGTTTGAAGTTTGTCCACAAATTTTGTTTTGGAAAACATTGGGTATTTAATGGGCTTTTTATGATATACATGCTGAATAACACACTAGTATACTGTCCTACAAACTACTCAACTCTTTGTCAAGCTTTTAATTAAAACAAAAAAATATATATTTTAAGGGAAAACCAAAGCAAGGGGAAAAATATTTTAAATGAACTTTTAAATTCAGAGACTATGTGTTGTTATTGGATTCACATTTTGGATGAAGCAACCAATAATTTATTGCAGAGTATAGGATAAATAATAATTCAAATTTGCCTTGTTTTAAAAATGTAAAGGTTTGAGGTACAGTGCTCAGCATATATAAGTACACCCTCACAAATCTATCTTTTAAATTTATATTTTTAATATGAAGCTTTACAATATTATATTTGTGCATATACATTGGTCAGTACTAAAGCCAAATCTAGAGCTTATCTAACAAAATAACTTACAATAACGGTCCAAAAACAAGTGTATCCAAATTTACATGTTAAAGAAAAATGTTAAATACAAATTTTTAAAAAAGTAAAGTTTTGTAGGTTGTAATTTATTTTTTTTATATTTTGCTTAAATTGAATTGTATTATCTTTTATTTTTTCAAACAATATGTTTGGTGACTAAAATATTATTTTAATAAAAATATATGTTTTTTTATAACTATATTTTATTGGGTTTTTCAAGAACAACCACAAAGAAACATACAAACACACACACACACACACACACACACACACACACAAACACACACAACACTTGGCACTGTCTCGGACAAATCCCATACAATGAGTCAATGAACAAATAACAATGACAACATAGTTTAGCAAATGACAACAGAAAATAAAATAAAGAAGTAAAATGAAATAATTAGATATGTAAAATAAGTAAATTAAGTCTCTGAAGAATCCTCAGAGGTTGAGTGGCTGATTTGCCCACCCCGATAGTTAAGAAATAAACCCCAAACACTGAAGAATTTTTCAAATAAATAAATATGTTTAATAAATCTGTTTTGTGTAAATGCACCAAAATGCATTGACTATATTAACTGAGAAATGGATAAAATATTCATTTTCAAAATGGGCCGTACTCACTTATACTGAGCACTGTATATGCTTTACATTTTGATGAAAAACAACACTTTATTTATAGCAAGATGGTTGTCTATTAAAAAGTATTTTCTTAAGGCATCGTTTTAAACAAACTAAGATAGATGCTCTAAAACAAACAAAAAAAAGATGAAGGAAAAATATCATAGAGAAGTGAGGCAAGACTGATAATCTAAAAGGGGTGATACTAAAACGAAGAGCAGAGATAAAATATAAGCAGGAAAGAGAAACAGTAAAGGAGAAGAAAAAAAAATACTAGCAAGAAGCAGTTCTATGAAGCAGAAGAGAAGTGAAACCATTCATCATAATTTTGTACAGTAAGTCTTCAGTGTTTCACAGAACTTTCTATAATGACTGTAGCTGTTGGATTTCAGTCTATGCTCTAAATTTGTTATACATAAACTGTTTCGGTGAACGGACAGTTGTTGGAAATGATACTAAAAATAGAAACCCAGAAACTCGGAGCTTTATAAAGTACTGACAGACCTAGATTGTAGGGGTGGGGCAGTCTGTGACTCAGCACCATGTGACTGTTGCTTCTTTTGTGTGTGTGTGTGTGTGTGTGTGTGTGTGTGTGTGTGTGTGTGTGTGTGTGTGTGAGAGAGAGAGAGAGAGAGAGAGAGAGAGAGTCTTTGGTGTGTGTGCGTACGTGTGTGTTATGTCCATTTCCAGTCCTTGTGTAGGTGTATGGGGCGGGCCTGAATGGAGTTCCCAAAGCTAAGGTTTCCGTCAGGAATGTCCTGCCTTCAGGAAACGAAACCACCTGATCATTCACCTAATGGCCATATAAATCAGTCCAAGAGGGTTTAAATGAGAGGTTTAACAAGTGCAAACACATTTCCTCCAGCATAAAATAAGTAGCCATAACTGATTATCTGATTAGTTTTTAACTATGATATAATAACTATCATGGAAAGACACCCAAAGAGCCTATACCTTTTAATAAGAAAAGACAAAATCGGATAGATAGATAGATAAATAGATGGATATATATTATATCTATATGTAGGCTATTACATTTTTTTAAATACATGTATGTTATTTTTAATGTAGTTTTTTAAATACTTTGGCACTAAATTTATTATTTAAAAATAGATAGATAGATAGATAGATAGATAGATAGATAGATAGATAGATAGATAGATAGATAGATAGATAGATAGATAGATAGATAGATAATTTGTAGTGGATTATTGATCCATGAGTATGGATTATTATATAGGAACATCAACATCATTCTCTCTCTCTCTCTCTCCCTCCCTCCCTCTCTACCTGCCCGACGTCACTCCTCCTCCAGTATTGTCACCCCAGACAGGCACTGTGAGCGGGTAAATACTTCCTCAAACACGCTGCTCTGCTCATTCTGCTGAATCTGCTCTCAACTTAAAACAGCACTGCACTGCACGAGCTATTGAAACCTCGCGGACTCTGAAGCTGGTAAGTTTTATATTTACAACTTTTCCACTTTTAGCGGGGTTTGTAGGTGTTTGTATTAATCCGCCCATCGGTCGCGTAGAGACATACATGTAAAACTTGAAGCGTCCACGTTGTCCTCCAGCGACCAATAGATTTTGTCGCATTTTCGATGTTTTGCCTGCGAATCCAGCGACACACTTTTTCAACAAATCCATTACTGAAACAATTCGAGACACACTCGGTAACTAGAGATTAGATACCATTTATTTGGACAGGAAGTCCTTTAAATGTTTGATATGTGTGTTCACATTTAAATTTAAGGGAAGAAAAGAAACTAAATACATTGTTTCACTTTATTCGACTAAGTTACGCTTTCAGATACGCGGAAGCAGCAGCAACAGCAGCTGTACTTGGCGACATGTTTCAGAGAATACACTGCCATAAAGTTATGTAAACACATACAGAAAGACCAGACCGACAACCCCTTCCCGCTCCTGATCCTCCATACTGTAAAATGTACATGTTTTTTACGTGAATACATTTTTTTAACGTCAAAGTGAGTGTTGACCCACTGTACCGTCTTGTTTTTCAAGTTCTGAGATTAAGAGATATAAACAAACTAGTCTTGACGTAAATATATTTTTCACATGATACGATATGAAAAGTGGTTGATAAACTGAGTTGGATGTGCGTGGTTTCCATAGTTACTGAGACTAATGGAAGCATATTCATTCCCATCTAAAACCATACGCATAAAATAGGCCTATTATAGCTTGAAATAATTTCTAAAACAGCTTGACCTGTTTTTCGAAAGCATTATCTGTCATTACAAAAGGAGCAGACTACACAATTATCTCTGTTACAATATTTACCCAAGCATCCACCATCTCTCAACCCAGTCTTCAAAACAGAGCATGAGAGATATCTGTTGGCTGGATGTGAGATGTGGTGGTTATTGTTCTTGCTGTGTTTGTTTTTAATATTTTCACAACTAAAAACTTGCATATTTGCAAGGCATATACTCAGTATGAAGGGACTTATAGTGGGGTTTTAAGCCCAGGTAATAATAATTGCATTTATTGCGATAGCATTCATTGTTTTATAGTTGTTTCATATTTAAGATTATACATGCACCAAAATTGGACTAGACACGGATAATTAGTGGCCCAGAACTATGAAGCCACATATTAAATTAACTCCATAATGCAAGCTTATTAGTTTTGATGGTTTATGCATAATGTTGATAAAGCTGATGATTTTTTATGATTGCCAAGAAATGACATATACAAGGAAGTATGCCAAATTTAGAAACTCTTGTTATTAGCAAAACTGGTGACTGGTGGAAGGAAATACAAGCTGGAAAAGAATGTTGATGTCTGATGTCTGGATGAAATTGTAAATATAACAAAATAAAGGTAAATCTGATTAAAAATTGAAAGCTCTCTCATTCTCCATAGACAGGAACAGTCTTTAAACAGTCAAGGTCCAGAAAAGGAACCAAAAATATTTTCAAAACATTTCATGTGACTGTAATCATGCAACCTGTAATAATGCTAAGCAAGGCAATGCTTTTGGTTCCTTTTCTGGACTCTGAATGTCTCATGACCATTCCTGTTCATGAAGGATGAGGGAATTCTGGGATTGGATGGACGTGAGAGTGAATAATAAATAACATCATTTTTAGTTTTTAGGTGAACTAACATTTTTAGAAGCATCTGATCATATCGATATGTATACGTTTGCACAAACTCAGCAACTCCCTGGCATCTTGTCGACATACAGTATGAGGTAATTAATATTACATGGTTATGATAGCTTTATTATATCTGGGGGCGACACTGTGGCTCAGTTGTCAGCACTATCACCTCACAGCAAGAAGGTCACTGGTTCAAGTCCTGGGTCATTTGGCATTTCTATGTGGAGTTTGCATGTTCTCCCCGTCTTTGCGTGGGTTTTCTCCAGGTGCTCCGGTTTCCCCCACTGTCCATAGATATGCTCTATAGGTGAATTGAATAAATTAAATTGGCCATAGTGTATAAGAGTGGATGTATGAATGAGTGTGTAATGGATGTTTCTCAGTACTGGGTTGCAGCTACTTTTATATAGTACATCCACTATATAAAAAAATTAAGATAAGTTGATGGTTCATTCTGCTGTGGCAACACTTGTTCAATAAAGGGACTAAGCTTAAGCAAAATGAATGAATGAACTTTATATCTGGCTCTATGGTTGTACTTTTGAATCAGTCTTCTTTCTATTCATGACATATTTATATTACCGTACAGACATTATCTTGAATATTGTACGAGCAAGCATCCAATTCACGTGTTCTTGAATGTTAGAGATCATTTTGATTAAATGTTCTGAGTGCTTCATATATAAAAATGATATTGATGATACAAAACTAACTAAAAATATACTAATATTGTCACTGTTCTTTAAAAAACATTGGCTCAATACCAGTATGGTTACTGCTATATTGCGCATATTAGAGCTGCACAATATTGGAGAAATCTGACGTTGTAATATTTTTCTTGCTGCAATATATACGGTGAGATAAAAATTATTTCACCAGAGGATTTGAACAGCTCTATTTAGAAAGAGTATGTTTATTTAGATCGACTGGGATGATTAAGTCTTTTTCTATGCAGTGCATCTGCATAAATTATAATAAATTGCTTGCAAAAATAAAAGAATAAACAGTGTTTTTTAATTTTCATGGGAGTCTAGCAACCTTCCAGTACGAAGCTGAAATAACATGGTCATCCCTGTATAAATAGTTTGAAAATTTTCATTTAATAATATCTTTATCTTTTAATCTTTAATGAACAATCTAAATGTGTCATGTGACAATTTCAGATTGTGATATTGATGTCGGAGCAATATATTGTTCAGACCTAATGCATAGCCTACTAACATATAATGCATTGAATCTGAGTTCCTTTTTATTGCTGCCTAGTGCCTACCCTATACATTGCACCATTTTCTTACCAACCACAGTCTTAGACATTTTAAATATTTCCCTTTTAAACTTGCATGCAAAAGCAAAAAGTTGCACCATCCTGTTTGTTCTTTCCTCTTTCAAACGTGATGTGATTAACATTAAGCAAGAGCTCCAGTAGTCTGTCTCTTTTATTGTCCTGTATAATAAATGTATTTACGTCACCAGTATCTAGTGTAAGTCTTCAACCTGTGTGATGAATCGGATCAACACATTGGGCTCAGTCTGACAGCACATGTTAGTAAAGGTCTTAATCAACAACATGCACCTCCAATTAATTATTTATCTCCCAAACTGCAGGGGAGAAGAAAGCAGCGATGATAGCACACCGACACATTGTCAGTCAACAACTGTGTTGTCTCTGCAGCACACATGGCTCTTTTACAAACACCATTAGTAGAATTCAAACCCACCATACTCTTTGTCTTGACTTTTTTTTCTAGTCCTATTGCCTTCGGCGAGCACAAAGTGTTTTGTAAAGAGCCTCAGAGCGCAACCCCCAACTGTATTGTTTTTTTTTTGTTTTTTTTGTTCCATAGGTCTGTCATTACTCATTTTGCATCGACTTTGAAGGCAGATAAACAAAAGGTCTGTTGCGTACTTTTATGGTAGCGAACGCACAGACTGCTCTCTGTTAGTCTTGGATTAATGAAGCTTTTGTGAAGTGTGCGCAAGGCAGAAATGGACACCGCTGACAGCTCAGCTTCACCTTTAGGTCAACATGCCAACATACACACACACACACACACACACACACACACACACACACACACACACAAATACTTCTGTGTGCCCAAAATCCTTTTCTAAAACATTGCAGCTCAGCGGATTCCAGTCCTAATATTGCACACACATTTGATAGCAAACTGGCAGTCGCACAGAGAGCCCTGTTTCAGAGAGGAATTGGCTTTTCCACACTAACCTTGACCAACCATTGTGTGTGTGAGTGTGTTATAGGCCAGAGCGAGAGAAAGACAGAGGCATAGGGTCTCTTGTTTCTTAGCCTAAGGGAAGAGAGGGGTGAGAAATCAATGCCACACTAAAACGAATGTCACATGGCACTCAGCACTCATTTGACCTTGAAGGCACTGATCTCTCGCTCTTCATGTTTCTCTCCCGCACTCTCATGCACACAAACACTTCCTTGATGTGTGTTATTTTAACCCAATAACCCTGTGACGTGTGTAAAGAAGAAATGGTTTTTCTTGGTCTAATGTAACCCTCAAACAATGACATTTTTGTTCTCAAATCCACCGATTGGTAACTGATTAAACTCACCTGCAGACATTTACATTTCATTCGAGATCTCGATAACAGCAAAATGAGGAAGGTACATTTTTAATCGGTTTTTGTTCTTGTTTGTGGCCCAAAAATTGGAATTACTATTAAAGTGAACACTGTTTGCTTATTGATGGATGTAATTAACCTTTAAAATGATGTTTATGGTGTTAATGGTTTTAACCATTTAGGTATAAGATTCTGACGGTATGATTACCTTGGATATAAATATCACAGTATCAAGATATTGAGATTACTGCTCTACAATATCTTGTTTTTAAATGTTTAAGTAAAAAACAAAACCTTTTTTCCCCTTTGTATACAATATGAAACGTTTCAGGCTAAATAATGCAAATGAATTATTGACTTCTGCTGTTTTCATTTTTTTTAAAAACATTGTTTTTTTTTTTATTTAAAACAGCATTTTTAGAGATCTTTTCTGCTGGAGCTACTGTTGCCCTAAATATTTTTAAAAATGTAAATAAAAAATCTTACTCATCCTTTAGGAACGGTATTGCTGAAAAGTTTGACAGTTTTAAAACCTTGACTTTTCTAAACCGCAGACTACCTTAAACATGGTTATCGTCCCATGGGTATCACCAACAGAAGGCAAAAAACTTGGGTTTGGGTTTGGCTCTGTTCTGGAATGTCAGATTTACTTTTGATAACCTAATCCTGATTAGATGGACTAGATAAAGAAATGTCCTTTTGCTTGGGGAAACTTTTTGTTTTTCTAAAAAAAAAAAAAACTTTTATTTGATGATTTCTAAAGGACAAAGTGACATATAATGCAATAATTTTGTATTTTAACACATATTAAAATTTAAAACAGTCTATGCAATAATATTTTACAATAATACATTTTAGAGACCTAGAAAAAAAAGAAGAACAAACTGTGTATTAAATATAAAAACATCTCTTAATAAATTCAAACTTCTTAGATTGGTATTCATTCATTTTCTTTTCAGCTTAGTCCCTTTATTAATCTGGGGTTGCCACAGCGGAATGAATGCCCTTTTAGCTGCAACCCATCTCTGGGAAATCAGATTGGTATTTATTCATTATTAATAATTTACTGTATGTTTAGTTTTTGTAAATTCTCCTGCAAATTTTGCTCTTTCTATGTTTTACATTAACATGGCATATTATGAAAGTGAAATGGTTTGCAAACCTTTTTCATCGACTTCAAACAAAGGATTTTGCATTGCTTAACTGTATTATGAGGACTGCTATGCACAGAGGGGGATTTGGGGAGACTGGGAGATTATTTTGCGTCATGTTAGCAAAGTACAAACATCAGCATGGTGCCATACTGTGCTCAGATGAACTCTGCACATAATTCCAAGAAAATGCACACTCCTATGCACTTCTATGTGCAAAATTAAACAAAAATGACTTGTTTGTTCAGTGCATTGCAGGATGCAAGTTCATAAGAGCACTATTCACTGTATATGTCACGCTGCTGACGTATAACCTGGTTTGGCATGTGCTTTGTTTCAAGTAAGACTTGGTACCCATTTTTTGAGCTTTGAACTATGGGGGTTCAGAGAGCTTTCAGATTTCACCCAAAATATTTTAATATTTATTTCAAAGATAAACAAGGTCTCTGGGTCTGCAATGACATGGGGGTGAGAAATTATTAATGACAGAATTTACATCTCTTTGATATTTTACTGTACCGTCCAGGCCAACAGGTTTTCCAATCTTTTCTGAAACATATCTATCTCTCATATATCTTTGAAGGTTCTTTTCACCACTTCTTTCTTTTCACTTCGTGGCGCATTCAGTCCCCATACATTCATTCCACATTACAGCATCACCAGGCTGATTTTCCAACATAACCTGTTTATTTATATTGTTCTGTACTTAAAGTGACAGTCTACCATTTCTAATGCATATTATGCAAGCAAGTTCATTACTACACAGCTGAGACCTACAGTCATGATGCAGTACAAAGTCATTTTTCGTGCTATTTTAGGGTATATAGCAGCTGCTTTATCAAAAGGCACATAGCGTATTTACAATAAAATGTATATTTTCAACACACTAATAGACAAGATAGAATGCTCCTGTTTTTGTCAGTGAGAGGGGTTTTGGGGGTAACACTTTAGTTTATGTACAAATGCCCATAATTAACTACTGGCTTATTACCTAACATACACAAATCCTATGATTAAGATACATAAATTACATATTAAGATACATAAACTCAACTATTGCATAATTACTGTAATAAGCAGCAAACTCTTGAGCTAAAAGTCATAGTTAATGTATTTTAAAAGCGAAAATTTAACCCTACACTGTAAAATGCTAGGTTCCACACAATTCCATGTTGTCCCAGCACAAATTGATTAAGTTAACTTAATGGCTTTTGCAGATTTGAGAGGATTGAACATAAAGCAATTCATTTGTTTCCAAAAAAACTTAAGAACTGATTTTTCAACAAGTAGTTTGAATAAGCACAAAAAGTCATTTTCAGAGTGTAAAAGTGTATTTTTTCTTGTCAGATGTGCTATTTAAAGTCATTTTTATCACATGAAGATCCTCTAGTAATTCATGGCATGCTGCATTCATGCTTCAGAGTTAAGTTTCACTTTCAGACGTATGTGCTTTCTTTTTTTAAAGTGGAATGTCTTTTTATATTCAAATGCCTTCTTCCAGCAGTTTTAGTAATTATTCGTTAGTTTAAACCTGGTCTCCGTTTGATTAGTTTTATAGTGATAATCTGAAATATATGTGTATGTTTCCAGCTTGAGCAAGAGCAGTTTGCAGACTGTGTAGGAAGTTCAGAAAAAAAGGCGAGCAGAGCAGCTGTCTGGTGCAGGATAGAGAACAGAGAGAGTCTCTTGTACAGGGCCAGCACTACATACTGTAATTCTCACCAATTACTTCTACACAAACACCCGCACACAGAGGAAAAAGATCCCAGAACAGGCTCCGCCTGTGTGAGCTGAGGCTATCACACTGAAAGAAATCCAAATGTGTTCAATAGATAAAAACAGAGAAACTTTTAGAATGAGGGGATTATTAAATGAGTCAATTATTCAAGCTTACAATCTATAAGGAGTTTCGAAAGCAGAATCTGGTAAAGTATGTTTAACTCTGTCTCACTCAATGAATATATAAATATGCAAAGTTGTAAAAGTCTATATTTTGTGTGTGTAAATGAGTATGTGGTGGGCATAGTGAGCACAATGAAAAAGAACTTTGCATTACTGATGAGCTTTGTCATTTTGCTATTGGCTGGCAAAACAGAAAGTTCTGCCCTTAAGCCACCATTGTTTTGTTTGACAGGTCTGACTGCTTGAACAAGCAAGGCAGTCTTGCGTGTGTCAATGTTTTTGTAGTTGAACTAGAACTCAAAGTCATTGTGGTGTCAAAAGGGTAGTTCACCCCAAAAATAAAAACTAAATTATTCAATCTTCATATGTTCCAAGCCAGTTTAAAATGCTTCTTTTTAACTCAAAAGATATACTGAATAATGCTGGGATTAAAATAAACATTTATTCATTCATTCATTCATTCATTTTCTTTTTAACTTAGTCCCTTTATTAATCTGGGGTTGCCACAGTGGAATGAACAGGCAATTTATCCATGCTTTACGCAGCGGGTGCCCTTTCAGCTGCAACTTATCACTGGGAAACATCCACACACACATAAACACACCCATTCACCCACATACACTGCAGACAATTTAGCCTGTATACCTAATTTACCTATACCAAATATTTTTGGACCGGACACCTGGAGGAAACCCACGCGAACACAGGAAGAACATGCAAACTCCACACAGAAATGCCAACTTACCCCGCAGGGACTCGAACCAATAGTACTATGAATGTTTGCAAATTCTAAACACGATTCATAAATACACAAATCCAATTCATAAATTCAAAATACGATTAAAAAATACACAAATCCAATTCATAAATTTAAAACATGATTCATAAATACACAAATTCTATTCGTTAGTTCAAAACACAGTTCGTAAATACACAAATCCAATTTGTAAATTCAAAACACGATTCACAAATAAACAAATCCCAATCATAAATTCAAGACCCAATTCAAAAATACACAAATCCAATTAAAATTTAAAACATGATTCATAAATACACAAATCCCATTCATAAGTTCAAAACACAATTCTTAAACTTACAAATCAGATTCAGAAATTCAGAACACAATTCAAAATACACTAATGCTATTCGGAAATACAAAACATGATTCATAAATATGGGTGACACGTTGGCTCAGTGGTGAGTACTGTCACCCCGCAGCAAGAAAGTTGCTGCCTGGGTCAGTTGGCATTGCTGTGTGGAGTTTGCATGTTCTCCCTGTGTTGCGTGGGTTTTCTCTGGGTGCTCCGGTTTCCCCACAGTCCAAAGACATGCACTATAGGTTAATTGAAAATGCTAAATTGCCCGTTGTGTATGTGTGTGCATGAGTGTGTATTAATGGATCAGCGCAAAATGTGTGGGCCCCCCTACAAGGATTATTGATGGGGGCTCCATGTGAAGAGCGGGTGGAGGGTGAATGGGGCATAGAGGGGGTTGGCGGTTCATTCCACAGTGGCGACCCCTGATGAATTAAGGAACTAACCTGAAGGAAAAAAATTGAATGAAAAATTAAAAAATGCACAATTCCAATTCGCAAATTAAAAACACAATTCATAAATGCTCACATCCAGTTCATTTTGTGAAAATATTTTTATGATTTTTACTTGTGAATCCCGAATTGTGTGTTGTATCTATGAATTGTGTATTGAATTCACAAATTGGAATTTGTAAATGTGAATTGCTGTGCATGTATGAATTTTATTTTGTAAATGCATTATTTTTGAGACTGATCTGGCTCCATAGTTTATTAATAAGTAGAGATCTTTGCACAAAAACAAATTTCCAGCTGATCAGAATCCAACCTGCATTAAAGACCACAGGCATTTATTCCAGGGGTGCACAAACTTGGTCCTGGAGGGCTATAGTCCTGCAGGGTTTAGCTCCAATCCCTATTAGACATACCTGAACCAGCTGAGCTCTTCCTAGGCGTACTACAAGCTTCAACTTAGTGTGTTGACGTAAGTTAAACTCTGCGGGACATCAGCCCTCCAGAACCACAATTTTTAAAGTAAGGCATGTCCCCAAACCCCACCCCTAAAACTGAAACCCTCATTGGGGTATGAGCAAATCAAACTAATATGTATGGATGATATTCTACAAATGAATACAAATTAGCCACCAAATCAAAAACTTACAACTCGCCATGAGAGTTGCATCAAAGCTTGTTTTAATTCAGTATTTTGCAGTGAATTGCAATGGGAGCTTACAAATCAACAATGCTACAAATCAAAACAACTGAATCGCTAGAGCCATGTGCGGCTTTGGATGCTAATTTATGATGATATTTCCTGGTGTGACTGTGAACATGTCTGAAATGTTTCTTTGCCCTTTTTATGTTTAATTTCAGCTCAATGAAGCATCCTGTATTTTTATCACAATATGTTACTTCATTTGTTTAGCATAGAAGCATGGTGGTTACTAGCTTTAACAGCATAAGAGTTAGAAGTTATTAATACACCTCTACTAACTCATACCAGTGGGATCTGTGTTAATTAAGCAGCAACCGGTCTGGGTGTGAGGGAGCTGACCTCTCTTGACAGATTAATGGACCGCAGAGGGAACCAAGCTACTGAAAGACACACATACACACACACACACACACACACACACACACACACACACACACACACACACATACACACACATTGTCTATTGAGACTGGCACATTCATTCATTTCCCATTAATGACGCAGACCCAATGAAAATGTACACACAAAACATGAATTACAGACATGATGGAATGGACTAGATTAGTACAGCTGTCAGTCAAGTACATGAATAGCAAAAGAGTCTGGATTTTTAGCAACTCGGTGCTTTCTTTCTTCCCTCCCCCTTTCTCCATTTTCCTCATTTTCTCTCCATCCCCTCCCAAGCTGCATGGGCTCATTTTTTCCACTCTCTCCAGGGAACATTTTTTCTGTAGTCATATGCCTTTTGAGTGTAAGAGGTTTATGTTTGACTGAGTGAGGGTTTCATTAGCTGATATTAATGCATTTTTGTTGCACACTGTGTGTGGTCCTAGATTATTTTTGATCTTTTTCACTCTCTCTCTTTTATACATGATTTTGAGGGAGTACATAACACATCATCACTATGAAGAGTGATAACATTGCCAGATTTTTTTCTCTTGTGTGGGTGTTTTTAAAGCTGGTTCCAATTAACTCAATTTACCATTTTATGATGATATAATTCATGGAGTATTATATAATTTGTGGAGCGAGGCTCTTTTTCAACCTTCAGGATTGATCTAAATCTACGCAGTATAATGACTTAACAGTATGTGAGAGATTGGTTCAATTGCATTAAGTTTCAGGGCTTGTCATTTTAAATCTTTTAGACACCACATGTTTTTGTGAGCATAAGATTATAACACATTACCCATGAAACATGTTTTACCAACGAAACCTTTTGTGTTTTAGTGTGTGTTGCAACTACGCATACTTAAAAAAATGATCATCATAAGCTTAAAGTGTGAATGAAATGGAATAGGGCTGCTGCACAATATGTCAGTTCAGCATCAATATTGCAAAGTGATCATTCACAATAGACACATCACAGGATATATGCAATGTTGAGTTTGTATTATAATTCTTCATCATGACTTTGCATTCATTACATTGCATGTGTTTTTAATGCTTGCAATTGTGTAATGGTTTTTAAAAGCATTCAAACATAAGAAATTCTACAATTTGTGACTTTAACAACGATTAATTTTATTAAGTTATTTTTATTTTGATCATTCAGTTATTTTACTTAAACACTGTTAGACTCAGGAAATGAAAACACTTTTCTTTTAATTGTATATTCTTCTTGATTGTGTCTATAGATTGTATGAAAATACTCAAAACGTGCAAATACAGAAACGCACTGCAAATAGTAGAGGTGTACACACACTGGTCTCAGTTCAATTTGATGTCTCGGTGCGTCACGGTGCATTAACAATGCTTTCCATACACTTTCCAATTATATTTTACTTCACAGCAGAACAATTCTTGTATTAAAAATTCTAAATATATTTATATTTATATATTATTTCTAATACAAATTTATCCTTTAATACAAAAATCAGATTAATGAAATGTACATTTAAAAACTCAAGTACATGCACAGAACAACATGAGCATTTATTGCAAATAAACAAATGTAAATATTCCGCTCGCTTTCTGAGCATTTTCAAATGATTTTATATTGGTCATGCACTCAACAGAATAATGTTGCAGGATACCAAAATTTTGACTTAGATATAATACCTAAATTAAATATCATGAAACTCATACAGATTGTCAGCAATTCAGCTGAGCTGTTGTAACATAAATTAAACAGTTGCAGCTTTGTTTAAAAAAATTATAGGCAAAAGTCACATAGTTTTTTTTTTTCTGTCGGGTTCTTAAAGAACCTGTAGATGTTGTTTGGTCCTCACTGTTCATGACACAGCGATCCTGTCATATTCATGTATAATTACATATTTCTGTGTTAATATAGGGGTGTATTTGTTAAAAAGATAAACATTTATGTTGTTCTTCTGACAAGATATTATCATAGCATCCTATAGCTTTAGATGATGTTTACAGACCTCCACTTACATTTTTGTCATGTGGTGTGACTGTCCGAGTTAAGTGTCACCATACTGATAATGAATATATCTCAGCATATCACATTTGTTGTGACATGATTTACACACAATCTCATAAAAAATAGGTTCGCACAAAAAAATAAAAATCTGATTGCAAATATTTATGGTGAAGTCACCATAAGAGTGTACATTTTCATTTTACATCAAATAAAATTTGTCACAACATACAGTTTGACAAATGTTAGACTTAGATGCAACAAATTGGTAAAAAAAAAAAAAATATATATATATATAATTTATAATTACAATATATAATACAATATATATGTAATATATAATACAAAATCTAAAATGGAAATTAAAGGGTCAGTACTACACAGCTTAATCTATGGATGCCAAATTTTTAAAGTAAAAATAATAATTCAGGCTTATGTTATTTTTTTCGCAATATATTTGAATATGTTTAGCATTTTTATGCATGTATGATATTTTTATATCTTTAAAAATTAAAACATTAACTTCATAACATATTTTCAACATTCATTGTTTTTTCATCTTAGTCCCTTTATTTATCAGGGGTTCCCACAGAACCGCCAACTTATTCAGCATATGCAGATGCCCTTCATCAGCAGACCATCATTCTCAAAGCTGATTTTTTTGCATTTGGCACAACGGCACCGCAGTACGATCCTTCGCCGTCAGGCCCACGGTCAGCGTGCTCGACTTGAGTAAAGTTTGGGGGCCGAGAGGAGAGGAGATGTTACCTCACGCCAGCAGGTCAAAGGGCCACACAGAGACAGAGAGAGAGACAAAGAGAGAGAGAGAGAGACAGAGAGAGAATGAGCAAGAGAGTGAGCGAGAGAGAGAGAGAGAGAGAGAGAGAGAGAGAGAGACAGAGAGAGAGAGAAATGGAGCTTACTTTTATTTTCTCCATAACAGTGAAACAGGGCTTTTGCTCTAACATTTTAAGTAGTTGGAGTGTTTTAATTACTCGCTCCCCTCCCTCGTCATAGTAAGCTACTGCAATGTACCGCATATGCAGTAAAAGACATCAGTACGTAATAACCGTTTATGATCTATTTCTAAACCGGTACCAAATCGTCCACGTCTGCATCACAGTGCACCAAAGAAACAAATAATTTTGACACCCTTAGCAAATAGCACGTACATTTCCACTGCAGAATCAACCCAATTGATCTAACATTACAATTTTTTTCCAAATAAAGATACAAAGTCATCTGGTAAAATTGTATTCATATCGCAATATTTATCGCAAAATAAAAAAATATACCAATGCTAGATTTTTTCAATATCGTGCAGCCCTACAATGGGAGTTGTGTTGTGTTTGGGATTTTCCCTTTTTCAGCAGTTCTCTATCAGTAATTGAATATGTTTGATCTTTATGGATTACTTTTTGTTGGTTTTGTGTGGGTAACAGGTTGTCCAGCATTTACACCAGTAAAATGATGTCATGTTTAAAAGGCAACAGATTAAATATGATTATAATGAAACGAAAATATAACAAAGCACATGACGTTCACAGATTATTTATTAAAATATACTCTGTAATACTGAGAGTAGCATCTTTACTTAGATGTTGTTGTTGTAGGAGGTTTTTGGTTCTGGTTGCCCTTTCTGCAGTTGTAAACATATCAAAGTCACTGAATGACAGTCTAAATAGTCTCATCACTTTGTAGGCCCATATCTGCTGGCCTAAAACTGGCAGATCAGCAAATGGTTACATCTTGATTAGTCTCTCAGTGCTCCATCATTGCTGGTGTTAGAAATGGTCCCACTTCAGCTGCTCTACATTTCATCTCTCAATGATCATCAGTCATGAGAACAGATGCAGATACAGTAGCTGGCTGTGCTTTAAGTGTGGCTATGTCACTTTCCATTGTCACAAATAAATATAACATTACTACATTTTAATAATCTGTAGGTTGTTTGACATGAAATCCATAAACAACCTTGGACTGTTCAAAATGTTGATCTTTGTTTAAGCATTGCTTGACCAAAGCAATTTTGATCTAACTAAATGCTATAATTTTTGCAAATCAACTGTGTTTTCCAATGATAAGCTTAATAACCTAGAAACATGTTTGTTAACAAACAATTTTTTTCAAGTAAATTGTGATCATGTTAGGGCTGTAGGAATCACATAAAACAAGTTCACAAAATAATGCACGAATGTTGCAGAAAAAACAAGTCTCTGTTTGTCTTAGCTATAATGGCTTTCCTTGTGTAATGTGACAGAATAAATATGTACAGAATGCACTTCTGCAGTTTGTGATCGTCATTGTGTCTGCAGTGTGCATTTGAACACTTAATACCAGTGATTAAATTGTGAAACCAAATAAAGGTATGCAGTTGGCCGATTTTGACACAGAATCCCGTCAAAGCTCTGTGAGCTATTGTGTTCACAGTAAGACCAGCAGGAATCTGGTCCTACCCGAGTTGCTCTGATTGGAAAATGATTTGGCTATTTGACAAATAATTCTTTATTTAATTTTACTATTGCACTTATTGGGAAAACAAAACTAGCTGGTCAGCTGCAGAGAGTGATGCAAGCAGTTTTGCAAGATTTGACTTTTCACAATATAGGAAGTTGAAGCAATAATACTGACACATAAGAAAGTTTTGAGGGGGCTTATGAAAAGCCTTTTTGTGATCAAAGTAAATTATTATTTTCCACAAAATGCATTACATTTTCAAATGTTGTTAATTATTAATAACATTTTAATGTTAACAAAGATGCATGAATTTACACACATTTCATAATTTACCCATACCCCCTGTATATGAGGAAGTATGAACTTATCCCTTATTATAGCTTGCTTCTCTTATTTTCTCATGTATCTGTATCACATGTCTCATTTTATTATTTTCTAGTACCAAAAAGCTCTCTTATTTCTCTGTCTATCTCATAATAATAATAATAATAATGTGTTTTTGTCAAAGCAAGTAATGCCTCTGCATTTAAGATAAAAAGCACTTTGTGTAGTTGAGAAATTTCTGCCGACTTCTGATCATCATCCATTTGTTATGCACACAGTGATCTCTCACCATGGCTCCGTTCCTGCGGATTGCCTTCAATGAATTTAACCTGGGAGAACTTCCTCCGATGACAGAGCAACCGTTCTGTGCCATCAAGATGAAGGAATCGCTCAGCACAGGTCAGTCAGGCTTTCAGACACAACATTAAGCGGTCTCTCCAGGATTCTGTGAGTCCAGTAGTTCTTGACATAAAAAAGGACATTTCTACAAGAATTTTGTAAATAGAACAATTTTCAGTATTAACTAGTGATGTACTGTACCTATTATTAACATATTGGCTGTTTATGAGTACTTAGAAATTACCTTTATGAATGATCTTATTCTACATCTCCAATCCTAGCCAACACCTAAACCCAACTACCTTAGCAACTATTAATAAGCAATAAATTAGGAGTTTATTGAGTTAAAAGTGTTAGTTAATTGTTTGTTAATAGTGAGAATTTTTTAAGCAAAACAGGAGTTTTTGCAAATAATGCCATAAATTGTAAAAAAAAAAAAGCTGTCACAACAGCATTTTAGATGGCAAGTATATATTAAAAAGTCACTGCAAAATCCTGAAGGTACCAATAAAGCTTCCTACAAGTGACAGTTGACATTATGAGATTATCTAAATGTAGACTAGAATGTAGACAGAAATGGCCTAAGTTCTTCTGTTTGTTCACCAGAGCGGGGGAAAACACTGGTCCAGAGGAAGCCCACCATGTACCCTGCGTGGAAATCCACATTTGATGCACACATCTATGAGGGTCGTGTCATACAGGTGGTTCTGATGAAAACAGCAGAGGAGGCTCTGTCCGAGGCCACTGTCGGAGTCTCTGTCATTGCTGAACGCTGTAAAAAAGGCAACGGGCATGCAGAGTTCTGGGTGGACCTGCAGCCCTCGGGGAAGGTGATGATGTCCGTCCAGTTTTTTGTGGAGGATACAGATCTAGGTGGGTACATGCAAGAGCACCAACATTTGTTTAAATGTTTGGATTCTGAGAAGATTATTTAATTTTATTTTATAGAAAACACTTTTTTTTGTACAATGGTGCATTTGTTCAACAATATGGTAAAACAGCAATATACATCATACCTGCCAACTCTCCTCTTTTTCCCGGGAGTCTCCCATATTTCAGACCCATTTCCAGCCATCCTCCCGTTTTGTTATTTCTGCTGAAAACTTTCATTTTCACCCCGATCCTTAGCTTTTTGATACAGTCTGTAAAACCCCCGGGCCAACTTTTGTATATTATCCAATCACAGCGGCTGCCCGAAACCCTGTCCATAGCACAGCACTAACACCACAGTAATAACCCGCTTCTCAATGTTATTCAGACAAACACATACCACATCCCACAATGCCTAGTATTATTTTGACTTCTGCCGGTATCTAATTTTCTTGTTGCGATTAATTGCTGAAGCTTTTATCACATTTTACAGTATGTTATTATCAAGATTTGGACCTAAGCTACAAAATACTTAAACAGATATAATAACCAAAAATACTTAGTGTACTGCTTTATTATACATGTTAGTAAATAAATGTCTCAAATTAAACATGATGTAAAGTAATATATCTAGCACTTCAACAGTGAGAAAACCATGTAAACGTTATATATTTTAACTATATTAGTTTTTAACTCCATTCATTTAATTGATTTTTACTTTTAATTTATATTCATTATTAGGCAGCAGATAAAATAAAGTACATCAACTCAGATAAATAAATGCTTTTGTATTTGTTTTTACATTGACTTTAATTCAACTGATGTTAACTAATGTTACCTTTTAAAAGCTCTAAAATATTATTCACAGAATTTGCAGTGTTGTTTGTCAAATGAAGATATGATAATGTTAATGTTTGAAAAATAAAGTCCTACTTCCAGCATTTGGTGCTGTGATGGAAAAACTACTGGCAATACAACAATCTGAATGTTCATGAAAAGACACTGTAAAAGTTTAAATAATAAACAATTATTCACTGTATGTTGAAGTGCTTGCAATTCTAATATTGCCTATGTTTTTTATCAGGATACATTGAATTACTGAACATCATCATATGTTTGCTATTATTACAATATATAAAAAATGTGAGAACATATTTGTAATATAAATGTAATTAAATCCTTTGATGGCAAGGCTCAGCATGTTCTTTCAAAAGTCATTCAGATATGCAGATTTGGAATTCAAAAAAGAAACTGTGATAATTTTTCTTTTCACATAATTGTTGAATAAATGTAAAATAAAAAAACAGCATTTATTTGAAACCAAAATTACAGAACTAACATTGTAAAACTCTTTGCTATTGCTTTTGTTCAATGTAATATACCCTTACCTAAAAAGTACTGACCCCAAATCTCTCCTGAATGTTGTTTATATCCATCTATTTTAGAAGTAGATGAATTAAACAGTGAACCAAATAATCTAATCTAAATGAAGCTCTGCCTCAGATTAGCTAAAACTAACATTTTCAAAACCTTCATTTAAATCTTTACAGGCCCTATATGTAGCATGTCTTCCTTTTGCTTCTCTATTTTCGACTTGGGTTTTTCTCTGTTTCTTTATATTCAGTCTAAGCTTTTTCCATGATCTCACCACCCTCATATACTAGCTCAGATCTGTCAACTGGTATCTGTCTTTGCTTACTCATGCTGTCTTAGTCATATTTTCATGCTGGTATTTTGTGTCATTTTTCTTTTGACGTTATATCATATGCCCTTTTTATACCTCACAATATGCTACTGGTTGTTACTGTACTGTCAGAACAGATATACATTGTCCCAGCGATCTAATGATTAGTCTTTTAACCCCAGCAATAACTGATGTCAAAGATTGTGACATGCTTTCTGTGACAGAGGGCAAACCATCAATCTCAGCCTATGAGTTTTGTTTAGCTTTGCTGGTAAAACACTGCAGGAAATGAGCTGATAATATCTATAAAAAGGCTGAAGGAACCGTAAACCTAATGTTAATATGAACCACATATAGTAAATGTATTTCATCGCACAAAGCCATTGAAGTCAAATTTTTACGATAAGTTATATGATCATTGTTAGTTTATGCTAACTCACAGTGCATTAACTAATGGTAGCGAGCGTGAATTAGCATTTTAATAATGCATTAGTAAATGTTGAACTATGATGAATAAAAGTACAGGTATTGTTCCTTATTAGATCATGTTAATAATTACATTAACTAACGTTAGCTGCTGAAACATTATTGTAAATACTGTTATAAATAAGTTTTTTTTTAATTTTCCATAATTTGCACAAAAGCACGATGCTATTTAGCAGAGTGGAAACTCCACATTGTGTTCTGTTTTACTTTATTTAATCTTTATTTATTATTTTACTGTGTAATCTCACAAATACGGGGTTTTTAATAGACAGGTTTATATTAAATTTTTTTAAAATAAAGCTGAAATTGAAATTATGACAAAAAAGTCAGCGCTATGAGGAAAAAAGTTTGTTTTTATTTTGTGAAAGAAAAAAAGCTATAGTAAGTAGATTTTTAAACTTGGTGAAATTTTGTTAAAGTATTGTGTTCTTATTTTCAATATATATATATATATATATATATATATATATATATATATATATATATATATATATATATATATATATGTATATATATATATATTTCAAAAACTTTATTTTAACCTGCTTTACAGACTCAAAGGCCTCAATGACTGCAAAAGATGACGACGGTATCCTCACGATAAACAGAAGGAGAGGAGCCATCAAACAGGCCAAGGTTCACTTTATCAAGAACCACGAGTTCACAGCCACCTTCTTCAAACAGCCCACCTTCTGTTCCGTCTGCAGGGAGTTTGTGTGGTTAGTACAATAAATAAATGAATGAATGAACAAATATGATTATCTCACCATGATCAACTCATGTCTAAAAATTGTGTGCATACACTAACAGCAAAACAGAGCTATGCAACAACAAGATGTTTAGAAGAAATTTGCCATCATTTGTTGTTGTATGACATTGCGATGCGGTTGTAAGGGTGATTTTTTTAAATTTATTTTCTTTTTTTAGTCAATTAAAATTTCCTGTTCTTATTATGATCGCTAGACATAAATTTGATATGATGATCTTCCCCTTTTTTGTATAATATATGTATAATTAGGTGTCATATTTTTGACAGTGTTTTGGATGAATATATATATATACTTTATAAAATCTATATACAGTTGGAGTCAGAATTATTAGCCCGCCCTTTGAATTTTTTTTTCTTTTTCAAATATTTCCCAAATGATGTTTAACAGAACAAGGAAATTTTACAGCATGTCTGATAATATTATTTCTTCAGGAAATTAGTTATTAAAACAATTATGTTTAGTAATGTGTATAAAAAAATCTCTCCGTTAAACAGAAATTGAGGACAAAAATAAACAGGGGGGCTAATAATTCAGGAGGGCTAATCATTCTGACTTCAACTATATATAAAAATATATCTGCCATACTGACAAAGATGTCATACATGCACAGTAAACAGGTGCTTCAGTGTTGACAATAGTTAGATAATGTCTGCAGTTTTTATTTTTTACTTACAGTGCATTATTAGTAAATATTCGCCTCATCCAGCAATATTTTTGTTTTCTGCTAGAAATATCCAGTTACTAATACACTTTACATGGATAGTTCACCTAAAAATTAAATTCTGTATTTACTCTTCCTTCGTTTGTTCCAAACCTGTTCGAGTTTTTTTTTCTTCTGTTGAACACAAAAGAAGATATTTTGAAAAATGTTGGAAACCTATAACCTCTGACTTTCATAGTATTTGTTTCCTAAAATGGAAGTCATTTGTTACAGGTTTTTAGCTATCTAAAAATAACTTCTTTACTGTTCAGCAGAACATTTATAAGAATTTGACGGGGGAGAGAATAAGTGAGTAAATTTACATTTTTAAATGAACTATCCCTTTAAGATTCTCTGCATAATTGAACCGTCTCAATGAACCAAACTGAACCTTAGACTGACAAAGCTATTTAATCGATTAGTGATTGGTCCAAGAGCCTGCCATTACTCTGACAGAAAACAAACATGACTTTGCTGAAAGAGAAGATTATTCCAAGGTTAGTCTCCATTATTATTTATGGATTAATCTGTAATATTTTACTAAGGAGCACCTCTGGTCCTCAACACTACAGTGCAGGAAAATCTACAAGCATAACACTTAAAAACAAATGATTTGGAGCTTGTTCAAAACCATAGCCACAAGTATAAACAACAACATTGCTTGTTAAAAGATAAAGGCAGTTGTAATGGTTTGAGATCTACAATTCAGAAACAAAGGTTGCAGGTTCAATGCCAAATTGGAATGACCCAGAAACTGGAGAATTACTGAGATTACAACGCAGCTCTGATGTGCCCTTAAGCAAGGTACTTCTCAGTCAAAGTGAAGCTCAGTTTTCTAATTGCCACACTATAACCGGTTCGTCCAGGGAGATGGGATCCATCGAGATTAGCCACTTTAAATGAAAAAAGTGCCTCATAAATAGTCAATAGCATTAGATGCATTAAAATAATAAGAAAAATGTCAAACTTGCTTCTCATGTAGGCCTGAAATCAAGTGAAAGTTATCTTAGGCAAACAGAAGCATTTGGCAGGAATAATCTTGATGTGTATGTGTGTGTGTGTGTGTGTGTGTGTGTGTGTTTGTGTTCGTAAACCATAGTATTGGATAGCATCTGTGTTTGTGTGCGCAAGCGTACTTGGACTTTCCTCTGATATTTCACCCGCCTCAGCACAGTCCCTCGGGCTCGTCTCCTTCCTGTGCAGTGTGAGACAGATTGCCTGGCTTTAGTGCATTGCATATCAATCTTTATGTGCCGAAGGACAGTCAGTGCTCCAAAGTCTCCCTAATAAGAGTTTTACATGTATACTAACAGTGCATTATCACATGCTGTGCTGAAATATCAATATTCCAACACACTCTTTTTGCATTCCAGGGGTCTCAACAAGCAGGGCTACAAATGTAGGCGTAAGTATCACAGTTTTCTTTAATTATTGTAGACACTCCCGTCTTTTTCTCAGCAAGAACACACAATATAGTGCAGTGCATGCTAGTTCACTGAACATCAGATTTCATTATAACATTTCACAAGTTTCAGCTTTCACATAAATCATTATCCTCTGGGAAATTAATATAATGTCCTCTTTTGAAGCCTGTTTTAATAAGATGTTTTGTACTTTTGAATTAGTCATGATTTGGCCCACATGGAATGTACTCGTGTAAATGTGTAAATATATATTTATTCAGTTTTTATATGAATTTTAGTAATATTATCAATAACATGCTAATGTTTAGATAATTTAGGTAAAAATACAGTTTGTATTTCTCTTTTAGTAGATATGTTATATCTCATAGTATCTCTTAGTCTCTTTTAGTAAATATGTTATATATGAGAGGCTTTGTTATCCAAACAAGTTGATTATTTTAATTGGATTTGTATGGGAAATTCCAATGCATTGGAAACCTTAATAAACATAAAAAGTTATAATTTTTTATATTGGGTATTACTTTTTAGTTACTATACTGTCAAAATCATTCTGCATAAATACACATAATATTTTTTTTCCTGTCTGGCTCTGGTCATGAGGAAATTTGCACACATAACACCTTGCTGCCTTTCTTTTCCAGAATGCAATGCAGCCATTCATAAGAAGTGTATTGATAAGATTATTGGGAGATGCACAGGAACGGCAACCAACAGTCGAGATACAATGGTAAGCATTAATGTCCTAAAACTCTAAAGCACTTCATCAGGGGTCATAAAAATGGGTCTGTAAACATATGAAAACAATTTTAATCTTACATTAATTACTATTAATACAATTTTAATTAAAGTTATTATGATGAATAATGTTAAGAAATGTTAATAATGATTTGATTTGTTTGTTTAAGGGAATAGTTCAATCATAAAAGAGGAATTAACACAATATATCACTCATCCTCAAGTCATCCTAGGTTTATATGCAGACCCTTTCTAAAACAGTATTAAATATGAAATTTTATAAAATAATATCCTGGCTTTTCCTATTTTGTAATGGCAGTGATTGGTGCTCAAAAAGTGCTTTAATCTGTCTACCATTAAAGTAATCCACACAGCTTCAGTGATGTTTTTTTCTCGTAGGCATAATATCCATACTTAGAAGAAGCTGGTGATTTATAGATTATAAAGTTTTAAGCATGGATTTATTTCTTTCTGATGGACTAATGTGCAAGATTTAAAGACTTCTTTATCTGAAGGTATTAAGGCCTATTTACATATATAACTTGAGGGTGACTAAATTATAAGATAATATTATGTTTGGAAAAAACTGTTAAACATGTGACGTGTACAGTTGCAATCAAAATGATTAACCCCCTGAATTATTAGCCCCCCTGTTTATTTTTTCCACAATTTCTGTTTAACGGAGAAAATATTTTTTTTTAACACATTTCTAAACATGATAACTCATTTCTAATAACTGATATATTTTATCTTTGCCATGATGACAGTAAATAATATTTGACTAGATATTTTTCAAGGCACTTTTATACAGTTTAAAGTAACTTTTGAAGGCTTAACGAGGTTAATTGGCTAACTAGGCAGGTTAAGGTCATTAGGCAAGTCCTAATTAGACATCCTATGAAAATTTCCTTGCTCTGTAAGCATAATTTAGGAAATCCAGCTGTATATATATATATATATATATATATATATATATATATATATATATATATATATATATATATATATATATATATATAAAAAAAATAAAAAATATAAATATAAAAAAATATAAAAAGAAAAAATATGTACAGCATGAAAAAATGCACATAAAACTCTGACCTACAGACCTAAAAATGTGTATTTAAAAAAAAAAAAAAAAAATATATATATATATATATATATATATATAAATATAAATATATATACACACACACACACATATATATATATATATATATATATATATATATATATATATATATATATATATATATATATATATATATATATATATACATATATATATATATATATATATATATATATATATATATATATATATATATATATATATATATATATATATATATATATATATTTTTTTTTTTTTTTTTTTATATACACATTTTTAGGTCAGTTTAAAAATTCTGAGTTTTATGTGCAGTTTTTCATGCTGTGCATATTTTTTTCGTTAATTATGGACTGTTTAATAGTTTGTTATTAGGTATCTAAACTTTTAGCTAAATTTACACATTTATTATTTATATTTAGACAACACAATAATAATGTTCAACAAAAATAAACATTTTATAGAAAAACCATGAATTTCTATAAAAAAATTACAATAATTTTATTAATTTGACAATTTCTATTAGAATTTAATAAAATTTCTATTGTAAATAAATATATGACTTCTTTATAGATGTGGACTGTAAATGTCTCAACAAATATAAAACATTTCAGTTTAATTAGTATGGTGTACGATGAGATTTGTGAGATGATCACAAATTAACAAGGACATTTTAAGTAAAGTTCACTTTGAGTCCAAGGGTTCGATCCTCCTGTTTCCAATACCATTTGAGAGCAGAGCAAGGATCAGAGTCTGTCAGTAATCAATAGAAGGCCATGGCATATAAAGGGAAGCAGTCCTGTGGCAAAAATGCCTGTTTCAGCCTCACTGAATTCAAACACAGGCCGTTTTGACTTGGACACTAGCAACGTTTTTCCCTGTCAGTGAACATTTCTGCGGTCATGGAGGCTACTGAGATCTTCTACAAGAAAGGCACCTTGAGGTGTTTTAGAGGTGCATCTTTCCCCAAAAGAATCTACATTAAGTCTGGTGCTGATGGTCTCTTTATTCATCTGCAGTTCCAGAAGGAGCGCTTTAAGATCGACATGCCACATCGCTTCAAGACAAATAACTACATGAGCCCCACTTTCTGTGACCACTGTGGGAGTCTACTGTGGGGAATGGTTAAACAAGGCCTTAAATGTGAAGGTAGGAGAGATGTAGTTTTATTAATGCTCATCTTTCATCTGTTTTCCTTTTTTCTAATGTCCTCACATTTTTCCTTTTGTCTAATTTCCTCACTTTTATAATGCATCTCACACTTTTGATTCAGATTGTGGCATGAATGTCCATCATAAATGCCAGACAAAGGTTGCCAACCTCTGCGGAATCAACCAGAAGCTCCTAGCTGAGGCCTTGAATCAAGTTAGCCTGGTACGCGGTTTAGGCAGTTGTCCTAATGAAATAGTTAATATTTTATAAATATAAAAGATTACATTGAGATGTATTTTCATTTGTAAAATGACTTTGACTTATGTTCTGTGTAGTATTTATATGTAATAAAAATGCTTGCTATTCTCATTCATCGTTTAGAAATCTTCTACAAAGCGTCCAGATCCCACTCTGTCAGAAATTGGAATCTATCAAGCCATAGACAAAAATGTGCCAGCGGACCCTAGTGGTGAGTTAGCATTACTGCATTTTCCCTGCTGCACTATTGCTCACTTTAGCTTTGATACCTTTTATTTGATTAACTTTGGTTATATGAATAGTGCCACAGAAATAATGTTCATACAGTTATTTTACAGTTTTTTATTTATTTATATGCAAACTGTGATGCAAAATTTTGCCGCTTTTACATGACCGGTGTCATGTCATTTTAGCAGACTTATGATGTCTCTTTCTTTCAAATTCACTTCATGTGGGAACTGAATCTTAAGAAAACATTAAAATACAAAGAAGAGAATCGTGTAACAGGGGTCATTTTAATATTGAAATTCTGTTTAACATTTAGTTTTTATTCATGTTTAATTTAATTTTTTTATTTTTTATTTTTATGTTTGTAATTTGTAGTAATTTAGTTTTTTTACATTTAATTTTTTATGGGTTAAAGATGAAAAGGGAGTTTTAGGTTTAAAACAATAATAGTATATTACAGCTTTAATTATTTTCATATAAAAGTATGTGTGCTGTTTATTTTTATCTGAGTTAAAAAAATGACAACTATCATATATTTTACCATGATTTACTATAGAGACTAACTATAATGACATTCAGTATAAAAATGCTTAATGTTTTAGCCATATGAATAAGAAATAATAATTTGTTGAGATGAATTTTTTTTTTAAAGAAAAATACTAATTATTGTCATTTTAAATCTTATTATACTTTTCCATTATATTTAAAACCTCTAGGTTTTACATATTTTAATAAATGCTTGTCACAATTAGTGTTGTTCCTTTTTTTAGCATAATTATATTTGTTAATTTGATTAACTATTGTACATAATTTCACCCATATTTAGATTTGATTTAATCTGATTTAAAAAAAAATTATAATTTGAAACATTCATTAATTTTATTTAAAAGCTTTCTTTGTATATTAAATTACTTTTGTCAGTTTTGAATTTAGGACATCTCGTTGTCCCACATAAAATTCTATTTATATAAAATATATTAATGCTTATTTCCATTTTAGCTATTTTATTGCCTTTATAGCTGTAAAATAAAGCAACTTTTAGTTTTCTGTATTTTGTCATTTTTATGTTTAATTTTTTTAATAATAATAATAATAATAGCACTGTGTTCATTGGTGTACAAATATTAGCGGAGGGCTCTCAGTATGGGAAATTCTGGGACATCACGCCAGCTGTCCCCGCCAGCACCATTGTCTCCACAGTTCGCGTCTCCTTGAACGACTTTGTGTTCCAGAAGGTGCTGGGCAAAGGCAGCTTTGGAAAGGTAAGAAACACAACGTTTACTTTTTCTCTGCATTGAAATATTATGAAGTCAGTCTTTTAGAAGTCCTGTGTCATGTTAGGTGATGCTCGCTGAACTCAAAGGAAAGGGGCAATATTTTGCCATAAAGGCCCTGAAGAAAGATGTGGTGCTGATGGATGATGATGTGGAGTGTACAATGGTGGAGAAACGAGTGTTAGCTTTAGCCTGGGAAAACCCTTTCCTCACACACCTCTACTGCACTTTTCAGTCAAAGGTGAGTGTTGATGTAAAATAAAATCATGTGCTGCCATTTTTAACTTTGATTCAGCGTTAATCAATAGTGACTTTTAGAACTGTATTAGACCTACAATATTGACTTGTCATGAAGGTTGGGTGTAATTAGATAATTACTTGACTGCAGAAAAAGTAACTTCTTTTCATTTTATTATGTTACTATTTATTCAGTTTTCCTTTGATTTAGTCTTTATTTCAGTGGTCACCACAGCGAAATAAACCACCATTTAAATATTATTTTAAGTATATTTTTAGCACAAGTATAATATTATATAAGTATATATTTTAAGTAATTTAATTACAATCACGGCCGAAGCAGTGGTGCAGTAGGGTAGTGCTGTCGCCTCACAGCAAGAAGGTCACTGGGTCGCTGGTTCGAGCCTCGGCTCAGTTAGCGTTTCTGTGTGGAGTTTGCATGTTCTCCCTGCGTTCGCGTGGGTTTCCTCCGGGTGCTCCGGTTTCCCCCACAGTCCAAAGACATGCAGTAAGGTGAATTGGGTAGGCTAAATTGTCCGTAGTGTATGAATGTGTGTGTGGATGTTTCCCAGTGATGGGTTGTGGCTGGAAGGGCATACGCTGCGGAAAAATTTTCTTGGATGAGTCGGGGGTTCATTCGGCTGTGGCTGCCCCGGATTAATAAAGGGACTAAGCCAACAAGAAAATGAATGAATTACAATCACTTATAATGTACTTGCCTTAAATACTGTAGTAATATACAACAGTTCTGTATAAATTAATTCAGAAGAGCAGAGTATTGTTGTTGTTGTTGTTATTATTATTTAATTTTCATTGTATATTATAAATATTTAATATGTATATGTAATGTATTTTTAAGATAGTTTCACATTTGTTCGTCTTGTTTCTCAATTATTTGCGTAATATTGAAAGAGCAATTCTAGAATTAACACAATATCGCCAAATGGTGGCAATAACTGCAATAAATTAATTAAAAATGCAAATTTTTTTGTGCCCAAACCTCAGAGAGTAAAATGTGATTTTGTAACATAATCATTTATATATTTTTAAATGCATATAATATCACTTCTTATGTGTTTTTACATTAATTAATATCACTGGAAATGTTTTCTAAAATGGATCACAGCTTCTACACAAATATTAAGCATTACACTTGTTTTTAAAAATTGAGGATAATAAATGTTTGAGTATTTTGGATTTATTAAATCCAGCGTGCATAGAAGACTTAATAAAAATAACATTAAAAATCTATGATAATAGTAATAAAATATATAAACAATCTAATAAACACTAAACTTTTCACAGATCATTTCAATGTGGTCATGTCACTGGCCCATGAACATTTTCTTTTTGTTAATCATTTCATAACAGTAACAAGAGGCAATTCAATCATAACTTAATGTTAGAACAGCTATCATAACATTATTTATCAATATGTGGCTGTTTTTGAATTCTCGGAAGCCACAGAAATTAAATATGTAAAACAGGAAATACATTGGGACCATTGCTTTTTTTATGTTTCTCAAAGTGGTCTATACATGCAAGTATACAGTCGTCTGCATTTGAAATGTCCTAAAACTATTCAATAACAAATATTCTTGCTTTAAGACTATTTGAGTTTTGATGCACTTCAAATATTGATTACTGTATACAAACACATGCACACCAAATACAGAAGACTTTTTGTTTTGTTAGCAGAAATTATGTAGACATACTCGGAGATTAGGAATGTGGTCCTGCAAAGTAATCTCTGTTCCTGGCAATGACGTAAATCAACACTACAGCAAAGCATATTTGAAAACAAAGCCTTGTTTTTTTTTACCACAATGTATGTTGAAGAACTCGTTTTCCCCTATTACATATGCTGGTGTTGTCGTGACATTTGAACAATACGTCATCCTTAAATGACACACAGTTGTGATCTGTTTGACAGCTTGAACATACAGTCTTGACAATATGCAAATCTATGTGATTGTACACGTTAGGACTTGGAACTTTGTGAAGTTACTTTAACTTTTTAATTTAAAGGGTTAGTTCACCCCCAAAAAAATATTATATCATCATTTATTCACCCTCATGTGGTTTTAAACCTTTGAGTTTCTTTCATTTGATGAACAAAGAAGACATTTTGAAGAATGCTGGTTGCCCGTTGACTTTATATAGTAGTAAAATAAAAAAAAACATGGAATATAAATAATAGGTGCCAGCAACCAGCATTTTTCAAAAAATTGTCTTCTGTGTTCAACTCAAATCGGTTTTGAATAAGTAAAGAGTGAGTGTGTGAAATATCCCTTTGAGAGACTCATTCAAATATCTGTGGAACATAATGTGCTTTGGAGTAATGTGCTGTAGTTTCCCCCACCAGTCAAACATAGTCATAATGCACCATCTCTAAAGGAATGTGTTTTTATCATCAACAGGAGCACTTGTTTTTTGTGATGGAGTATCTGAATGGAGGAGATCTGATGTTCCACATTCAGGATAAGGGCCGCTTTGATTTGTACAGAGCCACGTGAGTGACATACCTTCTAAATAAATAATCTCCAAATAGTTAATTCTTTACTCTAGCATACTTTCTTTAATTTAATTTTCTTTTTTAAGAAATGTTGGTTTTGCCACAGGTTTTATGCTGCTGAAATCATCTGTGGACTACAGTATCTGCACTCTAAAGGCATTGTATATCGGTAAGATGCTTGATGATTGTGATAGTTCACCTTTTACTCATTTTTCACTTGGACAAAACTTATTTGAGATTTTTTTTTTTTTGAAGAACACAAAATAAGATATTTTGAAGAATGATTGTTGCTGGTACCCATTTTTTCCCTACTGTGCAAGTCAATGGTTACCATCAACCAGCATTCTACAGAATATCTTATAAAGACTTAAAACAACATGATGGACTTTTTTTGTGCACGAAACATAGCATGTTGTATTATACATGTTATATTGTATTATTTTGTTTTGTTTAAAAGATTATTATTATGTACTGTAGTTCCAAATGTTTTATTTAGTAGTTTGTATTTTAAGAGGATTTTTGAGCATATACAGTCAGTGATTTTGGAGCTCTAAAAAGAAGACATTTAACAGGTCTACTGGAAGTTAAATAATGTTCAATTTAATTTGTTATAGAGGTTTGAGTTTTAAAATATTTCTTGATGTTATTTCCCAAAGCATGCTTTACTGTAAAGCTATGACAATTGAAGGTAGAACAGGTAGATCTAAACTTACTGGACAGGTTCCAATAGGATGTTGTTAGGGCAAAATACTAAACGTTTCCTTTAGTAGAAATTAGTTTCCCATTCTTTTTCAATATAGTCATGCTATTGTGTTCAAATTGTGATGATGAATAACACATATATTATTTTTTTTTTATCAAGACCATTTAACCTTTTTTCTTTTTTTTTTTAAATATACATATACAGTGTAATTCTTTGTAAGTAAGGTTTATTAGAGGAAGAGAATTTTTCACAATATTTCTTTTAATATTATTTTCTGTAGAAAGTCTTATTTCTTTTAGATTGGCTGGGAAATATGTTTACAATTGTATTTTGAAGTTGCTACAGTAAATATTATCAGCTCCTTTAAGTTTTTTTTCTTTTTACAGAACCACCGTTGTCAAACAAATTGCCTAATTAACCAAACTTGCTTAGTTAATCTAATTAACCTAGTTAAACATTTAAACTGCACTTTAAGCTCAATACTTGTATCTTGAGAAATAGCTAGCTATAAGAAATTTGTTATTAATACTAATTATATTTGAAAATGTGTTGAAGAAAATCTCTCTGTTAGGCAGCACTTGGGTAATATATAGTTGAAGTTAGAATTATTTACCCTCCTGTGAATTAGTTTTCTTTTTAAAATATTACACAAATGATGTTTAACAAAGTAAGAATTTGTCACAGTATTTCCTGTAATATTTTTTTGTGAAGTAAGTCTTATTTGTTTTATTTTTGCTCGAATAAAAGCAGTTTTTAATTTTTTAAACACCATTTTAGGTCAATATTATTAGCTTCCTAATGCAGTTTAGGGATAGTCTACAGAGCAAACAATCATTATTCAATGATTTGCATAATTACCAAGGGTGTAACGATACGTGTATTTGTATTGAACCGTTCGGTACGAGACTTTCGGTTCAGTACGCATTACAAACCGAACGATTCGATTCAGACTAACATCTAAAAAGATAAAAGGGAATAAGTACAAAATATAATGTTTTTAGTGCAACAACGCTCAACATGCCATCCCAAATGACGTGGCAGACAACATGCTGCCTTCCCCGCTGTCATTTTAAACAGTAGACCATCGCTTTTGAACTCAGAATATCATTTTATTAAAGCATGCACTCATTAGCAATCTTGCTGGCTTCTGTGTCAGCCTGCTCGTGCTGGCTCCGCCCCTGGACCCTGATACAAAACAGCCAATCTCAATAACCTGTTCACATATCAACACACCCGCCCACCTCCAAACACTACTCCAGTCAGGCATTAGCTTGCAAAATGACAAGTAACGTTAATGTAATCCCAGACATCCCATGTCTCGCGGAAGTTTATTTCAGTCAGATAATTCCTGCTTTCATATGCACTAAAATGGCAGGTGACATATCAAGCAGATCTGTGCAGTCTGAAGAAAAGGTGGACACTCATCCTCCTGAAAATAATAAAAATACTTAAAAATAGATTAAAACTGAGTTCCACTTAAAAACTAAATTGTTCTTTTCTTTTTATTTGTTTAACTGCTACAAATTTACATTTATTTTTTTATAAGCTGCTTTTTGGTTTTGAGCATAAAGAATGATTTGTTTTATTTGATGCCAAGCAGAAACCCCAGAAGTATAGCTCTATCACAGTTTAAAGTAAAAGAGAAAAAAAACAAGATCATACTTTTATGATGTTTTCATACATATAAATTTAAATCAGAGAAATCTTCTGGCTTTTTTCTTTTTTTGCTGTATCGAAAACATACCGAACCGTGACACCACTGTCACCACTGTGATTTTTGTGAACCGTTACACCCCTACTAATTACCCTAACATAGTTAAACCTTTAAATTACACTTTAGACTGTATACTAGCATCTTGAAAAATATTTAGTAAAATATTATGTACTGTAGGATAAAAGAAATCAGTTATTAGAAATTAGTTATTAAAACTATGTTTAGAAATGTGTTGAAAAAAATCTTTCCGATAAACAGAAATTGGGGAAAGAATATGCGTATAAATATACCTTTCTTAAGCAGCAAATAATCATATTAAACTCAATTCTGAAAGATATGTATACATAAAAATGGTATACTATGTTAGTCTAACTAGAAATGATCATATTATTTGCATTTTTTTGTTCTTTTGTTGCTTTGATTACTTCTATTGTTCTCACTTGTAAGCTGCTTTGGAAGAAAAGTCTCCCAGCTGATTATATAATAATAAATGCAAGCAGTTTACCAGAAACAAACTCCTTCTCATACAAAACAACTGTAAAAAAGGTTTAACCAAACCACAAGACAGAATGAATTACAGTATGACTCTCATACTGATGTCTTGTCTGTTTTCCAACCCAATCAGAGATTTAAAGCTGGACAATGTGATGCTGGACAAGGATGGACATATCAAGATAGCAGACTTTGGGATGTGCAAAGAAAACATGATTGGAGAAAACCGAGCCACCACCTTCTGTGGCACACCAGATTACATTGCTCCAGAGATCCTGCTGGGACAGAAGTACAGTTTCTCTGTGGACTGGTGGTCATTCGGTGTGCTGCTCTACGAAATGCTGATCGGACAGTCGCCGTTCCAGGGGGATGATGAAGATGAGCTGTTCGACTCCATCCGCATGGACGTCCCACACTATCCCCGCTGGATCACCAAAGAGGCCAAAGACCTGCTGGAGAAAGTGAGTCTGCTTTTTCCTCATGAATGCTGTCAGCTCTGAGGCTTTATTATGGAGTCACTGACTTGTGGTGGTCTGACAGCCTTTTGGGAAATTTAGGGTGTAAAAATTGAAATCTGTGGCTTTTACATTTGCAGTTATTTGAGCGCGATCCGACCCGGCGACTAGGTGTTGTGGGAAATATTCGTGGACATGCTTTCTTCAAGACAATCAACTGGCCAGCGCTGGAGAAACGAGAGGTGTCTCCTCCGTTCAAGCCAAAAGTGGTACGATTCTGATCTCATTTCAACAAACATTGAAACAGTGCGTGTCTGTTTATCTGTGTTTGTATGAACAGTAGAAGACTGTTTTAGAAAATTCAGTGAAACTTATTAGCCTTCTTTACAAAATATTTGCCAAATGCTGTTTAATAGAGTAAAGATATTTTTCACAGTATTAACAATTATATATTTATTCTGTAGAAAATCTTTTCAATTTTTATTATGTTGGAATGATTTATTCATTCATTCATTTTCTTGGCTTAGAAAGTACTTATCGGCTTAGTCCATTTATAAATCCGGGGTCGCCACAGCGGAATGAACCGCCAACTTATCCAGCACGTTTTTATGCAGCGCATGCCCTTCCAGCCGCAACCCATCTCTGGGAAAGAATAATTTATTCATTTATTCATTTTCTTTGCAGCGTAGTCCCTTTATTAATCAGGGGTCGTTTCAGCAGAATAAACCACCTACTTATCCAGCATATGTTTTACGCAGGAGATTTGTTGGAATATTAATAATATTAATAAATATAAATTAAAAAGTACTATGGTCAATCAATATTATTAGCCCTCCTAAAATTATTTAAATAAACCAACTTGCCTAGTTATTGTAATAAACCCAGTTAAGTCTTTTAGTGCACATTAAGCTGAATACTAGTAACTATTAGAACATATTTATTAAAACTAGTATGTTTAAAAATGTGTTAAAATCTTTTCTCCATTAAACAGCACTTTGTTTTTCAACAGATCTTTAAATATAATTGTTTTAATAATTAATTTTTAATAGCTCTGTCTTTGCCTTAATAACATATATAATATATACATAATATACATATAACATGCATATATTACATAATATTTTACTATGACTATTTTAAAGGCTTAACTGGGCTAATTAGTACTATTAATTAGGCAAGCCGTTCTGCCGTTGTACAAAAGTGATTTGTTCTGTAGCCAATGGGAAAAAATATTCTTAAAGGTCCCAAGAAATTAAAATAAAGTTTTTCAGATGTTAGTATCAGTATTGTTAGTTTTTAAGAAATCTGGAAGCTAGTGTGCTCCAAAACAGTGACAGAATTCACATTTATAAGATAAAAAACTGATATAAACATGTAAAGCCTGTAGATTAAATGGACCAATGGTTTTATTCACATCACCTTTAGTTTCTCATCAAATTGTGGCCAATCAAATACTCTCTAGTATCTGACATGACCCACCCCCTTTAAGATGCTTTTCATTTGCTTTTCATTTGATCTGCTTGAGCTCAACCACTCTTAATGGCAGAGCGCTAATAAAACAAAACGCTATTGGCCGTTTCTTAAAAAGGAGAGGAGCTACACTATGTTCCACCCTCTTTTTGTGTTTCAGTTGAAATTACGTCAAACATTAAATAAAAATGCACATTTCAAATCACTTTACTGGACCTTTAAGTAGGCTAATAATATTATAATATGACCCTTAAGAATAGTTAAAAAATTAAACTGCTATTATTCCAGCTAACCTAAAACAAATAAGACTTTTTCCAGAATATAAAGTACTATAGGAAATACTGTGAAAAAAATGTCTAGCTCTATTAAACATATTTGGAAAATTTAAAAAAAATCACAAATAATTTTGGCTTCAACTGTATTTATACTTAATTATATAATTAAACCATATTTAAAGGCTGCCTAACCAACTGTCTGAAATAAAATACATTTTTTGGAATTTATAACGTATATTATAAATTTATGTTTTATAATATTGTTAGTCAAATAGAAATATAAAAAGCTCAAAATGATAAAAATAAGACTTAAAAAAATAAACGCAAAGCTCTTTCATAATCTAAAGATACATGGAGAAAGAATAAGGAACTTTGTTTTTCAGCAGACTGTCAAATGACTGTGTCAGTATTGGATCTTGTTACATGTCGTTTACTCAGTCAAACTGCCTATTCAGGACAAATACAGTTATTTCAATACTTCCACATAATTCCACTACATTATTATTTAAATGTAAGATGTATACATTAAACTTTATATAAAAAAGACCAGTAGAAAGCAATTATCAGTTAAATCATCTTTTGAGTAAATTGATTATTTGTTTTTATTTTAGAACCTACCAAAAACCTTAAATGTTGAAATACTTTACAAATTTACACACAATACTTCATCTACATTCACGTCTTTATGATTGAATCTGATTCATTGCATCATGCAATAATAATGTAATAAGGCAAAGCAGTTTATTTGACAGCTTATTTCACATGATACACTCTAAAAGGAAATGCAATAGTAAAACATCTTGTCATAAATGTTTAACTAGTGTAGTAAAATTTTGTAAAAAGTTAATGATAAACTAATAACATAAGCCTTATCTGTGTTCTTATTATGACATTACAGTTTTAACAGCGAGTTTCTTTTAACAGGGTCATATGATGTCATAAGGAATCAAATTTACCTTAATCTGATGAGACAAGAGTAAGCTTTACAATGGAAAAAGTGTTTCAGAAATTGCTGAACAGTTTATTCAAGTTTAAGACATTATTCACGTCACACCATACGTGATCACATTTTTAATAAACATGAGCAACCTATTTGATATTCTGACATTTTACTATCCCATGTTGTTTTATTTTTTTTATTCATACTATCATTGTCATACTATTCATACTAATATTGCTAAACTACAGAAGAGCTAATAATAATTTGGGGAAATGTGGAGAAATTTGATTAAAAAAAAAATGTTCTCTTTTCTTTTCAGGATGTGTGAAGCACTTACTGCTCTGCATTTTTTGCTCTGCAAGTTTATGAAAAAAATAACTGAAACTTATAAATCTTATGAAACAATATCTAAATCAGAAAGCAATTTTGTAAGCCTGTAACAAAAGTTAAACCACATTATTTTATTAATAATAATTACATAAATTTAGCAACCATGCTTTAAAGGTGGAGCATGTAAGTTTGACACCCAGTAGTTAAACTAGGTATTGCACTCCTGGTTCAAAACAAACACAAGCACAGGGTGCCAGATTGAGGACAGCAGATGGTTCACCTCAAATCTTAAAAATAAAAATAATAAGCAGTTTGAAATGTGACTCAAAACCAACTCATATCAGTGATTCGGCATGTACATTTAATAATGTTAATAAGGTTTAATGTGTATTATTTAGATAATAAACCTTACCATTTCCTGAGTGAGTGCATATTTTGCTTCTGAAAGGCTGTATTTAAATTTCTGTTTTTTGTCTGGTGCAAACAGCGTAATTGCTCATTACTGCAAATCTTGTCACGTAGCGTGTTGTTAGGACACAGAGGTTACAGTGTAACCAGCTCACCTAATGTTTACGCTCATATTATTTATATTATTTGCTAATTAATAACCGCCTCATGCGGAATTCTGAATCTGTGTCTTATTTTGGAGTCTGCTACTGTTTAACGGTGGGCGCATTTTGGTTTTCCAACAAGGCAACCTGGGGAGCCGAATTATAATTGGCTAAACTGACAGTGGGCGGGTTAAAAGGAGCAAAACAAAGACAGACGTTCCGGCACACATTTTTAAAGCAAAAAACTGACTTCTGCATTGTTTTTCAGATAAACTAGAATGTTCACTTGGCATGTTTACATACAGCACCTTTCATTCATTTAATGCCATTTATATTGTTAAAAAGATTATTTTAAATAAGTTTTTATTGAAGACAGATTCAGAAAGAAAAGGATTCTGTTTTACATATTTTGTTTCAATATAACATATGAAAAGAAAAAAAGTAAAAGCAATATGAAAGTCATTATAATAAATAAAAACCCACCCACATAACAAAGAACTTGTTTACAAAGACCTGTTTGAACAACAGAGTATGATGACAAAGCATATTAAAATATTACAGAAATGATGCATTATTCATTATTCCACAAGGCTTTTTAAGGAAACAGATTAAAGGATGGCAATTGTTTTTCAAATTGTTTGAGTTGTATTTTTAGATAGTACCTAATTTGCACCAAATGTAACATAGAGATCATTTTTTAAGCCAAAGTTTAAATGTAGGGGACTCCTAAAAACTTCAGATTAATTAAAGAATCAAAAAAAAAAAAAAGTCCTGGTTCTCACAAAAATATTAAGCAGCACAATATTGAAAGTTTTATCACAATAATGAATGAATGAATTCTGAAAAATCATGGAGAACTAAAATAATCACTTTTGCCCTCACAGAAATGATTTTTACATTAAAATATATATATTTAAAAGCTTTGATAATATTTCACAATATTCCGTTTTTTTACTATATTTACTGTATTTTTACTGAATGAAAGTCAGCCTTGGTGAATATGAAAGACTTCTTTTTAAAAAAAATCTTGCTGACCTCAAGGGTGTTTTTTGTCCAGCCAAAATGCTATTTGAGGGTTCTTTGTCACATTTATTTAATCTACTTTTGCAATGCAGAACACTGTGATCTTGTGATCCAGTCCACATCACACCATGCAGAAAATGAAGCGTAACTCCTTAGAAGTGTCTTCTGGAATGTTTTCTGACATTTATCTCTCTCCGCTTTCAGAAATCCTCCAGCGACTGCAGTAACTTTGACCGTGAGTTCCTCAGCGAGAAGCCCCGTCTCTCTCAGAGCGACAAGAACCTGATAGACTCCATGGACCAGACTGCCTTTGCTGGCTTTTCATTCATAAACCCCAAAATGGAGAGCCTAATAGACAAATGAGGCTGCAGGAGCCAGGAGTTCAACCAGTGTTACACTTGTCAAACTTTCTGGAAGATCCACATAGATAGTGCTGTATTTATGTCTTCTTTAATCAGCTGATCAAAACTTCAATCAGAAGGACTTTATTTGATGATGTACTATTGTTATTGTAAAATCCCTAATTGAGATACATGTATGTAGAAGTTCATTTGACTTTTAAATTCCCTTGCTATCAGAAGCATTACATGCACATGGTTAAAGAGACGGTTCACACCAAAAGCAAAAACTCCCCCTCCAGTTTTTCTAAATCGAGTTTCATTTCTCCCCTGAAATCTAAACCGGTGTTCTGTCGATTTGTTCTTCTTTGTCAGATTGTCCTACCTCCCGTTCCAAAAGTAGGCAGCACATTTTGATGACAGAATAGGGTACTTATCAGATTTTGCTACCAAGTAACTTCTAATGTGGAGTAGTGTGATATGAAGCTGTAATATCACCCTAACTTACCTAATCTCTAACCCAACCTCAGAACTATTAAAATACCATTTTGGTTGCAGAATCTAATAGACCAATTACCAACCTACGACACACATGACATCACACGGGTCCACGGTGCAAAAAGAGACAGGCTGCAATAGTAAAGATATCGTGTTGTGCAGTAGGATGCCAATTTCGAAAGTGCAAAAATAGAAAACGCAACTTTTACTATACACCACACTGCTTTACTGCCAACTGCAGATGTCTTTGCCTAAAAGGGAGCTGAATGAAGTGACAAACTAATTAGAAATGCTGGACTCTGCAGTTCTCATGTTATATCAGGTAAGTCATACACATTACTCGTTTTCATTCATTCATTCATTCATTCATTCATTTTCTTGTCCGCTTAGTCCCTTTATTAATCCGGGGTCGCCACAGCGGAATGAACCGCCAACTTATCCTGCACGTTCTTATGCAGCGGATGCCTTTCCAGCTGCAACCCATCTCTGGGAAACATCCATACACATTCACACACTACGGACAATTTAGCCTACCCAATTCACCTGTACCGCATGTCTTTGGACTGTGGGGGAAACCGGAGCACCTGGAGGAAACCCACGCGAAGGCAGGGAGAACATGCAAACTCCACACAGAAACGCCAACTGAGCCAGGGTTCGAAGCAGTGACCCAGCGACCTTTTTTTGCTGTGAGGCGACAGCACTACCCTACTGCGCCACTGCCTCGCCATTACTCGTTTTTAATTGCAGAATTGATTTCAGCAAAAACAGTTAAACATGGTTAATTAAACTGCGGACACTGAATGCAAAGAATGAACTGTGAAAGTGTAAAATGCTAAGGGGAACTTGGTTTTATATTCACACATTCATTTAGTGACAGCTTGTGACACACTCCCTATATTGTTTACCACGGCACTTTGAATATTGGGTCCGAAATAACCTGCAAGTGTGACTTGAAAACAACATTAGCACTGTTAATTTGACTGTGAACAATGTTGTACTTTGATAGTCATTGGCTGATAATATTATTTTACTATTTAGAGTTTGCAAATAATACTTTAATAAAATTATATTATTAAGGACAAAAGTCTGAATGTGTGAATATAAAACCAACTTTTCCTCTATGTGTAGGTTCACATACCCTGGCGTACAGGTGCAGTTCGCTGTCAGAATCCAGTTGTTTTGCTTGCTGGTGATTATTACTCAGACCTTGTATAACGTTAACTCAGTCTTCTTTCATTGTCTTTGGCTAAGCAGAATCACTGTTTTTAGCACTACATAGTGTTGAATCTGGTCATCATGGAGCATTATTTCTAGCACATGACAGCACAGAACAACATTGTTGGCATCCAAAGACTTGTAGACCTTTAACTTCTCTCTTGTAAAATCACTTAGAGCTTCAGTGAGATTGTATATTTGGGGCTGGATGCTCGGCCATTTCGTCTTATGCAATATTTATTGGGAGAGTGCAAATGGACCTGTCTGATGAACGCCGCTCACTTTAACGTTAATTTTAACGAATCCCTGTGCTTGTCACTGGGTGACGAGCTGTTATAATACGCTGAAAGCATTATGTAAATAACATGTATAATGTGTAATCAATATCTTATTTCTAAGTCAACAACAAACTCTGTACTGTATCGGATGTCATTCCCTCGCTGTAAATGCTCCCGGTTTCTTTCTTTCTGCGCACGCATCCTGAATGTTTACAAACATGGTAATTGGTCTATAGGTAGGATAAAATGTCAGGACACCGGCAGCTATTGACTTTTTTTACTATGTAAGTAAATGGCTACAGGTTACCAGCACTCTTTAAAATGACTTATTTTGTGTTCAACAGAACAAAGAAATTCATAAATAATCAGTAAATTTTCATTTCTGCGTGAACTATCCCTTTAAATTGATTAAAAAGGGACTCCTATAAGTAAGGGACTGTATACTGTACAATATGCTGGGGCTTTGCAATTTGATTAAATAGTGGCCTTTTTGCACTGTCCTTTTACAATGTTTCATTGTTTATTTTGAAATCTCATACTAAGGTTCATTTTTGGGATGACCTGGCATTTATTTATCTACCCTTTAATCGTTTATCTACCCTCTACCCCTTAAAATCTAAGATGCTGATTTTGCATGAGCTCTGCTGAGCGTGCACACAATAGTGTTTTTATTCCCACTATATAATAATGGAAATCTCATGTAGGTGAACGTAAAACCTCTGCAATATGGAATCTTGTAAATACAAATGTCTTAGTTCCTACATAGGGTCACTTTTATGGTACTGTAATGTGTAGTATATGGGAACAGTATATTGGTGTGGGGAGGATATATACGTCTCCTGAGGGTATAAATATATGTACTTATTTAATGTTGGTATTTTAATAAAGTGTGATACTGTATATAACAATATATGTATATTGCTCTGAACTGTTTCGGTTGTAATAGGAGGTAATAATGCTCTTTTGTACTGGATTTACTCCTCAGAATTCGACACCATTAAAGGTTTCTTTAACTTTCATGTTAACTCTGCTTTACTGTTGTGTTGTGTTTGTCACACCTTCACTCATTGTTTTACTGTAGTAAATGGGTTCTTCATAAAAGCATTCATAGCGCTTCACTTTTTTCAATTTTTTTTATTACAGCCTTATTCCAAAACGGATTCAATTCATTTATTACCTCAAAATTCTACACATGAAACCCCATTATGACAATGTGAAAAAAGAGTTTTTTGAAATTGTTGGAAATTTATTAAAAATAAAAAAGCTGTAAAATTACATGCACGTAAGTATTCACAGCCTTTGCTCAATACTTTGTTGATGCACCTTTAGCAGCAATTACAGCCTCAAGTCTTTTTGAATATGATGCCACAAGCTTGGCACTCCTGTCTTTGGGAATTTTTGCCCATTCCTTATTGCAGTACCTCTCAAGCTCTATCAGGTTGGATGAGAAGCGACGGTGTACAGCTATTTTCAGATCTCTCCAGAGATGTTCAGTAGGATTTAGGTCTGGGATTTGGCTGGGCTACTCAAGTACATTCACAGAGTTGTTGTGAAGCCACTCCATTGATATGTTAGCGGTGTGCTTTGGGTCATTGTCCTGGTTCAAGATGAACTGTCGCCCCAGTCTGAGGTCAAGAGCACTATGAAGCAGGTTTTCTTTGAGGATGTCTCTGTACATTGCTGCATTCATCTTTCCCTCTGTCCTGACTTATCTTCCAGTTTCTGCTGCTGAAAAACATCCACACAGCATGATGCTGCCACCACCATGCTTCACTGTAGGGATGGTATTAGCCTGGTGATGAGCAGTGCCTGGTTTTCTCCAAACATAACGCCTGACATTCACTCCAAAGAGTTTAATTTTAGTCTCATCAGACTAGAGAATTTAGTTTTTTTTATGGTCTGAGAGTCCTTCAGATGCCTTTTAGCAGATTCCAGGCGGGGAGTAGCTTCTGTCTGGCCACTTAACCATACAGGCCTGATTGGTGAATTGCTGCACAGATCATTGTCCTTCTGTAAGGTTCTCCTCTCTCCACAGAAGAATGCTAGAGCTCAGAAAGTGTGACCATCGGGTTACTGATCAGAATCTGTTTCATTGCCAAGTGTGCTTTACACACATGGAATTTGTTTTGAATTTGATCACCTCCCTGACTAAGGCCCTCCTTCCCCGACCACTCAGCTTAGATGGCCGGCCAGCTCAAGGAAGACTTCTTGTAGTTCCAAACATCTTCACCTACGCATGATGGAGGCCACTGAGCTCATTGGAACTTTCAGAGCAGCAGAAGTTTTTCTGTAACCTTCCCCAGCCTTGTGCCTTAAGACAGTCTTGTCTCGGAGGTCTACAGACAATTAATTTGTCTTCATGCTTGGTTTGTGCTTTGACATGCACTGACAACCCTGGCACTTTATATAGACAGGTGTATGCCTTTTCAAATCATGTCCAATCAATTGAATTTACCACAGGTGAACTCCAATTAAGCTGCTGAAACATTTCAAGAATGTTCAGTGGAAACAGAATGTACCTGAGCTTAATTTAGAGCTTCATGCCAAAGGCTGTGAATACTTCTGTACATGTGATTTTTTTTCAGGTTTTTATTTGTAATAAATTTGCAACAGTTTTAAAAATCTTTTTTTCACATTGTCATTATGGGGTTTTGTGTGTAGAATTTTTATCCATTTTGGAATGAGGCTGTAACAAAAAATGTGGAAAAAGTGCAGTGCTTTGAATACTTTCCGGATGCACTGTATGCACACTGACTTTTAATTTTCTGTTAGGCAGCCCAGAGAGTCTAGCCATTACAAAATTGTCACATTTAAGATTTCATTTCTTCGCAACTGAGGGTGCTAGTGGTTACAACAAGTTTTCATCCCGTTTTTCACTTGAACTACTTAATGAATGCTTAAGTCTATTGAGCTGAATGTATTGCAATTACATTACAACATCGATGCTGTTAAAACAACCTTGTCAAATTGAAAATCACATTAAGCTTTCACCGGAAGTTTATCATTGGCTTTAAAACTCTAGCTGTGCATAGAGCCCATTATAGCTTCTGCTAAAATGTTCTGTCTGGTTCTTGAATCTGATTGACAGATAGCTGTGCAATATTCTGCAAATAACAGAACTTGTACAACCTCTTCACCCTTGTGTATTACTCCGCCCACATATAGCGACAAGCAAAGGACACTCTACAGTTTGACAAATATTTATGCTGTTGGACAACAATGTACTTTTGAGGCTTTTAGTCGAGAGTCTAGTTGTTTAGATTGCAACTATGCTGTTTATTTGTAAGGATAGAGCCCATTTTTTAAAATATTCATAATTTCAGAGTGCAGTGCACTGGTCACCATCAGCCTGTCTGAGCAGACCAAAGAAAGTGACGGTTGACATTCCGCCACAAGATGGCAACAGAGATCGCATAATAAGTCCGTAGAGGGAGAAAAACTCAGCATTTTCTCAATGTAAGTTTCAAACTACAGCTGAGCAAATTATTATACATCAGGTAAGTGACATTCTAAGTCTATTTCTCTCTTTTTTATGTTGTATTGCTGTATTTATACCACACAAACTATTAGTGTTTGCTTTGTTTGCTTTTTTGCGGTTAGTTACTGTGAAATACCAATTGCAATAGAGAAATACTGGGAAATTGATGGCATTTCACGCCGTTCAGCCTTATAATCTTAAAATGTGAGCAAAATCACCAGTTTTTTCATCACTTTAGACATTATGCTCGAGAATCATTCAAACACTAGCTTATAAGTGACGTTTGAGAAGTAGTGATGGTTTCTGCTGATGTCAGCTGTTCTGATGTCAGCTGCAGATGTGAATTATTCATTCATTTTCTTGTCGGCTTAGTCCCTTTATTAATTCGGGGTCGCCACAGCGGAATGAACCGCCAACTTATCCGGCCAGTTTTTACGCTGCGGATGCCCTTCCAGCCGCAACCCATCTCTGGGAAACATTCACACACACATTCACACACGCACTCATACACTACAAACAATTTAGCCTACCCAATTCACCTGTACCACATGTCTTTGGACTGTGGGGGAAACCTGAGCACCCGGAGGAAACCCATGCAAAAGCAGGGAGAACATGCAAACTCCACACAGAAACACCAACTGAGCCGAGGTTCGAACCAGCGACCTTCTTGCTGTGAGGCGACAGCGCTACCTACTGTGCCACTGCAATGTGAATTAATGGCGGAAGAAAGTAGTTTCTCGTACAAAAGGGGTTTGGGAATTTCCATGTTTGACTTTCTGTTTTATACACACAATTATGCCATCGAACTATTGTATAAACACAATGTCACAAGAGTAGCAGTGCAATATGCTGTATATTGTCACTGTGGGACACTAAGGCACTCGGCCTACTGCCTTAAGCCAATGCATGCCTCCCACCAGTGCCAAAATACAGCCATATTGCACTAGTACTCGTGTGATATTGGTTATATAACCAACATTTTTAAAATACACTTCAAAACACACTTTTTTCTATAATAAATTTTTGGCCATTTTGTTGTTTCTTTTGTTGTGTATTTTTACATTTGGAAGAAAAGCTAAACGATGAACATACAAAAGCTCATAAGGACATGCCGGGAACCTCTTGTCTGCCAGCTGCAGCTATCATCCAAAAATGACAGCTCTATTTTGTAGTTGTAGCTGACAACTTGTACAGATTGACATAAGATATATTGAGCAGTGTTTCAAAATGAATGAATGAATGAATGAATGAATGAATGAATGAATGAATGAATGAATGAATGAATGAATGAATGAATGAATGAATGAATGAATGAATGAATGAATATTATTTACTTTGGATGTCCATCCCATCCACATTTGGTTGTATGGTTAAAACACATATGAAGGTTAAAATATATAAACACACACACACACACACACACACACACACACACACACACACACACACACACACACACACACACACACACACACACACACACACACACACACACACACACACACACACACACATAAATATTTACATATAAGGTTAATTCTTCAACTACAGGCACTTTTATGTCCTTTGATCATATCCATAAAAGTATATAATTTTGTTAAAATTCCTCTTCCTTTGTCAAACTAACAATAAAACCTACTTATTATTTTTTTTACTAGATTTCTATTATATTTTTTTCATATTAATCAACGTTTTCTTCTTGTCGCACACCCAAAGTTTTAAACTTTAACAATGAAAATAACATTTTAAAAGATTATTTATCTGGTATATTAATGTATCTGAATGAAGCACTAGTGAAATAATTTCAATATTTTTTAGTTATTAATGTGAGACTATTATCAATATTATGTTTTATCCGAAATATAGCTGTTGCACAGTATCAGAGTCATTTCCACCACAACACTGTAATGTTGCTTTAAAAAGTTTGATAAATTTTTTTTATCAACAACACTTGAAGAAAAATCAAGAGAAATGTTGCTTAAATACATGTATTCTACGTCATTTCCAAACATGCTCTACCTTCAAAGATGTTTTTAAAAACCAAACAAAATGAAGGTAAATAAGAGTGTTTCGTTTACATGAAAGGCTAGTAAAGCTAGTTGGTGAAGCTATTTTTCATTTTTTCACAATAAACTGTTCAAATGTCATTTCCACCACAGTCATTTCCATCACCACACACGCTATTACAAAAATTTAAAAAGTTCTCATCATACATTAAAAGTGTATTCACAATTTATATAGTTCATGCTCTATTTAATATACAAATTGAGTTTATTTATTTTCTAATAAGCTCTTTACCAAATTATTATTAAATGTTATTGTGACAGGTGTACAATTCAGCAAACAACTAATTTATTTAATTGACATGTTGTATAATGATGTATAATTATTATATGTATTGTGGAAAGATTGGTTAAACTAGATACAAAAATGATCTTAGACAATGTTTGACTGTTAAAATTTCATTTTGAAATACAAGTATATATTGAGATGTGGTGGAATTGACATTTGTTCAGTTCATGATGGAAAAAAAATGTTTCTCTTCTTATCTTAGTTTGTTACAGATCTTAAAACTAGACAAATTGTTTAAACTAATGAGGCTACGTTACGTTAATTTTGAACAAGTTTTTTTACTCACCTTCACAAGGCTAAAAATGCCCGTAGTTGAAGAATGGCCCATAAATATATACACATACACACGTCTAAATAGGCCTACATATATCTGAAGCAAAGAAAATATAAACAGCTCTTTTATTTCTGTGTAGGAAATGCCACAATAAAAATGGTAAACCCGCTTCTGTCAGTCAAAATAGATCCTATATTAATTTAGGCGCATAAAATGACGTTACATCTCTGAGGCGTTTGCTGAGTGTATCTGTATTACTGCTGAGCTGTTGTCATTCCAGTCCATCACAGCCGCTTAAACTAATTCAAAAAGATTGAACACCACTGCCATCTAGCGGATATGAGTTTACACTGCACGTTAAGCCTCTCTTGACCTAAAGATCCCGGAGCATTTCAACCAATTCAAGTTCACCGGAAATATACGTAACTATAACTCACTTGCGTTGTTGTTTAAGGGTGAAATTAGGGAATAAATAAGTTGTTCGTGTATTTTATATTAAAGCGCCAGCTGTAAAGGAGAGTGTAAACTGCGTTGATTTGATGCGAACAGTTTTACATGGCGGGTGTAAACAGTCACATGACCAGAGCTGGGAAATTTCAGTTTGTCCATGTGAAAGATGTGTGCGTCACGTAAAACACGTCGGTTTAAATGCGTAACAGTCGTATTTAGTGCAGATATTGTTTAAAATGTCTATTACTAATGTTTAAATTTTCTTTTGTATAGTCGTGTTCAGTGCGTGTAAACATGTCAGTGGTCACGTTTGAACAGAAGTAAACCATTTTGAACACTGATATATTTAACAAATATACATTTGGATATCCTTTTCCTTTTTCCACCAATTTTCAGAATAATCAGTGATTGAGAATAATCTTGCTACATTTTTTAATTTTGGCTAGGTGTCATTCAATATGTTTATGCTAACTTGAAATCAGTGATTAAAGTTGATTCTCGAGTTTAACTACTTCCTTTATGACATGGACTATCACATTTACAATAGGTTACACATCTGACATTCAGAGGCTTTGCCTGCCCTGTCATGGTAGCCTATTATTTTTGCCTACTATTCTATCAGATTAATATTAATAAACTACGATGTAACTGGCCTAAAAAAAAGTAATATATAGAGAAATGGAATAACCCTTGTATCTTTTGGTAGAGTTACAATTTTATTATAACTTGATTTTACTAATTTGATTTCAGTTTACTGACTATGATATATGGTGTGTATTGCACTGTAATAGTATATTGGACAATTAAAAAAAATAAAAATTTATACTGTTAAACTTGTTACAACTTCCTGCCCAGGGATTACAGATGCAAATTAGCTTTATAACTAACTCTGGTACAACATGTCATGTTGTACATTGTCCCTGTATAAACTAACTAACTAACTAACTAACTAACTAACTAACTAACTAACTAACTAACTAACTAACTAACTAACTAACTAACTAACTAACTAAATAAATAAATAATTCCTTTGTAGCCTAAGTCTGTCAAAAAAAGTTTGGACTCAATAAAATTTGTATTTTGAAGTAAATATATTCAATGCCAGCGATGCGGTGGCGCAGTGGGTCACCCAGAAGGACACTGGTTTGAGCATCGGTTGGGTCAGTTGGCATTTCTGTGTGAAGTGCATGTTCTCCCTGTGTTGCCATGGGTTTCCTCCGGGTGCTTCTGTTTCCCATACACGTCCAAAGAAATGCTGTAGGTGAATTGGGTAAGCTAAATTGTCCATAGTGTATGTGTGTTATTAAATGTGTATGGATGTTTCCCAGTGATGGGTTGCAGCTGGAAGGACATCCGGTGCGTTTGTAAATTCTTTTTATGTGTGTATATTTGTCTTTATTTATTATGTATATAAAAACATGCATGGATGCATATATTTGAGAAAATATTTATTTATATTTATTTAAAATATACATGTATATGACACAAATTAGGGGCAACATGGTGGTGTTGCATTTTCTCCCTGTGTTCGTGTGGGTTTTCTCTGGGTGCTCCTGTTTCCTCCACAAGTCCAAAAACATATGGTACAGATGAACTGGGTAAGCTAAATCGTTCATAGTGTATAAGTGTGTATGGGTTTTTCCCAGTGATGGGTTGCAGCTGGAAGGGCATCAGCTGCGTAAAACAAGTTTATTCCGCTGTGGATTATTAAAGGGACTAAGCTGAAAAGAAAATGAATGAATGAATGCTACAAATAATCAAGTAATCAAATATACATAATAAATGAAACACACACATATATTATTTAACTTTTATTTAAATGTGATTAATCCCAATTAATCTTTGCCCAGCACTAATATAAATGCATTATTATGTGAATAAAAAAACTCTGATAATAATCGTTTCCACAAAAATATTGAGCAGCACTCTATAAGAATTATAAAAGATTTTGAACTCCATATAGGTATAATTGTGAACAAAACAACTTTCAGTTTTAACATTTTCATTGTTGTTTTGAATTGCATAGTTGGCATTGGGCTATTCTAGATAACAAAATCCATGTTTTTTTTTCTAAACTGGTAAAAAAATGTGATCAAATATGAAACAGATATAAGTATAACATGTCAAAAGAATATACACCAATTTAAGCATGTAAACCAATTTTATCAGATGGTTAAAGTAGCAGAAGACAAGTCAAATTATTATTTTCATTTTTTCCTTCTCTTAAAAAAACACAGAAAGTAAAGGGCAGATTTTGTCAAAAGTTTTGGATTTAAGCAGGCTTTTGTTTTCTTCAGCGTGCTATATAAGAATTAATCATATACAATGTCAAATCACAGTCTGTGGATGGAATGATCCAGAAATATTAATGACAGAAGAAGTGTCAGCTCGGCGTGGCGCAGTTGTGCGATAGATTAAGCTCTGTTTAATGGTACATTCTAGCCAATAGGACAAGCACTTTCTGTACTGAACAAAAAGGCTGCACGGCAAATCTTCTGGATCACACTATAAATCGAGTTTCTTCCCTTTAACTTAACGCAGAGTAATCGTTAACCTCGGCGCAGTGAAGACATGAACAGGTTATGACAGTTGTAGGCAACCGTTTAATATTGCGTCCCACCGTTTTTATTGTTCAGTCAAGGCACATTTCAAACAAAAGCTCTAATAATCAGCAAAAGTGCTATTTTAACATTATTTCGCTGCTGTTTCGTCGAGACATTGTAAACATCGTGTTGAAATATGTGGCAAGTTGGCCGTTTTTAATCGCTGAAAGCCAACAAATATCAATCCCCGGGCTCGTGGATGAGAGGCTCGCGCGAGAGGCGGCGCATGCGCACTCACACTTTGTGCCATATTGGAATGAGGTCGTGAACGACTAGGCGGAAAAAGACACGGCATCTAAAACCGACTTGAAAAACTCCTCACTGGTAAGAAACGAATCCCATTCCCAAATATTTACGTATTTTACCCTTTGCCCTAATCGACCTTGGCGTTAACGAGCGATTTCGTGCTGCCTGCATCTTTTTTCCCGTCTCCAAAAAAAGGTGACTTGTGCTCGCTCGTATGAGTGCCTGGCTCTATTGCTTAAGCTATGACGTTTCAGTAACTTGACTTGGTTACAGGCGTTTTTAGCATGTGCACGAATTCAGCCGCACTCACATCAACAAGAAAAGCCTCGCGAAACAGCGCTGAGCAAATGTTTCGTGTCTAATAATGTTGAATTGCACGATGGCTCTGTCGGAATGAAAGTTGCCCGATTGGCGTGAATGTATTAAATGCTATTATCCAGTTATAGGTAGCTAGCCGAACACACTGTGCTTTACCCACCAACTCTCATCATCAATTATTTGGCGATTTCTGCGATTTATACTTATAAAGTCGATTTATTTAACATATCAGCTGTCGTTTCTGTTGAACGCTGTCTGCTAAATGGCGTTTATTTAGGAGTCAGTTATACATAACAGGCAAGGTGCTATTTTATTGTAGAAAATCTTGTTTTGTGGTGTTTTTAGTCATGTTTATGTTTGGATCATAAAGTTTAATGGTTAGTTTCCTTGTGCACTTTTAGAAATTGATGACAGTTTCATTCTCTGGCCGTGTTACATAATAGAACTTGTGTTGTAAGTCAGAGGTTTTTCAACGGAGGGTGAAGGGCTCCTTGGAAATGTTTTGAGAAAAAGCTTAATAATAATAATTATTAATATATAATTTGATTATTTATTTGTTTATTTTATTAATTTATTTTATTATGATAAATAAACAAACATTCGTATGTGTATAGAGCAAATAATGATCTATTAAAATAAATATGCTGATAAAATAAAACAAAAACACAATAAAAAAAAAATAAAAAATGTACTTGTGTTACAATTATTATTTAGTTATATTAGTTTAAAATAGATTAATTAGTTAATTACTTTTAAATAAACACATTATGCAAATTAATAGGTTATAAATATGTAAATATGCAAATAAAAACATCACTTTGAGGTTTTATATTCGCACATTCGTTTACTGACAACTTTTGACACACTCTCTGTGTTGTTTACCTTGGTACTTTATATAATTGGTCTGAAGGTTCATACAAGTATGACTTCAAAACAATAGCAGCACAATTTATTTGACAAATCAATATTGTGCTTTGATAATCATTGGCTGCTGATTTGATTTTACTATGTAGAATTAGTAAAGAATACTTTGCTGAAATTATATTATTATATTATTAATAATTATATTATTAAGGATGTGTAAATACAAAACCAACTTTAACTCAGTCACTTTGAGTACAAAATATACTCAAAATGTATAATATAATCTAATATTAGTAATATAATTACTAATATAATATTACATATTTCATATTTTTCAAATATGATTTTAGACCAATTAGTTATATACTTTTTTACAGTAACAATCGTACATATTAATCTACATTATAAATGTATGTACTATATAAATGCTGTTATACTTTAGAATGACTGTTTATCACATAAGGAGGATTTTTGACTTCTTGGTCTGAGGAACTCAAGCTTCATCCTGTTGTAAAAATGCATATTTAAATATTTTCATATGCATTTTTTACAATTAGTATATTCCAAAAAAGTGGATTTGACTTTTAGCTGTTAATTTGTTAAATATATCAATAACTTTATTTACCATTTATGTAAGTAAAATAAGAATCTTAAGAAACTTCTTTCTTTATTCCCCCAAACAAAGTATTTTAATAATTTGAAAGATAATCAAACAGTCGCACAGTTGGAGGACCTGGCTCTGGCCGGTGCACATGACAGTGGTCAGTTGTCATGTTCTTCTTTTCATCTTTGTTGCTTTAGGTCTTTTAAGTGCCCTACCATGACTGGCTTGTGTTTGTGTGTTTTTGCGGACTTTGATCAATGGAGGGAAGTTGACTTTAGCGTGAAGTGAAGTGATGGAGCAGCAGAGTTTGTTAGGAATGTGCTGAGGGTTCATAGATACACCAGAAATAGATTTCCGCTGTCCTGAAGTCTCCTCAGTCACCCATGTGAAGTGTTGTAACGTCATCAGTTCAAACGACAAGGGGTCAACATGCTATTATGTACATGATGCTGCTTTGTTGATTAATAGGTGTTAAATTACATTAGTATTATCTGATCCAGCAGATTGTTCTTGTTTAGTTCAATATAAAACAGTAAAGGTTATATCCATAAGCTTGGGAATTCAGTTTAAAATGCAGAGAATGGCATTATGTGTATTATTAACTATTAATTTGAGCTGGTGCAGTTGGTTGTTAGTTACTAAAGCACATTTTGTCCTTCTGTGCAGTTTAGTACATTTCTAAACTACTTGATTTTGTTATAGGCAAATATGAGAAGATTATATTGAAGGTTAGCATGCATAGTATAGAAAACACTGAATTAAAGACTAGAAAGAAAGTGTTACACACCCCAGTATTTCCAATATCACCTCAGCATTTTTCTCCTCTGATTCTACTCTTACAAAATCACCATGGTAACAGTAGTTTCCACCAAAATACATATTTACTACAATATCTGTAGTGCTTTCTTACTCCTGCAACTGTGAAACCATCACATGTGGAAAAAGGTAATGTTTTTATCATTTTATTTTGTTGTTTCTTAAATAAACTAAAACTAGACATCTAATTATTTTCAGAGGCTTAAAGTAAGATATTTTCCTTGTTGTAAAAACACATTAAATATGATTAATAAATTAACACACACACACACACACACACACACACACACACACACACACACACACACACACACACACACACAACAATGGGTTAAATGATTAATGCAGTGAGGAAGAAATGTGGAAAAGAGGTAACAAGTCGTTTTCATTACCACATCAAATTCATGCATAAAGGTTACTTGTACAAAAAGTTCAAACAGCACTCTTTGTGCTTGATGTCGTTATTAGTAGATTTGCTAACTTTTTTTTTTCAGAAGAATATTGGAAATACTATATCAGATGAAACGCTGAGATAAAGATGTGTTACACTCCTCTGGATCTCAAATATCATCTCAGTGTTACCTAATCACTGTAGTAAATGTAATTTCCACCAACATGCCGTAGCATAACATGCACTCAGGGTGACCGCGGGGTCTTAAAAAGTATTAAAATTTGTTAAATCAATTTAGAGAAATTTAAGGCACTTAAAAAGTATTTAAAGGTCTTAAATGCTAATTTAAAAGATATTAAATTTGGTTAAATTTACCTGCATTTAATCTTTGAACATTATGATGCCGTGTAGTTTATAAAATAAAAAAATCCTGCTAGATTTGACATGACACTGCCTTGTTTACTGCAGTAACCAGGGAAACACTGTTATTCCTGCTGCTGTAAATGTTCCACCTGCTGGATTAACATTTTTTATTTAGTATTTAAAAACAGTTTTTGTTTAGAATTGCTTTCTTGCAAACAGTATTTAGTACTGCAAGTTGGTGACACGGTGGAGCAGTGGGTAGCACGAACTCCTCACAGCAAGAAGGTTGTTGATTTGAGGTCCGGCTGAGTCAGTTGGCATTTCTTTGTGGAGTTTGCTAGTTCTCTCTGTGTTCACGTGGGTTTCCTCCGGGTGCTCCGGTTTCCCCAAGAGTCCAAAGACATGCGCTATAAGTGAATTGAATAAACTAAATTGGCTATAGTGTATGTGTGTGAATGAATGTGTGTGGGTGTTTCCCAGTGATGGGTTGCAGCTGGAAAGGCATCCGCTACATAAAACATATGCTGGATAAGTTTGCGGGTCATTCTGCTTTGGCGACCCCTGATTAATAAAAGGACTAAGCCAAAAAGAAAATGAATGAAGACTGCAAGTTAAAATGTCAGCAATGTTACTGCACTGTAAAACCCAACAGTCAACTTTGTCAAATGAAGCAAGTGTAGTTAACTTAATACTGACTAATTTGAAAAGAGTTTTGAACTCAGTGTTGAAGGTAATGAGCTAATTAAATACCTCATTACTTCAGCTTAAATGGAGTAAGTTCACAGTACTTCTATAGATTTGTTTTTGAACTCAAATGGTTTGTAGCAATCAGTTTCCTCAAATTGTTTAAGTTACCCTAACGTTTTGGGTTTTACAGTGTGGTTGAAACCTGAAGTGGCGATGAGGTTAAAATATGCAAAGTCTTAAGGTATTCAATTTCAATCTCTGATTCCTGTATATACCCTAGTACAGTAGTTTTTTCTTTCTCTTCATACAGTAAAATAAAATAAAAAAAACTCAAATGCTTTTAGAAGCTTCCAGTTGTCTCCTTTTCTTCTGCTTTTTAATTAGCCGAGTTATTAATACAATTAGTTTTTTATTTTGGCGGAAGCTGTTTGTTACCATGGGATCCTATGCATAATGCTTTAGTTCAGCTGATGATCATACTGCGGATACAGCGACATGGCTTTTCAAACAGCCCTCGCTGCTCTTTTCAGTCCCCATTGGAGACCACTGTGACCCCCAATACATTGTGTCTGTGGCCCAGGCTGTGCTCCAGGGCTGTGGGACGGTGCTGGAGTGGAGGGGGTTGAACTGAAAGAGTTGATCCCAACAGAGCAGGAGGGTCGTGGCCCGCCAACGGCTGTCAGGGAGAATGTCTGACTCCCTTTAATAGAGACGTCAAGCTTCACAAAGACAGCTTGACAGCTCTGGATGAATAGACAGAGTTAATGCAACTTTTAGCTAGCTGTTTTCTTTCCTCTCGCGTTTAGGAGTTTGACACAGAACACCCACAGTTGTTGGGTTTCTGGTTGATTTTACAGCTGGATCTTTTACTTTCTCTCTATGTAAATCCTGAAGTATACTTGGCCATTTAAGTCAAATAATTATATCTTCCAAAGCTTTTTCATTTAGCAAAAGCTATATTGGGCACTGTGGTGCATTTTTACTTCTCAAAGGTGATGCAGGGAGTCTGAGCAGAAGAATTAGCTTTTATCTTTGAAGCTGCGCAATGAGGATTCCTCCTCCTCCTACTTTATTAAATGAACTATAGGCTGTGTGAAATGTGTCTTGTGCAAGTCTCTTCATGTTTCGCTCTTGTCACTCGCTCGCAGTCTCTCTTACACATGCAAATAGTTTTACAGAAATTTTCTTAAATTAATTGCAATTCTAATGTTATAATTTATCTCTTTGTTTCAGTGAATGCTTCCCTCTCACATGTTTTTTTTCCCTGCTCATTATTCATCTAGAAGCAGTTTGATTGTCCTTCGGGGGCTTCAAACATGAGCCTTGAGGCGTTGGAGTCTGGTAAGCAATTTAGTTTCTTTAGTTTCTTTCTTTCTTTTACTAAATAAACAACAGAATAAATAATAAAAAATAATATTTAAATTTTTCTAGATTTGGGAGGTTATTTTCCTAATAAACAACACTCGCATAACTGATTTTTACCAATTAAATGGCAAGATTGAAATTTTAAATTAAACTAAATGGATTAAATGCCACCATGGTTCAATTAAAATAAAAAGAAAATAGCAGTACAAAAAAAAAAAAAAACTGAGCATGAGAAGTCAGACACCGGCAGCTCTTCTGCCAACAAAAAGGTAATAAAATTATATACAAAACGTTTTGCTGCCAAGAAATATAACCACATCTGAAGGATGGTATGTTCATGGAGGCTGGAACATTATGTGAAAGAAGTTTAAACATTAGTGTTTGTGTGGATTAGGAGATGTTTGTTTATTTAATTAAAATAATTACATGCTGGTTTCATTTCACAAGTACAATTTGTACATCTTCTACAATTGCAATTCTACAATTTTTATTAACAGTGAACTACATTTGATCAAAATAATGATTTCTAAAATTTAGTTTTGTTACACTTTAATTATAAATGTTTATATATATAAAAAACTCGAATTATTCTTTTATAGCATCAATAATTGAATTATAATGATGATTATTATTAATAGGACTGTCACAGTATTTATTTTTTGTTGTACGATATATTGTACCATAACATATATGAGGATAAAGGATATTATTGTAATTTTAAGACTATTGCATGCCACTCATTATATATTGCCAGAACAATAGTATAATATCATCATAAAGCAAGTTCACTCTTCCAAAGAACACATAATATTTTATTCTTAAGAATATTTCATTTATAGTCATTTTAACAATTTAATAATTAGGCTTTGGAATCAGAATGTAAATGTGTATCCTACGTCTAAATAATATTAATGTTAACAAAAAAGTGCTGGGGGAAAAAGTAACAGAGCCTGCGATAACTGCTACCAGATCTGTTTTCAGTTGTCAGACACCCACATAAAAATATACTTAAGTAATTTAAAGTAAATACTACACTGTTTTTAACCATACTGACACTGACACCTCTGATAAAGTTAGAGATGTTGCACAATCAGCTAAAATGTTGCTAGAATTGTTTTTTATGTATGGCCGATATATATTGCATCAGCAAAAATGATTGAGGTCATGTCCATGTGTTGTGCGATATTGACTATTGTGACAGGCTTAATTTAATAGTATTATTATTTATATTTTTTGAGAAGTATGTTTTGTAGACCAATATTAGAATATATCTTTCACAAATTCTTAAAGTTAAAGCAAACATTTATTTAAATTGGTTGGCTTAAAGATGCTTGCACTTCAGTTTACATAATGGGTTTCTCACGTAAAATGGTAAAATGCTAGTAAATTGACTCTCAGGGCAGTTATAGAGATAAAGGTTCTATATAATGACAGAACCAGCCTTGAAAATAGTATGAGCATGCTTCAGTGTGTGTGTGTGTGTGTAGTGAACAAAACCACAACATTCATTAACACAAACTTATATTAAATAGTCTTTTTAAAGTTTAATATTCAGTGTACACTTGTGTGTTTTGCTATTTTATTTGGTGCCCAGTCCCACTTCTGTATATTTTTTCCAAAGTTTGACAAATTCAGAGACGTTCTTTGTTCTACAGTCTGCTATAACGTCCACTTTTTGTCTGGATTTTTCAATTCCATCTGAACTTTCCACATCACAGGAATCATAATGCATTAGTCATTCCTTTAACCCTGAAAAATACCATGCTAAAGAGCTATCTCAACATAGTTAAACTGCAGTCGCACATTGTTTGTCTTTGACACTGGGAGTAGCAAATATTTCTGCACAACTTCAAGGCAAGCAAAGGTCATTTGAAACTTTGTGCAGGATCCTGCCTATTATTGATATACATATATATATATATATATAAGCATTCACTTTCACACTCTGTTGATGTGATGAGGCTGTGGATGGAGCCAGTTATCGGTCATTCAATTTTTCAGATGCAGACTCTGGTCAGGATGTGTCAGAGTTTAACTGGGACGATTACCTGGAGGAATCTGGGGCACTTTCTGTTCCTCATCATGCCTTCAAACATGTGAGTAATTCATTTCTCAACATGGCTATACTGAATCTTCAGCACCACGATTAAAGAAATGCTTTTAATACCAAACTGAGTGATTTTAGTCTAATTTAAATGCAAAATTCGACCTTCAAACAATGCTTAAAAACATGTTAATCAATTACAAGGATGCAGCCCAATATGGAGTTGTCTTTTTCACATTTGTGTTCTCTCACATGACCTTAGTTGAGCTTAAAGTAGACATTTTATAAGTTTATGAATTTCCTAAGAATTAAGCTAATGACCTCAGTGTTGCTGCAGGAGCTACGTGAGCTTCCTGAATGATTCATGAACGAATGACTTCTTTGAGCAGTTCTTTTGAAAAGAATCTGGATGGAGTCCACACCTAAATAACTCAGAATTAATTTATTTAAGGCCTTATCTAATGGCAACAAATAAATAAAGAAATATGGAGTGCTTTTGAAAGCCTTTTGATATTTGTCTGTTTTATGACATGGTGAAATTCTGAAGTCAACAGTCAGATTAGCTCACTATGCATTAGTAATGTGTTTCTGCTCTCATGGGAACGGACAAGACCAATAAGTGACCACTTAGATCTTAAAGAATGTATTTGCTGTGTCAGAAATGAGCCCCTGTAAAATTGACCTAAATTCCCTTGGTTTTTACGTTGCATCACATACATTTTATCCCGTGCTGATACATTTCATCATGTTCTACTGTAATGCTGTGGTTTAGTTTGGATTTAGTGCACTTGAGTTGCAAAGGTCAATGGACCTACAGCTGATTGTTTTCATCTCTGGTGAAAGTTTTTGAATGTGTTTTAATATTGATATTATGTTCAGAAATTTGTTTGAAATAAAATATATTTTATTTGAAGTATTTAGCCAAGTGTAGGGTTTATACAGTACGGTTAAACGCATTACATGCCACCTAAGGAGGAAATGCCCCAGATAATCAATACCAGAAGTCAAAAATGTAACTTCTCACAATTAATTTTTGGCTGGAGTTATTTTTATGATGCTTAAAAGAATTAATATGCAAACACTTATATAAATAATACATTTGAAAGCAGCATTGACCCAAACAATAGTTGACGGTGGAATTATTTGTATAAAAAGATAATTATTTACTAATTATAACTAAGGACTATTATTAAATGTCATAAGATTAAGAGGAGATAAAGATCAAGAAGATAAAGAGAACTTTTAGCTTAGCATAAATCATTGAATTAGAATAGAATAGACTTTTAATAAATTTCCTGTTTAAACTTTGACTCTTCTGTAGTTACATCTTGTACTAAGACTAGACATGGGTTGGTGTAAGATTCTGACAGTATGATAACCTTGAATAAAAATATTACTGTTTTTTAGCAGCATGGTTTTGTGATTACTTCTTTTAAATATGTTTTTTTAATATATCTGGCTTAAAACATCTACTTTCCCCCCATTGAACACAATATATTTCATTTTAAAAAACATTTAAAATATTTTAGAGCAGTAAACATGTTAGGCTAAATAATAAAAATAAATGATCGACTTCTGCTGTCTTCATTAGTTTCATAAACACAGTTTTCTTTACAACAACTTTGGATGTCTTTCTTTTCATTCGATATAAAGACTGTTTGTATTGTATGTGTGTTAATAGCTGTTCAGGTCCAGAGCATGCTCGTATGTTGGTGCATAAGATATATAACATATTTGTTTTTCAAATGCTTCCTGAATTGAGGGCTGAACAGTAGCTCTTGACATGGAGTGTCCCTTTCTGAAGAAGATGAAAAATAAAAAAAAGAAACGGTGGCTCAGTGGTTATCACTGTCACCTCACAGCAAGAAAGTCTCTGGTTCCAGTCCTGGCTGGGCCAGTTGCCATTTCTGTGTGGGGTTTGCATGTTCTCCCCATGTTGACATGGGTTTGCTCCGGTTTCCCCTACTGTCCAAAGACGTGGTATAGGTGAATTGAATAAACAAAATTGGCCGTAGTGTATGTGTGTGAATTAAGCCTGATTTATACTTCTGCGTCAGGTGACCGGCGTAACCCACGGCGCAGGCAACGCGCGTGGCTGTGCATTTATACTTCTGCGCGCTGTCTCTGTCGGTCTGCATTACCACTTCCGAAATGCTAGTTGGCAGTGAGGTGTTAATGTTCCTCTGTGTCGAGTTTCTTCGCTACTTTTTTGCTTTTCCTGAACACTTCCGGGATGTACAAGTGACTCAAACTCGCTCATTTTGAGGCAGGAACCGGCGGACATGCAACAACTTTAACTGTGAGGTAAACACAAAACAAAACTTTCAAACCGGAGCTCCTTCGCGGGACTCCACACTTTAAACAATCGCTTGCGCGGCGTGGCTCTCGAACCTGCCCAGACTCGTCAGCGCTACCGAGCCGACCAATCACAGAGCTTACGCTACGCGTTGTTGCGACGTGTAGTTACATTTTCTGAGAGGTGCACGTCAGTGACGGCAATGGCCACGGCAAAGGGCTATGCGTCAGCGCCGTAGCATACGCCCGTGTTTGACGCAGAAGTATAAATTAGCCTTTAGTGTGTATGGATGTTTCCTAGTACTGGGTTGCAGCTGGAAGTAGAGATCAGTGCGGGACTAAATTTTGAATGTCGCTCCCGCCAGGTTTAGTCCGAACCCGACCGCTGCCACTTAAATTCAGCATTTGTTGTCCCACTAACAGGGGAGCCAAAACCGAAAACCTCCCAGCGATACAGAGTCCAGACAGCCTGTAACAAGCTGTCTGTATAAACACACACACGGCACCAAGCAAGTGACACACAGACAGCATCACGCTCGCTCTCTCTCATTCACACACACAAACACACACACACACAATAGCCGCATTTCCACTATCGGGCCAGTGCGAGCCAGGGCTTATATCAAGCCAGGCCGGGCCAATCACCCGGGAGGTTGAGCAGTGAGGCCGAAATCATGTCGCGTTTCCACTGTCGGGCTAGTAGCTCGCAGCGCGTCACGCAAACCCCGCCCCCAGAACATCCCCCGAATCGAACGTCACTCAAACCGCCCACTTCAGCGAGAATCATGCAGATAAAGCACACCATCACATCATCACGAAACTATTAAAATAGGACAACCAAAACAAACAAATGACACGTTACTGTACAGCAGTACAAGGTATATCTATACGCACATACCTGTGTGTTCTCATTCATCATATTCATTTACTCGCCGACCGACTATTGGCATCGAAATCCAGTGGTCTTGCCACTAACGGAGGAACCCAGCGCAGGGAGCGCACACATCCATAATATAACACCACATATATAAAATTCTCCGTTAATAACTCGATATAAAATGTATTTTATAACATCCTCTAGACAGACGCTGTCCAACATTCATCTCAAATGCTTCGGAGAGAACTGAAACATGAACTTTTCCCTATAGGCTTTATGACACTTAATAGGTGATTCCCTTTATTTAAAGATGTTGCTTATTATATCTTAAGTAAAGGAAAGTGTTCAGTGTTTCAGCACATAAGAGCAGCACGTAATAAAATATAGCCTACAATTTGTTGCGCTCAGCAGCTATGCACTAATAAATATGTATTTAAATACTCTTTATGTATTTAAAATTTAATAAATTTTACCACGTCATATAAAAACATACACACTTGTTTGAGGACACAGAACACATTTTGAACTTGCAGTTTTTCCCTGATGAGTCAAAAAAGTGCTCCGCAGCTGGAAGACAGAAAAAAAAGGTTGACTAGTTTCTGCTTTTTACTCACCCCGAAAATGCTCTGTTTGCATGATTTGATTAATATCATTGTATCCAAATACTTTATAAATAATATTTAAAACATTCTGTTTATTTATTTATTTAATTTAGAAAATATCTAAAATCTTTTTTTCAAAGAGGTTTTTGAAAAATGAAAGTTTAATATAGCTTTGAAACAGTTGGTATAGCTTTTGTTAGTTTTTTATTGGTTTATTTATTTAATGTGATTTTATTTTATCTGATATTTGTAATTCTTTAAATTATTTCAATATAGGGCTATTTTGTCTAGATATGACACTATTGTTTTGAGCCTACAAAAGTGGACACGAAATTTGTAAAGTTTAATGTCTTTCTGTTGTATTCATATAGTGTGTTATCTCCAAAAAAAAATAAAAATAAAATAAAAACAATAAAAATAAATAAAAGAAAAAAGCCGCGTGGCATCAACAGAGCTATGAAGGTAGCGCTCTTTTTCTCTGTCTCTCACACACACACACAGGCATCTAAACGCGCAAAAACACACCTTTTAAACTTGACAAAAACTCTTAAAAACCTTTACTGGCTGCTGAGTCTTTAATATGGTGTAAAGATTATTATGCGTTATTGAAACATCAAGGAGGATGCAGCAAAGAAAAGTCACTTATAAATTAAAACTACTTTATTATTTTATGCAACAGCCTTACATTTAAAAGAGAAACATAAGGGCGATCATATGCAAAAAAGATCCCAGCCCATAATTTGTTCCAGCTGTTTTCTTTCCCTTATTTATTTATTTGTTATGTGTTTGGCACATGTACTTGTGTGCGATCAGAAAACTGTCCCCGCCTCTCCTTTCACTCTGCCCCGAAGCCCCGGCTGGCCCTCTTTGGCCCAAGGTATTCCCAAGGTAAAGGCCCAAGAAATCCCCGATTTGGCCCAATTAGGCCCTGGAAGTGACAGTGGAAACGCGACTGGCCTTGGCTCGCCCTGGCTCGCTCGCTTTAGGCGCGATAGTGGAAACACGGCTATTGACAGCACCAAGCTCTCCCTCTCTCATTCACACACATAGACAGCAACAATCAAGCTAAACACAGCATCATGCTCTCTCATTCACACACATACATGCGCGTGCTCGCTCGCTCGGGAGTCAGGAGTGATATTGTTAGACCACCCGCTCCCGTTCAAATTACACCTGTTACCGATCGCTCCAGTGCATTATTCGGAAATTTATTTCCATGGCGCAAGAAATCTGGTCTGGTCCGCGGAAATGCAAACCTCTAGCGGGAACGGCTTCCGCTGTGTAAAACTTATGGTGGATAAGTTAGCAGTTTATTCTACTGTGGTGACTCCTGATGAATAAAGGAACTAAGCTGAAGGAAAAGGAATGAACACGTAAAAAACAAATGCATACAGAATATTTTAGCTGTTATAAAACCTTGACCTTTCTAAACCATGGTAAACATTGAAGCTGGTTATCGTCCCCTGCTAACTAAGGCTGACAGAAAGTCAAAAGTTTCCATTTTCTAGGTCGATTAACTAGGAACTTTATTCTCATTCTGGCAAAATGATCAAGGAAGCAGGCGCAATAACAGTGCTACATAAAGTCATTGCACCTGCTGCAGCTATGGTACATCAGCAAAGTTTCTTGATTATTATGTCTTTTTTCTAAAAAATTGTTCCTTTAACTCGACCCAGCATCTTAAAAATGCAGCACTCATGTGAAATAAAATAAAAACAATGGAAATGTAGAACATTGTAATGGTAAAATGCATTCTGTGTCATTGACCCCTAACACTGCTAGTTGCACCAAAAAACTTTTTACCTCTTTACCTGTTGTTTACACACCGACTTCACCTGGCAATGTGTCGGTTCAGATCATTTGCTCAGTCTGGTGTTTTTTCTTTTGCAGGTGGACCAGGGCTTGGAGACAGGTCTGACTCCTGGTATGAAGCTGGAGGTGTGTGTGCGCACTGAATCTGAATCTGTGTACTGGGTGGCCACAATAATCACCACCTGCGGACAGTTGCTCTTACTACGATATGAGGGCTACCAAGATGACCGACGAGCAGACTTTTGGTGCGACATCATGACCGCTGACCTACACCCGATTGGATGGAGCAAACAGCAAGGTCGAATGATGAAACCTCCAGAGGGTGAGCAGAGATTTGTGGGAACTGGGGACGGAGCAGTTTTTGCAGCAATCTCATATTTATAAGTAAACATTCATGCTGAAGCTGCTTGAAATGCACAGCTTTGTTCAGTGTGGGATGTAATTCCAACTGAAATGTTGGAAATGAAAGACTGGATGGAATATATCGAGTTGCAAATTTAAAAATAACTAATAATATTTTGTTTCAGATGCTAAAGAGCATTTGATTCATCAGAACATGTTATAAGAAGCTGTATACAGTCAGTCTTGTTCAGGGCCAGACAGAATCTGCAGACCTTTTCAGCTATATACGCAGAATTTTGTTAAAAAAGGGTTAGGATGGGTTAAGATTCCTTGCCCATTAATTGCCTTTTTTTGTAGGATTTTTTCCATGTCATACAATCTTATAAAGATATAATCTGATAATATAGCTCTTATTGTACTCATGCCCAAGTGACTAATATTGCTTTGGTGGAAGGATCAGACACCTCCAACCTCAACCCAGTGGATCCATGATGTCCTCTTCTTCCTAAAGTTGAAAATAATTAGACTGTCTAGAGATATATCTAACCAGTTTAAGAACATTTGTGACCCATTTAGGAAATATATCCAAAAATATGTTTTATTGTCAAATATAGATCAAATCCTTATAGTCCAGTAATAGTTCCTAATATTACCTAATCCTAATAGTTCCAACTAATAGATTTTTTTTTTCTTTTTTCAGTTCAAAGTAGAGTGATGCAGATTGTACAATTGTAGTTTTTGTTAAGCCACATTATTATTTACCTTTTTATTTGTTGGTTTGTTTTTGTTTTTTTATTGCATTGTATGCGCCTAAAATGATACCATCTATACTTTTAAATATAATTGTTTTTTGTCTTGTTTACTGTAATTTGCCATAAAATTCATAAATACAATTAAATAATAAAAGTTTCAATTTATGCAGAATAAATTTGAGACTATGAAAGCTGAAAAAAAAAGTGGTGAAAAATGTAGCTATTCAGTAGGGATGCTCTGAGCGATTTGCCAGATATCAGTATCAGCCGATAATCACATTTCGATTGATAGGAAGATTTATAGGTCTGCATTTTAACTTCTCACACATCAAATATGTGCTCCAAACCTTTTCTTCATTAAGACATGTTGAATTATTCTTCCATTTGCAATGTTTTTAAATTGCATTGTTAATAATTTTTCTTACCGTTTGTTTTTAATCTGTTATATCAATTTTTTCTGTAAAGCTGCTTCTGATAATGACATGTCCACATTAAATGGTTATAAGAGACTTGTTTAAGGGATTATATATAACATCCTTAATTTATTCCCTTAGGTAAGGAGAGATCTTCACTTAAGTGTCATACTTGGAGGAAAATTGTGCTTTATACAATGGCAAAGCATCAGAATCAGTACTCTGTATCGGCCGATCAACATGACAAGGAACCGATACTCAGTATCAGCTGCAAAAATCCTGATTGGATTACAAAGCAAATCCAATTAGGACCATTTGTTTGGTAAACAAAGCTAAAGTTTGTTGTCTCGTATAAATCTGGAGATTAACACTACTTTACAAATTATAGGCCAATTTCTATTCTACCTTAGAGTTGAAAGGCTTAACAATTTTATAGAAATGCATAACCTTTTAGCTGATGAGCAATATCGTTTCAGGAAAAATAGATCAACATCTCTGGCATTAACAGAAATTATTGAGGAAATTACTAATAAGATAGATAAAAAAGAGAAGGTAGTTGGAATTTTTATAGATTTAAAAAAGGCATTTGATACAATAAATCATAATATATTGGTAAATAAATTAGAAAAGTATGGTATTAGAGGTGTAGCCTTGGATTGGATAAGCAGTTATTTAAAAAAATTGGCAACAGTTTGTGGAAATTGGCATAAATTGGCACCATAAATCTTCATACCTAAATATAAATTGTGGCATACCACAAGGATCAGTTTTAGGTTCAATATTGTTTATAATTGACATTAATGATATGTGTACAATGTCAGGGTTGTTTAAGTTTATTTTATTTGGGGATGATACAAGTATCTTTTGTTCTGAGGATAATTTACCAAAACTTATGGAGTTGACTAAAACAGAAATTAATAAATTAAAATTGTGGTTTAATGTAAACAAATTGTCATTGAATATAAGTAAAACAAAGGTTATGTTATTTGGGAAATTAAAAAATAGTCCCAATATAGATTTACAAATTGATAATAAAGTAATAGAAAGAGTTTATGCAATTAAGTTTCTTGGTGTTGTATTGGATAATAAATTTAGTCGGTAACCACAAATAAATAACGTGATATCAAAATTAGTAAAAACTGTAGCAATAGTGTATAAAGCAATATTTATCCTGAACAATAAATCAATGTATGTATTATATAATTGTTGATACTTAAATTTAAGGATTTGGTTAAATTTAAAACTGAACAATTTATGTTTTTTTCAGTACTTCTGAAATGCATACTAAAGTTTTTTGAAGAAAGACAAAGGGGATATAATCTGAGAGAAGAGCAAAAATATAGGAGGCTGAAAACAAGGACAACTTTTAAAAAAATGTGTATGTCTGTATGTGGTGTGAAATTATGGAACAGCCTAGAACAGATTCTCAAACAATGTCAGGATATTAATCAAATGTAAAAGTTGTATAAATGTATATTATTAAAGGAATATAATGATGAATAGAGATGATTAAAAAATTGTGAGAGAGGTATGATGAAATTGCAATGAATGGCTGTTTGCAGTACTATGTATTTTTTGGGTTCATGTTATAATATGTACAAACATATAATATGTCAAAGATGCCAAAATAATAAAATATGCTCATGTAAAGTGCATATGTCTCATGTAAAAAGAAGAGATAATAAAAGAAGAAATAAGTTGAAGTGATAGATGAATGATGTGTGTGGTAATGGGGTGAGAAAATAATAATCTTGTGCTTCGTCCCGCTGCAACTTCGATCATGTTGAAATGTATTTTTTATTAAAGAATTTTCATGAATTATATTTCTATTCAAAATTAATAAATCAAATCAAAATCAAATACATCCACTGAAAGGCTGTACTTCACGAACTTCAGGGATTTGATTGTACTTCATTAAGTCACTTAAGAAGCACACTGCCGTTTTCCTGGTAAAGGCTATTTGGATTTAGGCTCTGGAGGTTATTTCTAAAAGACGCTGTACGCATCGCCTGCTCAGTGTCAGATTTGCATATTTGTTTATGTACTTTAAGTGCTGCGTTGCTTGCAGCGTTTTGCTAATTCCTGTAGGTGTTTGTTCGCTGTCGATTTGTGGGCATATTCAGGAAATGGGGGAGGGGTGTTTGTGTTGGGGCTTTTATTTAGCCTGCAGCTTGCTGATGGGCACAGCCTTTACTCCTCTGAAATTATTAAAAGACTCGCTTTAATACTTAAAGCTTCTTTTATTAATAAAATCCGGGAATAGAGTGTAGTAGGTAGAGCAGAGAGAGAGTCCAGATGGTTACTTGCATTTTGCTTCTGGCTGCCTGTGCCTTATTGACAGCTGCGCTTATGGCCCAGAATGCCGTGTCAGTGGTGAAGCCATTATAAGTGCAAAATGGTATTAATCTGTCAGCAAGATAGCCTGTCAGAAGGTCTGCTTTGTCCCTAAAAATGAGGTGCTGGATTTGTGTGCAGGTGTCCGAGAAAAGCACCAGGACTGGGAAGCGTTGCTGGAGAAAGCTTTGGCTGAATCCTGCAGTGTTCCTGCCAGTCTACTGGAAGGGGTAAGGCATACGGCTGAATTGTAAATATGTAGGCAGTTGATCATTGTTTAAAGATAAACTGTAGAGTCATACATTATTAAAATCTTTGATAGAGAGTGATACTTTAAATTAGCAACAAAATGTAATTGATCAAAATTGCAGGACATAATGCAATAGAAGATTATAAATGGCTTTACTGTTAAATATTTATATCATATATAATAAAATATATAATTTCACCCTAAAAAAAGGTTTCATGAATTTCACAAAATTATTAAAATAGTTTTTAACACTAATAACAACATATCCGTATGTTAGAATACTTTCTAAAGGATAGTGTGACAAGAGCTATGTTTCTATCAACCTATTTTTATGTGCATTTTGGATATGTGCGTAAAAAATCGGTTGATGGAAACGCCAAGATACGCAACAATTTTGATAATGCACATAAAAAAGGAATGCGCGTAACTGAGAAGGATAAACTTTTTATTGATAAAAAGGATGTGCATAAATTATGATGGAAACACTTTTACCAAACAAATTCCTGTATGCGCATTAAAAAAAGGTCATGTGATGTTGTTATAAGAGATCATGTGATGATAAACATTTTTTTGAATGGACAAACCAGCAGGCTGAGCACACTGTAAAACATCTGAAATGTTGTTTTGGTCATTCTAAAACTCCTTAACCATTTCAATTTTAGTGTTAATATAATTCTGAGCTACCTCCAGAACAATCAATAGCGTCAGTGCTCCTCGTCTTACATCTTTTAACACCACCACATATTCATTGTGGGTCAGCATCGTCTTTTGAGATGCAAATAATTTATTAAATAAGGAAAAGATTCACGCAGCTTCTCCTACTGCAGTAAATTCTGTTTTTACTTTTGATATTTGGTGCCAGATAATCAGAAAGTGACAATTTTGTTCTGTTTGGCTGATTGGATGGAAACGCTGCTTTATTCATGTGTCTTTAAATGAATAATTCCAATTTTGCGCATAAATTTATTTTGCATTTATGGATGGAAACACAGCCACTGAAACTGCAGTAATAATGATGCTGAAAATCCAGCTGTGACATCACAGGAAATAAATAGATGTTAAGATATTTATTCATTAATTTTTCTTCAGCTTAGTCTATATTTCAGAGGTCACCACAGTGGAATGAACCGCCAACTATTCCAGCATATGTTTTACACAGCAGATGACCTTTCAGCTACAACCCAATAATGGGAAACATACACACACACACACACACACACACACACACACACACACACACACACACACACACACATACACTACAGACAATTTAGGCCCTGTTTACACTAGAGCGTTTTAGTTTTAAAACGGCGTTGTAGAATGAAAACGATCCGCGTCCACACTCGCGTTTTACCCAGCGTTTCTGAACAGCTCTCCGTCCACACCAAAACGCTGAAAACGCACATCACGTGACCACACACACACTCTCGGGCATGCGCTCCAGCATTTTTACCCAGATGAGAGCTCTGCTTGTCGGACTGCTCATCAAGCATCTCCCGCTGGATCTAATCTCACTATATTTGCTAAACGTGATATTTCATTCATGTTGTTGTCTTTATCTAACGACATAGGCCAATTCCCTGACTTTGGTCATTGGAATCTATTAAGTTACTTGTTCAGGGGTAACATGTTTTGGTTAAGCGCAAAGATAAGTTAATGATTAATCCAGGTACATTGACTGATCGCTTGCCTTTATTTCCTACAATGTATAAACTTATTGTATGTTATACTTTTATAATTATCGATTATTAAAACTGATATTCAGCAAAAGAGAGGGTGCGTTTCGTATTTTCACTGAAATTGAAACGAGGCAGTTGTTATAGGCTCCGTTTTGTTATAAATATCCACACAGTGAAGATGACGCTCATATATGCAGCACGGCGCCTCAACATTTCTGCTGTCTGTTAAGTTGCTAATATTAAAAAGAAAATAGGCAGTTCCTTAAATCATGTTTACATTTTATTGTTGAGAAAGTGAAACAACGTAGCCAAGGTGATGTGAATGAAGTTATAAAATACACTGTTCCCTTTGAAGATTTACCCTTGTCCTCGGTATGTTTTCCATATCAAACTGAGAAGGAGGAGACTGCAACCTTAATCAAACTTGCGAAGTCTTAACTTACAAGAAGAGGATGCGAGACTGAACTGTGTGTGGGCTACTTAATATTGAGGAAAAGCCCCAATCAGATAGGCGAACGTTTGCAGCCCCGCCTCCGTTTTCAGATGTCTCAGTCTTTCCCCATCCACACTGAGACGGAGCAGCAGCGTTTTAGAATGAAAACGGCCTCTCCAGCGTTTTCAAAAAGCTCAGTTTTCAGTAGTAAACAGTAAAAAAACATTGTTTACCATTCAAAATTAATCAAACTATTTTAGTAATGCCCTGTAAACTGATTATTGTAGCACAACAAATTCACATTTTTAATTTTTTTCTTCTTCTGTGTGTTTGTAGGCACAGCGTGGCTGTAATCCTATAGATCTGTTAAGTCCAGGTCTAAATGTTGAGCTTGTGGACCATCAGGATGCTGGAGTGGTTTGGTCTGCAGTGATTGAGGAGAACATTGGGGGCCGCTTACGGCTTCGATACGCCGGCACAGACGGGCTCCCTGAAAACCAATCCATCACATGGGTCTTCTATCTGGATCCCCTGCTTCATCTGTCAGGATGGGCACAGGAGCACAACTGCACCCTTAGACCACCAGCAGGTGAGGGTTTCTTTAAAATGAGCATCAAGTTGAAAGTTTATTTTAACTTTGTATGCAGTTTAACTTGTTATTTAAAAATAAAAAACAGGATGAATTGACACTAGAATAGCCATTTTTGTGTGTCCGTGTGCTCAGAATTTTGCTACAAGCACTAGCTAGCTTGAAGTATATAAGTGGTCAGTGCAGCTGAAACCATGGAAACAGAAACTGGAAATAAATGTGGATCTTGAGGTTTGTCTTTGCTGCATGTTCTGTGGTTATAGGAGGACACTGAATAGAGCAAAATGATTTGCAGTTGAATCGTCCTGACTTCTAAATGTGCAAATCAACCTGATTGCTTAAGAATGGAAACTTGGTCTGTGTTTACACTAGAGCGTTTTCATTTTTATCACACTGTTTTTGAATCAAATCTACCATCGTCTAAGCTGGTGCTTCCATTATGTTTCAGAAAGGTCTCCATCCACACTACATAACTGAAGACCTTGCTATAAGCAGCAATAAAATGATAGTACAAATTTGTAGTCAATGTGCAATTATTCAATAAAACAATGTTTAAATGTGTCCTGTATTCAAAACACAACAAGAAACAAATCAGAAAATATAAGTAATTGTATACTTATGGTTCAAAATTGTATAAACAGTTATTGTATTACTTAAATAAATAGTATTAGTTACAAACAACACGTCAAGTGGTAAATAGTTTTGAGAGAAACTGTTCAAGCTGTCAGCAAATCCTTTCATTTTAGAGCAAGATAAAAATTTGAACGTGTACATTACAATTAATAAACCAAATACAAATGATAATGGAGTTTGTTATAAACTGTTATACTATAGGCATCTAAACGTCTAGCCACGTTTATTTCAACCTAAACAAACCTCTCTAATTTGTTGATTTGCAACCAAATATTACGTAGAGAAAATTATAGAAAAACGGCTTTGTGCTTCACTCATGGCACAGATTGAACAACTGAACATTTAAATGGTCAGTATAAACTTTACATATACAGTTGAATTATGAATTATTAACCCCCCTGTTTACTTTTTCCCCAGTTTCTGTTTAACGGAGAGGAGATCATCTCGTCTCTAATAACTGATTTATTTTATCTTTGCTATGATGACAGTAAATAATATTTTACTAGATATTTTCAAGACACTTCTATACAGCTTGAAGCGACACTTAACTAGGTTAATTAGGTTAACTAGGCAGATTAGGGTAGTTAGGCAAGTTATTGAATAACAATAGTTTGTTCTGTAGACTATTGAAATTGCTAAAAACTGCTTTTATTTTAGTTGAAATAAGACTTTCTCCAGAAGAAAAATATTATCAGACATACTGTGAAAATTTCCTTGCTCTGTTAAACATCATTTGCGAAATATTTGAAACAGAAAAAAAAATAAATAAATCAATAGGAGGGGGGGGGGTAATAATTCTGACTTCAACTGTATATATGTTTGACTGTATGCTGTAATGTTAAGTTAAAGGCATAGTTCATCCAACGATGAATTGAACGAATTCATTTATTTATCCTCCTCTTCTTCCAAGCCTGTTTCTTCTGTTGAATGCAAAGGAATGTACATAAAGTTCAACAAAAAGCAGTGATATAGACTTCCAAAATATATTATGTTCTGACTATGGATGTATGTGACTGCTCTTTTTAAACATTCTTTATATTATCTTGTTTCGTGTTTAACTGTTGAAAGAAACTCATAAATGTATGGAATCACTTGAGAGTGAATAAATAGTTGGGAAATTTTCAATCTTGAGTCAACTGTCCCTTTAATGATGCTATGATATGTTATATATATATCCTCAGGCTTGATCGCAGATTTTTTCATTATAAAGGCTTGTACACATCTAGAAGATTTTCTCTCGTGCTTGTCAGCAGTGTTTTTTGAGATATGTTTCTGCAATCAATCCGCTGTGTATAACATATGCTGCATAATATGGAGGTTCATTCTGCTGTGGCGACCCCAGATTAATAAAGGGACTAAGCTAATAAGTAGACAAATGAATAAATAAATGTTTTTGCCTTTATACCTAATTGATTTTTAACTGGCAAAATCACATTAGATGACGCTTAATGATAAACCAAAATACCCCGGTACATATGGTGGCATTGCGCGACTATACCTTTTCTGACACTCAATTGTTGCACAGAAGAAGGCACCCTCATGCTTCTTCTTTTAGTGAATTCCAACCTGAAGGGATCATCCCTATGCCCTAATCTCTTATGAGGGTCCCTTTGAAGGGATTGGAGCATAGGAACGCGCCCTTCCGAATTCTTAAGTGCAGTGTGACGCCAAACAGCTTCCCTGCTCAAAGGATAATTTCCAGAGGTGTCTATCAGTTGTATTTTTCAAGCTTTTATTATAAACTTTTATTCCAAAGGGCCCTTCAAAATGGCCAGTTTTGCAATGACACTTCAATTTAAAAGTCATGATTTTTTTCAGTCCGAAGCGCCTCCTTCAGAGGGCAATGTATCTTGTTTGGAATGAACAGACTGTGTATTTATTGCGTAAGCTCTTCCACTTCCATTAATTTCCTCCATTTCCACACACAAACAAGTTTGTGGGAAAAAGTTACAAGCTATGAAAGAAAATAAAGTGAAATGAAACTCCCCATCAAATCCTGTTAGATCTGCAATTCCTGTGTGCTTATTGTACTCACTTTGTTTTAAAATGCCACAAGTCATGTTTTAAATGTAACTTCAGCAGCTCAAGTGACATGAAAAAAAGTCATGACATGAACATTGGTTAACCAGTTTTTAAGGTGACACATCAAACCAAAAAATTGCACCTTTATGTCTGGCTTTTGCACACTGGTGTGCATGCTCACATTAGCACTCTTTATTTATACATTGAGGCGTTAAACCTTGACGATAAACATGAGAGAAAATCAATATGGTATGTTTTCATCTTAACACTGAAATAACTTAAAATAGTCATCTTAACATTGAAATAACTTAAAATAGTCATACTTTTTGGTCACACAGATAGGAGTAAGACATAATGCGAACCTCCATTGGGTTACTTTTTATTTTGTATGCACTTAATACAAACAAAACCTTGAGGAATTTAAATATAAAGGAAAATACAGGATGCACTTTTTGCCATATGATCTCTTTAAATTTAAGCTGTGTGTCAAAAATTCCCAACTCTGTGTAATTGTCTATTTTGGTCTGCTTACACTGAAATGCAACTGAAAGTGCTTTTTAAACAAGAATGCTCTCTGTTGAGTTTAAAGAAGTCTATATTTTGGATGGTTGAGAACATCAGAGTTGTTTGAATACCAGGCATAACAGCAAAAGTTGTGTTTTAAACACAAAACACAGTAGTGTAAATGTCACCTTAGACCATGCACAGAAACCCAGGTTGCTCAAACCATAAAACGTTTACCATGGGAGACCTACATACCACAGTTTAGACCTACATATCACAGTTTAGCTAATCAATAGTAGGAAGTGGTGAATGGGGAAGGGTTTACAGGGGCGTAGATTAGAGTCCACAAGTCTTTAAAAGATAAACTTGTGATGACGTCGGCAGAGATTTGATCATATTTATGTGTGTTTTGTTTGTAGCTTTGCTCCCTCTGCGCACTGAACCTGAATGGGAGGAGGTGAAGAAGAGCATCTCCTCTCAGGAGCAGGACTCCAGCATCAGCGAGGAGTTTTACAGGGTCAGTAAATACTAATTAACTACCATGTGTTTAGTAAAACTTGACTCTGACCCGAAGTCTGCTTGTTTGAACCCTGCTGGTGTGATATATAACCTGAAGAGTTATGGTGATCCACTGTGACCTTTGTGCCCTTGAGCAAAGCACTTCACTGCAGGTTGCACCAGGATGATTGTCTTTTAATAAGTGTAGCCCTTTTTAAAACACTTTTGGTTTTAATTCAACTCATTAAAAAAATCTTTTAATAGTGGAATAATCTGTATATTCTTCCAGCATTTTACACATCACAAACAGTGAGCAGTTCTGTTAACATATACAACCAAAACGTTTATATCAAGCTAACTTTAAAGTAAAAAATAATGACTTGATCATTTTAAGTAGACTTAATAATAACTTTAAAATCGTTGGCAGCATTTTTCTAGTTCAAATTAATTGGTAACACTTTAGTTTAGATCCCAATTTACTGTGTTAAGAAATAATTAACTAACAACACTACCAGTTTAAATAATACTAATAAACATACTTAATAATACTTTAATAAACTACAAATTAGCTGTGTAATAATAGTTAGTAAAGTGGAAAATGGGTTTGGGTTTTGGGATTAATGACATAGTTAGGGTTGTAACAATATACCGGTATGACGGTTTACCACGATTTGAACGTGCACGATTATCATACCATGAACAATTGCATATCAACGGTTTTAACCCTTAAAGACCGAGACAGCCGCCCGCGGCTAAAAATAAGTATTGCTCTTAAATGTTTAATAACTTTTGATCCGCTGATCCGATTCATACAATTCAAAGATTGGCATAAAGAAGAGAATCTCAGCTTCCTCAGATTGCTGTATCACATAACATTCGCGGACTTTCAGAGGCTCCGGAATCAGTGCGGTTACGTCATCAACATTTGACAACGCTGATTTGACAAAGAAACGCTCGTCACTGTGTCTCCGGACAAATCAGACATGATACATTGATGCATTGTCCCTCCTCCATGCCCAGATTGGTTCAAACTCGCTATATCACAACCAATAAGCAAAGGTTTCGCTTTTGTTTGTGGACCAAGCTTTTTGAACAACACGGAATGAGAGATAGGCATACATTTATGCGCGGCTAAATAAAACGCAAAAAAAAAAGTTTTGCATGAAATAATTCTCATACTAAGTACTTTTGCATACACAGCAGCACAGAAACATGACAAAACAGTGACACAGCAAAGACGAACTGCTGCTCTTGCTGTTTTCAAAAGAATCAAATGAAGGTGCAGCTGTTTGTCTGCATTGCAGACAACCATATCCAAATCCATATTCACAGACAACCATATCCATGCTGGCACATAAAACCTAAGGATGTTCCATATTGAATCTAGTTTCGTTATGTAACTATTTATAGTATAGTAAATATTTATATCTATTTTTTACTGAGGATTTGCACCATGTTTATTTGGACTTTGACACATTATTTATTATTTTCTTATTTTTATTTGTTCATTGTAAGTGGTGTTGTTTATAGTAACTAAAAATATATTATTTGGAAAAAGTCAAATTTGCTTCACTGTTCTATTATTTTGTAACATTTGTAACATACCGTATACCGCGAAACCGTCAAACCGTGGTATTGTTTTAGACGATTATCATACCGTGAAAAATTCATACCGTTACAACCCTAGACATAGTATAAGATCATAATTTATAACTATTAATGAACAGTTTATATCTTAATAATAGGCAGGTAATACACTGGTATTAATAGCATGAATTGGGACCTTAACTAAAGTGCTACCAATAATTTCTCAGTTCCAGCATTTTTCAATTGTCGATATCTTAATATGTAACTATATCTAACTATATATTCAATAGAAAATGTCATCTTTATGTATTATTTTGACTTTAACTTTATTAAAAGTTAAACATTGTTGAAAAATGTATTCTTATCCCCCCCCCCTTTTTTTACTCTTTTATTGTAAACTTGCTTAATTATTATGATTATTTTTTTAATGTATTATATTTTTATATATATATATATATATATATATATATATATATATATATATATATATATATATATATATATATATATATATGATCTTGTAAAAAACCAATTGAATTTTTTTGTCATTTATAATATATTATGCTAATATCTGCTTAATGTATGAGTTATAGTGGTCAATGGTTGTTTTTGACAATAATGCCAGCCAATTAATTATTAAGTTTAATAAAGTTATAATGAAGATTAAAAAAATCAAAAATTAAAAAAAATTTGTTGCAAAAAATGCTATAAATATGCTTTAAAAAAACTTGCTTATATTACATTCCAAACATGGCCAAGTTATCAAGGTATGCTTGAAAATAATAATACAGAAGAAAAGACCACAATTTGGCGAAAGCTAGAAAATGCATTTTGTATTTGTTTCTATTTTACAGTCAGTCTCTAAATTATTAGTCCTATTGATGGAATGCTTGTTTGTTTCTGTATTCAGGACAGATCTGCCATCACTCCGCATTGCTTTACTGAAGGGATGAAGCTGGAAGCGGTGGATCCTGCTGCTCCTTTCACTATCAGTCCTGCCACTGTGGCCAAGGTATCGTAATGGACCCTACAGTTCCTCCCCATCCTCTCATTGCCTCCAGAATATGGTGAACATTATAAACAGCTTTTAAATGCATAACTGACAAATTCAGTGCTATTTGGGATTTGAACAACATTTGGGTTAATATTTATTGAGGTAGTAGTCAGGTTTAGGATTAGGGATGTTGAATGAGAGCATGCAGAATATATGCTTTATAAGTAATAATGACCAGCCAATTTCTCAATAATAGGCAGGTAATACTCTACTTATTAATCGTGAAAATTGCCACAAACTATTGTGTTAACAAAATTTGCTTGTCGAATTGGTAACACAAGACTAATGGCGAGTTCACACCAGGCGCGGATGAAGCATTTAGCGTGAGTGATTTACATGTTAAGTCTGTGCAAAGACACACGATAGACATCCTGTGGTGCAATTCAAGGAAATGACTCCATTTGAGCAAATGACACGGTGCAAATTAATTTTGGGAATTTGATGCACATAATGCTTGCTCAAGTTTTAAAATCTGAAGTTTAGCAAAAAAATTTCAGTGTTATTCAATCGGGAGCTTGCAGGTGCTTGCTATGGTAGTGTCCATCATCAAAAAAAATCTGATGGACTTTTGAAGAATCGGATGGACCTCTGAAAAATCTGAATGACCCAGATACGACGTCGAACGAGTCTACACTGTTTTTAGCTTCTATCGCAAATAAAGCACAGCTACCCTCTCAACAAAGTCATTGTCAGTCATTTTGCAATGAAACTGGAGCAATTTTGTGTCTGTTGTGAATGTGAAGTCACGCACAAATGAAGCGAGTAAACTCAAAATGTTCAAGGGTTTATTTATGCGTATGTGTAGTGTGATTTACTCACACATGGCGCATCCACTGTGAATGCCACCGTTATTTATTCTTATTAATTAAATGAAGTCTGTGATTTATGTAAGAATCAAGAATCTTGAGTGTGAAACCTGTTTTAATTAGTTCATTTTTAAATTAAACCAAGCAATATTTTTATTCTAAAACGGTATACAGTATCTTAAACCTTTTTGTATAATTATTATTGTTGTAAATATTTTATTGTAATGAAACAGTTTAAATGATCATTCTGAACCATGAATTTGTGGTTTTTATTTGGTCATTTTATTTGAGGAAAACTCTGTAACACATTAAAATAATGGTCTATTAGTTAATGTCTGTTAATGTATTTACTAACATGAACAGACTATTAGTAACACTCTTATTACTGTATTCATCTTTGTTCATGTTATTTAAGTTAAATAGTGTTAGTTCACATTATTTTAGCTTTTGTTAACAAGCACAACTTTTGATATTAGTAATGCACTAGTTAATGTTGAACTGAATTAATAAATGTTTACAAGATTATTCATACTTTGTTAATGTTAGTAAATACATTAACTAACATAAACTAATGGACAATTATTCTGTAGTGTTATCAAAAACTCAAATAAATTGCATTGACAGATCTCACCATTTTATTTTGAGAAAAGCTTGATGATTACTAACATTTTATTTATTAAGACAAAAAATAGCAATTCTGAAGACTAAAACAAACTAGAAAAAAAAACTGAATCTTGTAAAACATGAAAGTTTATTTCAGCTTGTATTAGTATAGATGTTGTTATTAATAGTGCTCAGCCTTCAGAAGGAACTCAAAAATGAGTCTCTGTGTTGACACTGGAAGGTCAGACGTTTCACATTAAAGGATGAGTGTTTTCCAGATAAATGATCTTAGAATGAACAGGAAGACTGATTGTAGGCCTTCTTGCTTGACACACTTACATGTTTATTTTATGTATGCGACAGGTATTTAATGAGCAGTTTTTCCTGGTTCTGATGGATGACATGAGAGATGAGGTACAGAAGGAGGGAGGCGCACACTCTTTCCTGTGCCACCGGGACAGTCCTGGCATCTTCCCAACACAATGGAGTCTGAAGAACGGAGTCAAGCTCAGTCCTCCTCCAGGTGTGTGGATGCAGTTTTTTAAACAAAAATGCCATTTAGTTTTAATCATAATTTTGGGGGTGCAGCGCAACTGTTCAGCCTGACACCGACACAAAAAGTCATGATGGTAATTTGTTTCTTGTAATGACAGCAGTAAAAAACCGAACAATTATTTGAACTGTAAAACTACACAAGCTAAAAATTTACATTTATTTTTATATATTTTTTATCTACAAAGTGTGCAGCTTTTGTCACTGCTGTGTATCTTCATGAGCTTATTTACTTACTAAATAAAGTATACTTATATACTTGACCTTTACTTAAGTATACTTCTTTTTCCTAAGGGTGTATTTACTGACTTACCAAGATCCGTCTTGTACAGCCAGGGGGAATATTGTCGCTCTGACTGCCAAGTTGGGTCAAAGCTAAGGATGCTCTGATCAGGAGTTTTGCAGCCGATACAGAGTACTGATTCCTTGTCATGGTGATTGGCTGATACCGAGTACAGTTTCCATGGCTTCAAGTTTTATAATGCATTGAGCACATTTTCCCTCTAAGTATGAACCTTAAGAGAAGATCTTGCCTTACCTAAGAGAATAAATGAAGGATGCTGCATGTAATACCTTAAACGCGTCTTATATAACTATTTAGGTGTGAACGTGTCATGGCCAGAAGCAGCATTACAGAAAATAATTCATTCATTTTATTCTGGCTAAGTCCCTTATTTATCAGTTGTTGCCACAGCGGAATGAACCGCCACAAAAAATAATATAACACCGATATGAAAATTGTTCTGAAAAATGACAATGCAATTTGGAAACATTGCAAATGATGAAAGAAGAATTCAACACGCCTCAATCAAGAAAAAGCCTGGAGCTCGCATTTGATGCATAAGAAGGTAAAATGAACAGCTATAAAACCAATACTTCTTTACTAAAAGGAAATAGGCCTATAAACTATTGTTTATAGCAATGAGTATATTACAAGAATTTATATTATTAAATATTCATGTTAAAAAATAAAGTTTTATTTATCTAATATTTCCAGCCAGCTTTTAGTGAAGTTGCAATATTGTCAAAACAGAACTTTCAGTTGTTATATATGTAAAAAAGCCTAAATGCATGCAGGACCATTCAAATATTTTGCTCGCCTTTAACTAATGACAGCAAATCACTCATGATGAGAGAGATTTGCAGGGGGATTTGCACTTGCGATATCTTTACTGCTTTTTCATTTACCCTAAGAAATGTAATGCTTAGATCATTACTATGTCTCGCGCGATCTGTTCATTCACTCTCGTCACCATGATTTCAGAATATTTTAACTTCTGTTTGGGGATCATGAGATGCTGTATAAGACAGATGCTTTTAGTTTATAAATGTGTTGCGTGCTGTCCAATTTAAAGTTGATTAGTCATGTTTTACAACATCTGTTTTAAAAAAACAAGTTGTTTGCTCTGTCTTTTTTTCCCTCTTTGTTTCGGATTTACTTACACCTGCTCTTAGCTTTTCTTGTACGTTTTGGGTACCTTCAATCGGGTATGAAGGAAATAATTGCATCTATTCTGCCAGGTAGATCAGTATAGGCTACAGGTCAGATGTGTGCAGCCCAACTTGCTGAAAAAAAGAAGATTTGCTCTGACACGATGTTTTGACAAATTGTCCCTCCATAAACATTTTATTTTCGTCTTAAAATGTCAATACATTTTTGTCATTTAAAGCGGATTTTTTAAGTGTAGTTTCTATTTACTTTGTGTCATTGAACAAATGTAGTTGATAAATATTGAGGTAAATTATCTGTCAGAAAACATCCTCCTTTTTTAACATGTCTAAATAGCAATACGAGCTCTTCGCCTTCCTTTCAAAACTGCTTTATTCCTTTGACTGCTTTACGACATGTCCTGAACTGTCTGTGAGAAAAAATTGCATCATTTTTTGCAAGGAAAAGCAGATTTATTGGGATTTTGTGTTTGGAAACAACACTAAGCATTTTGCTCATTCTGTTGTTCATGAAACATTGGTTTATTGGGAACATGGACACATGAGCGAGCAGTGCTTTTACTGTCAGATGCCCCCCTGTCCTGAAAAACAGCCTCATTCCTTGGCACTTATACTGCCCAGAAGAGCAGTCATTACAGCTAATGGCTTGGGACGGCTGGCCAGGTCATTATGGATCCCTCCCCATTTTAACAGCTGGAAACACACACTGAGGCTTTTGGACTTTGCCAAACAGAAACGCATTTGGATGATAAATGATTCATGATTTTTTGTTTTGATCTGATATGCAGGTGTTTAATTGACACCAAAATTTGTAGATTTCTCTTTAGTCTTGGTTTTGGAGACTCTTTGACCTCTCTGTTGCTTTTAGCGCTTCTGAAGTGTTCATCGTCAGATCTCCTTTACGGCTCACATGCTGCTAATTGCCAATCAACATATCGATTATTTCTGATTGTGATTAACTTTAAAGTTCAAATCTAGCCTTGTGGATATTTTTAACTTTATATCTATATTAGGGAGAAGGTCGTGCAGTTGACTGTTTCTGTCAGGTGACCTTTGTGTGTTTGTGTGTGTTTGTGTTTCTAGGGTTCCAAGGTCAGGATTTTGACTGGGCCGACTATCTAAAGCAATGTGAGGCTGAAGCAGCCCCACAGCAATGCTTTCCTCCGGTGAGTTAAAATAAAAAATTAGAATAAAACACTTTCAAAATGCAATTCATTTATAAAGTAAATGTTTTTATATTTAAATTCTTGGTAACACTTTACAATAAAGTTTCATTAGTTAATGTATTTCCTAACATAAATAATGAACAGTGTTACTATATAAATATATAAATACTATATTAAATACTATATTATAGTATTTATTCATATTTGGTAACTAGGGTTGCACAATATATCTTTTCAGCATCGATATTAAAATGTGATCATTCGCAATAGTCACATCACAGGATATACAGTGTTGAGTCGATTATAATTTATCATCTGCAAGGGGTTTTGATGCTTGTGACTGTATGAGCATTTAAAAAAAGCACTCAGGAATAAGAAATTGTACCGTTTGAAACTTTAATAACGATTAATTTTATTCATATTATTCATGCAGTATTATTTTACGTTTGATTATTCAATTACTGTATACCTCAATACTGTTTGACTTCTCGGAAAACAATAAAACATTGTTTATTTCAGTTCCATCTTTTTCTTTATTGTATTTCTCTATTTTTGTGTATTGTTGCTTAAATTTTATGCAGATGCACTCCCCTTCAGAAGCATCACAGTCAATCTAAAATGATAATTTCTTTACAAATAAAGATATTCAAGTCATGTGGGGAAATTGTATTCAATATGCATCACAGAATAGCAAAATACCGCAAAGTCAGATTTTCCCAATATCGTGCAGCCCTATTGTTAACGCTAGATAATGAAGTCAGTCATTTGCTATGTTTCCATCCAAAAATCTGAATGAACTTTATGCGCAAAACTGGATTATCGCATAAAAGAAGTGAAAATAAAGGGGCGTTTCCATCCAACTAGTCAAAGCTAACAAAATCATCACTTCCTGATTAACTGATGCCAAATATCAACAGTAAAAACTGAATTTGCTGCAGTAGGGAAAGCTGCATGAATCTTTTCTTTATCAAATAAATGACTTGCGCCTCAGAAGGCAATCCTGACACGCAGTAAGCGTGTAGTGTGTTTGAAGTTGTCAGACGCGGAGTACAGACTGATTCTGAAGGTAATTAATGGTATAATAAAACTAATACTTAAACGTTAAGGTGTTTTAGAATGACCAAATCAACATTTCAGATGTTTTACATCGTGCTCAGCCTGCTGGTTTGTCCATTTACACACATTTTCATCATCAAATGATCTCATCACAAAATCACATGATCTTTTTTTTCCGCTCATACTGAAACTTGTGTGGTAAAAGTGTTTCTATCGTAGTTTATGCGCGTTGTTTATCCTACTCAGTTATGCGCAAATGCTTTTTTATGCGCATTTTCAAAATGTATGCGCATCATGACGTTTCCATCAACCAGTTTTTTATGCACATATCCAAAATGTGCAAAAAATAGGTGTATGGAAACATAGCTATTGTTAGTTCTTGATATCTCAAAGTGCATTAACTTAAACACAGCTTTGGATTTTTTTAATGAATACAAAGTACAAATTGGATGTTAAACTATGATTAATAAGTGCTAATAATTAATCATTTGCATTTATAATGAATAAGTAATAACTAACAATACAATAACTAACATTAAATATGCATCAAATATAAACTGTTTTCATACAATAATAAAAATTTAAAGCAGCTTTTGAGAGGGGGGGGTGAATGTTAGCTTTTTTACAAAGTGCAAGTAGTAAAATATATTCTATTTGTTTTTTACTTGTATCTTTCTGTATCTATCTCACTCTATATATATTATATTATATAACAATATACCCATTCATATATTTTGGTGCTTTAAAGCATTTCATAATATTTTTAGTGTTAAAAAGTCTTGTTTGATAAATAGAAAGTTTAAAATTGAAGATTTTATGTGAAATGGAAATTCTGATGATATGATAACCTTGGATAAAAATATCATGGTTTCACAATATTGTGATTATTGATTTGAAATGTTTTTTTTTCTTAAATGTCTGGGCAAAAATAAAAACAAAAATCTTTTTCAGCTTTGAACACAATATATTTATATTTTAAGAAACATTTAAGATATTTTGGACAATAAAACATTGTCAGGCTAAATAATTCAAGCTAATCACTGACTTCTGCTGTCTTCATTTGTTTCAAAAACACAGATTTCTTTACAATTTAAAATGGCGTCTTTGGATATCTTTTCTGCTGGAGATCCTGTTGCTCTAAAATACAAAAAAAAGTAAATAAAAAACCTTACACATACCATAGGAACTGTATAGCAGAACATTTTGGCGGTTTTAAAACCTTGACTTTTCCAAACCGCCATTTACCTTAAAAATGGTTATCATTCCATGCCTAAATGAAAGTCTTTTGGAACATTTAAAATGTCTGTTACTGACTGTTCTCTACTGACTGTTACTTTAAAATGTTACTGTTGATCAGATTAATGCATCAAATACAAATGCAAGGTTTTGTAATTTAAATGAAAATGTCATCTAATCTCAATTATTGCTGTTTTTTTTGTTGCTAATGTGACTTTAAAATGTTAAACTCTTTTGAAATGTTCTTGAAGGACCCATCCGATCAGTGCATCAAAGAGTCCATGATGCTGGAGGCCGTCAACCCAATTTGTCCTGAAAACATCCACGTAGCCACTGTTACCAAGGTCAAAGGTCAACACATGTGGATTCGATTGGAAGGTGTGAATTCAACACTCTTCTTTCTGCAGTAAATCAGCTCTTAATGACCAGAAATAATTATGCAGAGTCTGCTTGTACAGGCTTCAGAGGATACTAACAAAGCCAGGTCCTTGATTAAAAATAGCAGGACCACTAATGCACTAATTTAAGACTGGGCTTAACCCTTTATAGACATCACAGAAGGTCAGTAGGCGTGAGGATTAGTGTCATTTATCTCTCCCTTACACTCTTCGCTCAGGTCTGAAGCAAGCCATGCCAGAGATCATAGTTCACACAGACTCCATGGATATTTTCCCAGTGAGCTGGTGTGAGACAAATGGTTATCCTCTACTGCACCCCTGCAAGCCCAGAGGTCGGTTTTAAAGCATAAACTGAGCAATTTCAGAGAAACTACTGAGCACACAAAATACTGCTTAAACTGATATTTATATATGACATCTAGAGACTTAAATTCTTGTTTTATGTGTTGCAGTGGAGAAACAGAGAAAGGTTGCAGTTGTTCAGCCAGAGAAACAGTAAGTAAGACAAAGAAAAGAAAAGAAAAGAAAAAAGTTTCTGTCATAATTTATTTACCCTCGTGATATTACAAAACAGTAAGACCTTCTTTTACTTTCCCAATGCAAATCAGATAAATTTCTGTTTCTTCTTTCAAAGTCTATACTTGCTTCTATGTTTGAGAGCCAATGAGGTTTGTTTTTGATTCTGGTGATTTTAAAATAGTTTATTGCAAAATGGTGGTTGCAGTAATGTAATGTATTGTGATGGTTCTGTAATATTGTAAAGAAGACGGTATTTTGCAATATATTTTTTTTTAAGAGTAAAGATCTAATATTAGAAACATTTGCATAAATAACTAGTGGTATACTGAATCCCAAATCTCACGATTCGGATCACATATTAGTTTTTTAGTCACGGATCGGACCATTTTTTAGATGAGCCATAAAGGGGAGAAGATAAATGAAATTCGCTTTCCATTTATTACAAGCACACAACTGCAAGACACTTTTGGTTTTAACAAACAGAACTTAGAACCTGTAATTTTATTAAAAATGCAATGAAGAAATAATCAGCTGAATAAAAATTTTTTTTTTAAATATTCAATTTTGGGAAAAAGTCACTGTTACTCATACTGTTGCTGATAACACTAAATCTATAAATCTAACATTATCATTTGTACAACCTATAATTTTTATTGTCCCATTTTCAATAAATTATTTCGTTATTCACTGATAAAACTTGGTTTTAATGCTAGATGTGTCATTTTTGAAGAATTATTCAGTGGCATATTTTTGATGGCTGGTTGTCGCCAACTATTGGTTAAATAATGTAGTTGCTGCAAACAACTTTTATTTTTTAAGCATCGTTAAATGCATATGACAGTGATTTTAGTCATAAACATCAGTGGTTATCTCTAAACTATAAACTGTTCTCTCAGTACTTCGTTGTTATTTGACTGTAACTTCATAACTAACTCAAAATACTAAAGACTAAATCTCTTTCTTGAATTTTGTTTCCAGGTTTGCATGCAGCGATTTGAAGGATTAATAAACATATGCAAATTACCATCATTTATAACTTATGTTGCGTGGTTGTTGAGATCCTGATCTTTTAATGTTGAATTGTACAGCTCACACTGAATGCATTAATGCAAGCTAAACAAGTAGTGACAAAAAACACATTTAATAACCTAAGAAACCCAACACATCCTGAATAGCCTACCACGACTTCTTTCGTCATTGCTATATTTCACAGGACAGCCTAAATGCTAAATTTAAATGACGTGAGAGGCGAGCTCTTTGTGATCATTACAAATTTAGGATAAATCTACAAGCGAAAAAATTATTAACCCGCAGGTCATTTGTGTTTAGAACTAGTTTGTGATCGGTTCGAATCACGAATCAACCATGATCTGTTAAGTCCCTTTAAGCAACTAGTAGCAAATAAATAGATACAAATTAAATAAACAGTTTAGTCTTATATTCATGTACTAATAAATAAAATCAGCATCAGCATCAATATGGCAGTGTGCATCCACAATTTGATTATTTATTTAAGCATAAAGATATTATTAAATATTATTGTACACCATTATACTATGATAAACATGTTATTTTACGTTTGATTATTCAACTTTTATATTTCTATACTGTTCTGTTCTCCCCCAAAAAAACATGAAGCACAATTTATTTAACATTTATCTTTGCTTTTTATCATTTTTGTTGTTTTTATACATGATTGTAATTTAATATATCTTATGGGGATGCACCATATAGAAAAAGGCTTGATCACCTCAGTTGATCTAATGAATGAAATCTTTCCAAATACAGCTCTTCAAATCATCTGGTGAAATTATATTCATATTGCTATATATATTGCAGCAAAACAACATATCGCAATGTCAGACTTTTTCAACATTGTGCAGCTTTGCTTAAATTTAGGAGACTTGCTTTTTACTTGAAGAAAACATGCAACTTGTGAAAAGTTATATTTAATTTTTATTTTCCGAATTAGGAGTATTTAATGCCCCTAAAAGTTCACAGATATAGCAATGACAGACACAATTATGCAATGTTTTCTTACACCCCTAGTTTATATTTAATTAATAAAAAATAATGAATTGAATGTGTCTATTAAGTGATCTTTTTTTCTGAAGACCCTGTATTAAATAGTTGATATGGATTTCATATGAAACTAAATTGAAAATACCTTAATTTTTGGGCTAAATTAACCCTTGATTATTAAATTAAAGTCCAAGTGGTTTTGATTATGGAAAAACACATTTCTGTCTTTCAACACAGTCGAGTGCCATCTAAAGACTCTTCACCTGACACTACCAAACAACACATGAACAGCAGTCAGGCAGAGATGGGTGAGCAACAATTCCTATTTGAGCATCTCAAAGCGTTGATGCTCTTGCTGAAGATGTATACGCACTTTCTATAAGATGCTACTATTTTAATCTTGTTTGTGTGCCACCAGCAGGCCAGGCCAATGGGAAGTACTGCTGCCCTAAGATCTATTTTAACCATCGCTGCTTCTCTGGACCTTATCTCAATAAGGGCCGCATCGCAGAGCTGCCGCAGTGTGTGGGACCTGGAAACTGTGTGCTGGTGCTGAAGGAGGTTAGACATGTCAGACTGATTATTCGCTGTAGTATTTAAGTGCTTTTTTTATTTTGACAAAAGATATCCAGATGTTGGAATGTTAGTAGTTCAGTTTTCGAAATTCAATTAAATTCAATACAAATCTATTGTAACCTCAGTGGGAAAACTGGATGATTGTGCAATAAGAAGCTGTGTGTAGTTTAGTGGCGGTTCTAAACCAGAATAACTGGGGGGCCGGGCAGGGGCCTCTTGTAGTTTTAGGGGGCACACTTAAACATACATCACAAACAATTATTCAAAGTCATTTTTTCACGCATTACTCTGCAGTCTTCATAAACAAGCTAATTAAATAACTTCAACTCAAAATAATCTTCAATGTTAATTTATTTGACAAGTAACTTGTGTTGTAGTAAGATAACACATTTCTAACATTCAAGTACATCATGGCACATTTTTGCACCTGTAAACTTTAACAGATGCAGTTGAAGTCAAAATGTTTTGCCCTCCCATTCATTTAAAATAATATTTTCCAAATGATTTTTAACAAACCAAGGACATTTTTACAGAATTTGCAAAAAACGAAAACAATTCCTCTGGAGCCATAATAATGCTTATTTCTTATAGTTTATTTCTTGAATAAAAGCAGTTTTAATAAAAAAAAATGTTGAGGTCAGTATTCTTAGCCTCCTTAAGAAATGTTTGCTGTAGATTTTTGATTGTCTACACAACAAAGCAGTTATACAGTAACTTGACTCATTATTCCAACTTACCTGGTTAACATAGCCTAGTTAAGTCTTTAAATTGCACTTTACTCTGAATACACCTATTTTGTCAAATAACTAGTAAAATATAATTAGAAATTAGTTAGTTAAGCTATTATTAACTATTTAAGTTTAAATTGAAATGAAACAATTTTTGCAACTTTCTAAAATAAATGCCAAAGTTTTTTGTTGAGAAATACTCTATATTATTATTTGGTCACCCTTTACAAAAAGGTTTCATTAATTATTGTAAGTTAATGCATTTTAATAACATGAATTAAGAACGGTAATATATGTAGAGCATTTGTTGATCATAGTTCAACATTTACTAATGGATTATAAAAATCTAAATTTATGCTTGTTAATATTACTTAATGCACTGAGTTCACATGAACTAACAATGAACTGTATTTGCATTAACTAATGTTAATGAACATGACCATTACTGTAATAAACGTTTTGTTTACTGTTTGTTCATGTTAGTTAATGCATTAACTTACATGAACTAATCAACCTTATTGTAAAGTGTTATCAATCATTTTTATAAATGATAAGTTATGAAGTAATTAATTGAATCTACACTTTGTGCTATTGATGCTGACCTTTTGACCCGTGGCCTGTGCAGGTGCTGACACTACTGATAAACTCCGCTTATAAACCCAGTCGAGTGCTGAGAGAGTTGCAGCTGGACCAGGAGGGTCGCTGGCAGGGCCATGGAGAGACACTTAAAGCAAAGTAAGAAAATGTTTTAAAAGGCTGATTAAAAGGAGAATTTTGCCCAAAATTCAATTCTGTCATTACCCCTCCAGTACTTCACTTGTTCCAAACAAGTTTTATTTTATTTATTGATTTTGTTAAACGGAAGATATTTTGAAGAATGTTGGAAAAAGGTTGCTATTGACTTCCATACTATTTTTCATTCTACCTAAGTCAATGACTGCTAGTGTTGAACATTCTTCAAAATATTGTGTGTGTGTGTGTGTGTGTGTGTGTGTTTAAAAGAAAGAAAACAACAAAAAAAATCGAACTGTTTTGGAATCAATTGAGGATGAGTAAACGATGACAGAAATGTCATATTTCTACAACAACCCATTTAAATTAGTTTACTGACATATTATAAATGTGTGACCAATAGTTTACTGTGTGTTTTACAGGTACAAGGGGAAGAGCTACAGAGCGACGGTAGAGATTGTTCGCACAGCAGATCAGGTGGCTGATTTCTGTCGGAAGACCTGCATTAAGCTGGAGTGCTGCCCAAATCTGTTCGGCCCACGCATGGTTCTGGAGCGCTGCTCTGAAAACTGCTCTGTGCTCACCAAAACCAAATACAGTGAGCACCACTTCAACCTCTCTCTCTACTGGATTGCTGCATGCTACATGTAGAAAGTCAAACTCAAATTGTAGCAAATATTTCAATTGGATGTAAGGGGAAAAAAATGAAAACTGCATTTCAAAGTCAAAATGCAAACTTTTAAAATGTTCATTTTATAAATGTTCTATTTAAATAATAAGTATTTAAATAAAACTTAGGTTTAATTTAATCAAAATTTAACACCATTATAACTATTACTGGTGTACTGCTGACTGTACTTTCAAAATCATAATAATTCTTATAATACATTTATATTTGATGTCAAAATTTCCCATTATTTTCAATTAATATTTTTTTTCTTGTTGCAGTATTTCAGTTAAATTATTACGCTATTATAATATTTTAACTCACAAAAGTGCATTTTACCATCATATTTGAACAGTACAATTTTAATTATTTTCACACTACAGTGATGAGGTTTTGTTTTGTCTCATGTTTTTTAGATTTTTGGTTTGGTTATTTGCTCAGTGTCTACATAATATCTTTAAATTTTGGTGTGAAATATGACATGTGCAAATAAACAGTTACTCTTTAGGTCTCTCCGTGAAGCTAACAGTACCTTTTGTTTATAGCGTATTACTATGGAAAGAAGAAGAGCAGGCGTGTGGGTCGACCTCCCGGTGGACACTCAAACCTAGAGGGGGGAGTGAAGAGACGAGGCAGGAGGAGAAAGAGGAGAAAGCAGCTCTTCGTCCACAAAAAGAGACGCTCATCTGCTTCAGTTGACAACACTCCAGCAGGTTCTCCTCAGGTAACAACAGGAGAGAAAGAAAAAAAAAACACTAGAGTCTAACAGTCTGAGATCACGAGTTAAATGAGTTCTGTTTAGATTTTTCTCAGTGTTATTATTTTTTAGTAAAATTCAGATTTATTGGATGAACTAAGTGTGACCTAAATATAGGTTCCTATGATTTTACAATGCATAATGTTAACAGAATGCAGTAATGAAATTAAGTATTAAACTTGGAGATTTTCTATAGCTAAGTTTTTTATATTTCTTATTTTGTTCTTATTTTCTATAGCTATATTTTCTATATCAAGTTTTTTGTATTTTATTTCTTATTTTACTCTATAATTGACCTTTTATTAATGATCTTTTTATAATCAACTCAGTGCATATCGTACTGTACATGTGACTAATAAAATTAGATTTTCGAATTTAAACTCAGGATAATAAAATCAAAAGTAGTGCTGTACACCTAGTGCAATGAGGAATAGACTCAGCAAATATGAAACTGCAAACAGACATATAAATCACGCATTTGACATAATCTTTCTGTGATGAATATATTTTATTTGGGCTCATTTTAGAGACGCATTAAAAATTAACTAAATATATTCAGAGCAACTGCTCAATAAGAACCGTCTTCCTCCATTTGTTTTAATGTGTTCATTAGAATGTGCACAGTCTGGTAAAACGTATGCGCTAAATGTAAATGTCAATTCCATTAAGTTTCCGCACATGATCCACATTTAAAAGTTCAACTTGAACACCACTGTTATTAATATTAAACATACTTAACAACCAGGAAGAGGATCAAACTAAATCTGTAGATTATAAACAGTAGGGAAAATACATATTGAACACATCACCATTTATCTCAGAAAACTTACTTTTAAAGATGCCGTTGACTTGAAATTGTCCGCAGATGTTGAAATCCATATATGCACAGAAATGTAATAAAATGAAATGACGCAGGGAAAAATTATTGAACATATAAAAAAGGGAGGTGTAGAAAGGCAGTAAAAGCGCAGACAGCAGCTGAAATGTCTCAGAGGTTATTCAACAACCTTCTGCTCTTCCTCATTGTAAATTACTATCAGTTGCTTTAGTCCAACATCTACATTAGCAGGATTATGAAGATGAAACCAGGGTGGACAATTCAGTAAGACAGTGATCCAAAACACAAATGATTTCAGAGAAAGAAAATCAAGCTGTAGAATGGTCCAGCAAATCACAAAAAAAATCAGATTTGATGGACAAGACCCGCTGAACCATCAAGATTTTTACACTCTGTTGAGGTCTGAAGAACTCACAGCTGAGCAATTCACGTGACTTCATTCTCCTTATGAGAGGCGTCTTTAAGCTGCCATCACCAAAAAAGCCGTCTATATAAAGTATCAAATACGTATCAGTAGTTCAGTACTTTCTCCTTGTCATTTGATTGTTATTACGCAGAACTCATATTTCAGTTCCATGTCAACAGCTTCTTAGAATATTTTTTTCCAGAAAAAAACAATGGCGTGTTGAATACTAATTTCCCCACTGTATATAGGGTGACTGAATATATGACTGTCTGTCCTCACAGGGCAGCGGCGATGAGGAAGATCTGGATGAAGATGACTCTCTGAGTGAAGACACAGGCTCTGAGATGCAGGACGAGCTAATGGATGACTCCGAATATTCAGAGAAGAAGTCACAGCCCCCTACTCCCTCCCCCTCACCTCCAGAAACCCCCCGTCCCACACGCAGAAGACGCAAAGCTCGCTCACCGTCCTGCTCCGATGATGAGAACAGACCTCCATCACCCAAGGTTAATAGTTGAAACAAGACTAAAGGCCCGCTTACAGCAAAACTGACAGCAGATTAGTCATTGGTCAATGAATGTTTTCTGCAGCTTTGAGTGCTAGAGCTCTTTAAAGCAGGATGGACATGTTTTTATTATTTAATGGCTAGAGGAAAAATCATTTTTACGATGATTCCAAATTAGTTTGTGTGTTGTTTACAATATGTCAAGTGAGTTCAGTTTTTGAAGCCAAATCATAGTTGTTGTTCTTGCTGTAAACGAGCCTTAAATATAAATTTTTTAACTATTATAAACATCATTCATATTTATTAAAAATTACATTTTTAATAATTAAATAACTTTAATAATTATAAATAACTATAATAATTAAATAATTTTAATAATTAAATAACCTGCTAGGTTCTGTAAATGAAAACATGTAAAAACATTAAGCATATTTGTCATTACAAGATAAATGCCATCATAAATATCATTGACTATAGCTTTTTTATAAAATTGCCATGTAGTGTACTGTATTTGTTTTGTGTCTGAGAATTCACTATGCAGTACTGATTGTTTTAATTTCTCTCTTTTGAAGAGTCCACGTACTGAAGTTCCTCAGAAGCTGTGTTTGGAAAGCAGTCCACTGGAATGGAGCGTCACAGATGTAGTGCGCTTCATCAGGACCACTGACTGTGCTCCGCTGGCCCGCATCTTCATGGATCAAGTAATTGAAAACACTGCCAGTACATTAACTGCTTCATTTATCTGCAGTCACTGTTTACTTTTTCCTTTTCAAATAAGGAAAAAAATTGTGAAAACATTCAGCATCATTCTGCTTCAAAGCAAAAATGATTGGTCAAATATGGATAAAATAAAAAAAATCTGAGCCAAGAAAAAAGCCGATACTGCTTAACACTGCCCTGCACAGTTTGAAGCAGCTTTCACATCACACGCAGAAAGCGATGCACTATGAAAACTATTCATGTCAGTGGCTTGCCAGGGTGGTTTGGTGCTGTGCAAACTAAAGGGTAAAAGCAATGGAGCGAATCGTCAACTAGCTCTTTGTGTATTTCCCTAATCCTCTCATATACTTATCTGCATAAACTGCACACACTCATCAGAAAAAAACGTCTGAAATAATGTGCCGACAGGACGTTTTTGTGTAGTGTATATATACAATGTCCAGGCTGTTTGCAGTACTGTGCTGTCATAGCAAGGCTAATAAAATTACACCAAAAATTATATATCATTTTAGTTTTCTGCCAAGTAAATTCAGAATATTAAGTTTCAGCCCAGAATTTTTATTTTAGTACGTCCATTGAAAATTATGAATGTTCTCTCGGTGTTCACGTGGGTTTCCTCCGGGTTTACCGGTTTCCCCCACAGTCCAAAGACATGCGCTAAAGGTGAATTAAATAAACTAAATTGGCTGTAGTGTATGAGTGTGTATAGATGTTTCCCATTTCTGGGTTGCAGCTGGAATGCCATCCGCTGTGTAATAAAGACCCCTGATGAATAAAGGGACTAAGCCGAGGGAAAATGTAGTGAAATGAATAGTAGATGAATTAACATGAAACCACAACTTTTTCCTCACGTGCTTGTTGTTGCTCATTTAGGATCAACTTATATTTAGGACTAACTTTACATTTACCTTTCAGGAAATTGATGGCCAGGCGCTGCTCCTGTTAAATCTCCCAACCGTGCAGGAGTGTATGGATCTAAAACTGGGCCCTGCCATCAAGCTGTGCCATCACATCGAGCGGGTCAAGCTGGCATTTTACCAACAGTTTGCCAGCTGAGGGTGACATTCTGCAAAGAAGAGTAGGGCGTTTGACATTTTGGCTGACTTTACTAATATTGTGATCTTCCTTTTGCTCTATGGAAACCTTTAAAATCACTTAGCGCTTTAGACGCCTCCCTGTACCATTCGTTTTCTACAAAGCAGGCACAGTTCGGGGAGGCATTTTTTCCAACAGGGTGAATATGGTACTTTTACAGTCGGGCTCTTCATTTGGAGACTAGGCTGTTGTCTTTTTTAAGATTGATTGAGCTCAGGGTAAACTTAAACCTGGGTCAGAGGAACTAGTCCATGCATTCAACAATAAGCAAAGCTAAACTTGTTTCTGAAACCTTTATGAACTGTAGAGCGGATGACAATGCATTTACCTTAAGCACAAGAAAACAAAAAGCAGTTGCCCTTCTACTGTAAGCAGTATGCAAATGTGTACATACAGGAGTGTGAATGTAAATAGTGTAAATAAGCAGATGTTAATTTTAGTGGGACAGCTTTAATGCTCCCGTTTCAGTTTGGTTTTCTATTAAAGCTTGGGAATTACACTGTAAAACAACAGTGCAAACGCATGATGGTTTCTGCCATTGTGGTTTCTGTAAATACTAATAAACTTTTGCTCATTCGAATGATGCATTATTAACTAAAAGTGCAAAGTAATAATAAATAAATAACAACGTGTTATGGTTAAGACATAAGCACACAAATATTTCAGGTTACGTCATTGACTGTGATAGGGATAAAACATTCGTTGTGGCAAATCCAGGGTCTATCAACACCAAATTGAAGAGTTTTGTACTCTTAGAAACGTGTCTGCTTGAAAAAGTCATATTTTTATTATCAAACAGAATGCAGCCACTGTGTTGAAATGCAAATACTGCATTGAATAATGTCAGGGGCCTCTGTGTTGTAATCATCGGTTTGGCCTTGTATTGCGAAGCTGTGCCCTTATAAACAGAATCTTTAGATTTTTCATTGAAGGATTGTATTTGAATTGACGATGAGATATGCAACAGTCTTGCTTTATTATTTAACAGCCCATCCCTAATCATCCTACTTCTTCTTTAAGAATTTGTGCTCTACTGTTGAAAAACAAAAAAAAATGTTTTTGGAGCCTTGTCTCGCCCCAATTGTTCATTTCCCGTTTTACACAGATTTGATTTAAGGTTGTTCAATTAATATCAGTTTACTTTTGATCATTTGTTGGTGGAAATGTTATTTAAAAGAAAATAAAATTAACAGAATCTTGACTTGTTTTTTGTTTTCAAGTGGATTTGGTTGAGAAATTTAGTGACAAAACTACATGAACTGATGTATAAGTTTTTTACCTAGTTACAGTTTTTCAGTTGTATACCATGTGTTTTAATATTTAGGTCAAAGATATTGCATTTTAAATATATACTGTCTTATATTAGAGTTCTGTTGAAAGTTTTAGGGTCAAATTTATGTGAGGAATAAGGTCTGTAACCTTTTATCTCTGTCTGTCTGTCTGTCTGTCTGTCTTTCTTTCTGTCTGTCTGTCTGCCTGCCTGCAAACAAATTACTTAACACTATTATTTAGTAGACCCTTAGTTTAATTGTTTTTCTTTAAATCAGGGTCCCCGCGGGGTCTTAAAAAGTCAAGGCTTTAAAAAGTCTTAAATTCTCTGTTTTAGTTCTTAAATATTTTTGCACAGGTCTTATTTTTGCGATGTTCATGCAACGCTACATCTAATGCTCATTTAAATTCTTTTTTTGTTGTTGTTGCTAGGTTTTTAGGGTGTTGTAGTTCTTTATTTCACTAGTCGAATTGTAAGATCAGCTTTCTGTTTTTAAACTCGGTGCGCTGCGAATGTGACGTCATCGCTGTGTTTGCGGAAGTTCGCTTTAAGTGCGTGGCATGATTTCGGCTGGCAGAGTATGCCGTTATTTCACTGACAAATGTCGTGACGTTTTTTTTAAGTCAGGAGAGTTCTCAAAACACTGGCCGCTCACATGCGAATGATCTGCTCTCTATCCGTCGGACTCCTTTCGTGCTTTTGCTCTCCAGAGATGCTTCAGCATATTTAGAATAGTGAACTGATAAAATGAAATACAGTGTAGTTTTACTACAGTAAAGTGTGGTGAATTGTAGAATATATACCCTATATTGTAAAAAAAACAAACAAAAAAAAACACTGCACTGGGTAGTTTGTTTATATTACACTTGTTGTGTTAACATAGCAACTATAGTATTACCACAACAGATTACAGTACTTTACTGTACTTTACAAAACACTGTACAGCAGAGACTAGTTCACTTTGTTTTAGTGATAAAATGGGATTGATTGTGAGATTTATTTGAAGAGTGAATAGTGCAGTTGGCTATAATACCTTATCAAGTTTTTCCCTTTTTTCTGTCACAGTTACATTTCTGCTTGCATTAGTTATATTTAAATGTTTTTATTTTATTAGTATGGTGCACCTTATGAATGTTTAATAGATGTTTTTAAAATAAAACTTTTCTCTGTGTCTTTAGGTGTTTGAAACTGGAAATATCTCATCATACAACATACAGCCAAAAATGTGATGTTTTATTAGATTAAAATGTAACATGTAAGTCTATTTTAGTATTTTGGTTATTGTTAATAGTGTACTTATATAAATCATATCAAAACGCACGAAAGGAAGAGGGAACAGTGTACTGAGAGTGCGCAAGAAAATTTGTGCGTGAGCTGTGCTTATTTGAGAGTGAGAAAATTTGCGCATGAGCAGCGTATTATATTTGAGAGCCCGCACAGTTTTGTCCACAAACAGAGGAAATCGGTGCACGAGCAAAGAGATTCGCTCGCTCGGATTACATGAATGCACTCTTGACTTGTAATACTGCGCTCACGACATTTGTCAGTGAACTAACGCTGTAGCGGAGCTAATGAAATTTTTTGAGACTCAGGCGAACAATTTATGCGGCGCCGCATTTGATTTGAGTTGAATATGAAACACTTTGCAGAGATTTTGTCTGAAACAGGTACATCTGTCTGTACCGACATCTTTATGATCCGTCCATGTGTGATCATAGGGAGAACCAGATGACCAATAATTCTTGGCTAGAAATTGCAACAGCTTTGGGAAAGGAGGAAAGTTTTTGTAAAACTTTGGAAAAACCTGAGGGATAAGTTTGTTAAAACAAAAAAGAGGCCCCCAAAAACATCTTCAATGATAATGATTATCTTTTTATTCGTCTGATTTTACTTTGTTTTTTTCACCGCCCCCTGTCATTTAAAAAAATATCTCAATAGCAAACCTGTCAAGTATAAAAGCCTTGTCCATTTTGTAAGGTGTGCGATGCCGCGCCGGGCGAAAGTATAAATCAGCGTTAAGATGTTTGTTTTTTTTTCTGTGTTTTTTTTCTGTATAATGGTGCATTTAGCCTGTCTTTAGTACTGTTCAATTTAAATACATTTATTTTACCCCTAATTTTGTGCTTATACATTTTCTTTCACGTTTTTGATATTGCGATATAGGTCTACAATTTAATACTTAATGGTCTTAAAAAGTCTTAAATTTGACATGTTATCTGCTGCAGAGACCCTGTAAAAATATAATAAATTATGTATATTAATTGTACATTGGGCATCACAGTGGTGCAGTGGGTAACACGATCACCTCACAGCAAGAAGGTCACTGGTTCGAGCTTCGACTGGGTCAGTTAGCTTTTCTGTGTGGAGTTTGCATATTCTCCTTGTGTTTGCGCAAGTTTCTTCTGGGTGCTCTGGTCTCCCCTACTGACTAAAGACATGCGCTATAGGTGAATTGGGTAAGCTAAATTGGCCGTAGTGTACAGTATGTGTCTGAATGTGTGTATGAATATTTTCCATACTGGGTTGCTGGGATAAGTTGACGGTTCATTCCGCTGTGGTGAATTAAGGGACTAAGCGGAAGGAAAATTAATGAAATGGGTCTCTCACCATCATGAATTTTGTTTTATTGATTTATTGTGATACAAATAATTGTGATTAGTAATTTTAGTTTTATTTTGTTAATAAAACTTAGCGAAGTTCATACAATCTATATAATATTTGGATTATAAAAATGTAATTGAGCTCTGTATGGTTTATTTTATTGTTTCAAGAAAACTATTATATATAATTTAATTCCCATAAATATATTGTGAAATGTTTAACTGAAATGAACTGATTTCTTTTTTTAATTTTAATATTTAAAAATATATTTTATTCCTTTAATTTCTCAGCTGCTATCATTTAATTTGTTCATATCTATCTATCTGCAAACATATTATTTAACACTATAATAATAGACCCTTATTATTTAACGCTATAATAATAGACCCTTATTATAATTATATTTAAATATAGAGTAAATAAATTATATTAAATGGTCATTTTTGCTGCTTTTTTTTTTGCTTTTATGGCCATCTTGTTCATTTTCACCACGGTTTACAATTACAATAACATTACTTATTACTTTTAACGGAATAAGTAAAAGCATTTTAAATTAACAAATATATTAATTCTATTATTCTTTAAATTTAAGTTAAATCTGAGATCCATTTTATAATTTCACGAGATGCACCTGCGGCTAACTTACAAGAAAATCGTAAAGAACTACATTTCCCATCATGCTTTAGGCAAACATGTCACCGTGATAATGACGCAGTAGACTGTCGCGTAAAATGAGTTGCACCTGAATACAGTATGGAAAGGAAGTGTTCTGCGTTTAGAGATAAAACATCTCGTCTCTACACGCGTTTGTAACAAGTTTGGACGTAAAACCTCCTGAATGCGAGCAGACTCACAAACAACTCAAGTCCTGAAAGCAGCGGTGGCGGGATTTACCTCAGCTGGTTGGCTAGCAGGACCGCCTAACTAACCGGACTCTCGGTAATACAACGTTAAATCAACAGAACTACCCTACCGGCAACTTATTATTTGCTTATCTAACCGAGTTGTTACGGGAAGTAAGTTTAACACGCAATGTTCCAAACCGTAGGCTTTTAACCGCTTTTATCAATTGTTTTGCTTCAGCAGCTAATCGCACGCGCTGTATGATAATCTACGTTAACTGATAACGTTAAATGTCTCCATGACAGCGCGTGTGTTGTAGTATTGCGTTTACCAGCTGTAGCCGTCAACAACCGCAGCACACCTCAGCTTCAAGCATGTTTACTCGATGCTGAAGAGGATGTTTATACAGCACAACCTGCTGACAGACATTAGGTAGCTCACAACTGGACGCTGCATTATGAAACGCGATACATCTTTGCTTGAGTAATCGCGACTGGAGGCTCGTAAAAGCCTTCATTATGCGCGTTCGCTGTGTCATCGTAACTTACCGTTCATCAACTGATATTGTGAGGCTTGCTGAAACGATTTAGTCGGTTTTGCGCAATGGCGGGTGTCGGGGTCAGTATGCTGTCCCGGGGTCAGCTGCCGTCTGCATCCTCTAACTCCTCGCCCATTGAGCTCCAGGCCCAGGGCTGCTCCAACGGGGACTTCATGGGCTCCTTCGGCATCTTCCTGCAGGGCCTGCTGGGAGTGGTGGCCTTCAGCACCCTTATGTGTAAGTATGGGGTATCTGCTTTCTTTTAATTCAGTATGAAATAAAAATGTTCCCTGAATGCATGTGGATTTGTTTATTTTTAGAGTAAGTGTATAATAATTTTCCCAAACCCTCGTCTCCCAAGATGTTCACATTTTTGGTGTACATTTATTTACTGTATGTGATTGTACAGTTTCACAATAATCAGTGTGATGGTTCCCACACAAAAAAAATTAAAATTAAAAAAATTGTCTTCATTTACTCTTCTTCCTCATTATATAAAACCTCACAAGCGTTTAGCCCCAGAACTTTGATGAATAGATTAAGAACATACAGATTGGGCAGCTTAATCCAAGTCTTCTAAGGAGACATGATCCCTTTATATGGTGAACAACTGATTCATTTTTTAGTTTTTAGTTCTGCCATATGTTAACCCAAAGCTCATCATTAGTTCCTCAAAAGCTCATTGTTTTTTATGGACCTCATTAGCACTTGTGTTATGCAAACATGGTTGAGCTTGAATTATGTTTTTTAAATATTGATGTAGTTTTTACTTTGAACCTCAGCGTATTGTTTTGTGACCTTGTCAAAACAATAGCAATAGTCAATTCTGAAGGCACCTCAAACAGGTGAGTGGGCTTAAGCCACCTGTACACTGTAAAAAGAAAAAAAGATGACAATTTTAAGGCAAGCAGCTTCAGAATTATTTTTTTTTTGTTTACTCAGCTTAATTCGAGTCAATAGCAGTACTTGGGTTAAAAGTCAAGTCAACTCGAAGCTCTGCAGCAAGTTGCCTTACAATTGAGTAAATGTTTTTACAGTGTAGAACACACTTTCATCTCTGAAACTACTCTCATCTATTCAACTCTTTCACCAGTTTTGCACATTTGCACTTTCTAATCACTCCATATCTTTAAAAAAATCAAAAACTGCATTGCCTAAGTGTGCTTCACACAGGTGATTGGGCTTGACAAACAACTTGTAGAAACACTGATCAGTCTTAAAAAACACTCCCCCTCTTTACTCTAGCATGTAATTTTCTGCATTTGTATAATTAGCACTTGTGTGTATTGCCTCTGCTTGTTAAATTGCTGCATGCCCCCTCCCTTAAGTCACTTTGGACAAAAGTATCTGCTAAATGACAAAATCAGGAGTTCTGCGGGGTCTTAAAGTCTAAAATTTAAAGAACAAAATTTTAGGTCTTTAAAAATAAATTCACTGAAATATTGTGTTGTAGGTTTTAAATAATTTTAAACGGGTCTTAATTTTGCTCTATCCAAATACAGCTACCCAATCACCAACAATCCATATAAATAAAACTGGTTTGCAAAGCGATACAATCACAACAACTATTAGATGTTTTTAAATTAATTTAAATTAAATACCCTAATCAGGAAAAGAAAACCATAAAACAATTAAACAATTCCTCATGATAATAACAAGCCAATATATCCCTTTACATGATCGTCCATTTATACAAAAAACTATCTACAGAAGTTAGGGGGAGTGGACATAATATTTATAAATAAGCATAAAAATTAAGGTTTTATAACAGACATGCATTTGGTTAAAATATACATGTATATACAATATGTTGAAAAATTGACAATATGTGACTGAGAAATAGGTACTTTTTGTTGCAAGCAAAAATTCCATTGATCTAACTGGGCCATTACAAACAAACATCCTTAGCGTTTGGCTCTGTATATGTCTAAAATGTTTAATTTCTGTATAATCTTAAATGTGACTTGATAAAACTTTGGAGAACGTAAATATACGCAGAAGCCTTGTAAATAGTATCTGTACTTTAGTACTTTCCATTTACCAGCTATGGCCTCTTTCCATGGGTTACATCTTTGTTCTTTAGTCACCCAATAATGTTACATATTAATACCTACAATCTTCATATTGTTATGAACTTTTTAGTGTTTTGTATACGTGAGAACAGCCTTGTGCCTTTTCTATATAGAACCTGTGTAGAAATTTGAAAATGTTAACAGCCAAAGCACATGCCTGCATACAAAAAATAATCTGTCATAATTTCTTTTTCATTGAGACCTTAAAAATGAGCTCAGTTTGAGTCATTGAAGGTTTTGTTCTTGAGGCAGACAGGTCAATGCATGTCCGTGAGTCATTCAGTGCAGTGCTGACAATTAAAGACTGTGTGTGAGTGCATTTCATGACAACCCCATATTGGGCAGTCTGTGGCTTTTGCCATGGGTTCGTAAGTTGTGCAGTTCATTGACTCACACGTTTCTATTTGTATGTGCTTGCAGCATGTCTTACTTATGTGCAAAGATCTATAGATACCTGTAACTAGGGCTGAGGGATATGGCAAAATATTTAAAAAAGTAAATATTTTTTAAATAATTATTTTATATTTAACAAGTGAACTTGAAAATAAAACTGCAACAAAATTAAACTAGGATTCTTTTAATTTAAAAACAAACAAACAAATAAATAAATGTCACACATTAAGTGGTCAAAAGACTAATTTGTCTTGCACACTCTCTTCAAATGTACTCAGTTTAATAAAAGCATTAAGAGTCCAAGCCACCACTACAACAATTACACTTTTAGATTAAAGGTATTGGTAAAATGTCGAAATATTATTTGTCTAGCTGTTTCAGACCACGTTCAAGGTTAATAATTACCATGTAATACTATAATGAGGGCTTTTCTAAACTAACTTTATTCCAGCAACTAAATAACTTATTTTTTGACAGGACATTCTGAGCTATTTTTTATCATTTTTGAGGTGTAAAAAGACTTGATAAAAATGTGTAAAAAACTGCATGATAAGCTAGAGGAATTAATGAGATGTGTAAAATTGTCAGCATCATCTGCTCTCAGTGGTTATGCCAGGAGTAATTGTAAAGAGTGTTCAGGGGACACGTAGTTAATAGCTGTACACAAACAAACAGCCATTGTGTGAAACAGGCTGTCCTTTATTTTTGTTAACCATTGGGTCACGTTTGGCAACTACAGTGGCTGCACTAGTGCTTTCCACAGCTCAAACTGCAGCAGTTCTCACCTCGTCTTCAAAAGCAAACTAATGCATTTATTTATATCTGCATTATAGTTTTTATTAGTAAAAGGTAAATGTATTTTTAATGGAGTTCATAAATTCAGTACATCTATTTTTATGATGAGCATGGGTTCCTAAAATGTATATAAAGATCTTATACTGCCAGTCAAAAAATCGTAAGGATTGCTTTCAGCCGTAAGCATAGTATGTGCACCTTTGCTGCACTTTTTATTAGACATGTAATACTTTTACAAAGTATTTTTTGTATATATTCTATTTAGCGTTGGGCGATTAATTGCAAAGTAATGAAAACTGACATTCAGAACTTATCGTTAACTTAACGATCTAATTTTTCCAGCTCAATTTTTTAAATTACTTTCTTTACCACATGTGGAGTCACGTGACTATGCTCCATTAAGGCTAATTTATACTTCTGCAACGAATGCATGGGTATAGACTGGCACAGGCTTTGTGTGGTTGCATACCTGCGCACCTCTCAAAATGTAACTACATGTCACATGTTTGCATTACATTAACAATAATCAGAAGCTGCGGCAGAGATGCCTTGAGGCGGCATATTTTCTTTTACAATAAAATTTTATTTTTACATGAAAATTTTTGTTTACAGAAGTGTCTGGAAATTCTCAGTTAAAATATGTACAGGATATACAATAGTCATTTTATTTAGAAGAGATGCTGCTTATTGTCTAGTTTTGAAAACATTAAAAATTATAATTGATTTTGTTTCCAAAAGTGCAAGTTATTTGTTTTTACTTTTTTTATAAGAAAAAAGTGACTGTTGGTTTTAGGCAATGAGTGTTTTAATTTCAGTTTTTCATCATTGACGTTCAGTAAATAATCATAAAAAGTAGATAGTGTGTGTTTCCTTTAAAATATATATATATATATATATATATATATATATATATATATATATATATATATATATATATATATATATTAAGATCAAGTAATCCACCCTTCATTCAGAAATCTCTAACTTGTAACACACAAGCCTATTTACTGTACAAAACCTGTCAGTGAATTATGAGGGCAAAAAAGTAAAGTAAACAAATAAAATAATCGTTCATTAATCTTAGTTGAGTTGAAATGTTTAATTGATCAAGCAGAATGTTCAGTATCATTTTTTTAAGTATGCTAATTTAGTGCTTAACCCTTTAACTGGCCAACCAAAAAAAAAGTGTTTTAGATTGCATTTCTTAACTCCTTATATCCTTAGTAAACACACTCAATGCATTAACACATCCCAAAATTTCTAAAATATCAACCTCTACCAAATGGTTGATTTGTCAGTTTACAGTGAAAGTCCTGGAATTAATACATATACTTTGAAAAATCCGAAAATATGAAGTGTAAAACCAATTTATTTAAAAACATAACCAAAAAAAAAATTTGAATAGTAAATCATCTTTAGTTTTTTAAGTTTGCCATAAAATATTTCAGATTCTCATTTAACATGTTTTCTTTTTTTTTTCTTTTTTTTTTTGTTGTCAGTAAAACCAAAATGAAGTGGGGCAGTGCAACTGGATTTTGTTTGTTTGATTATTTTGTAAACCAACAATGCTGTGTGTAAACTATTATTTAAAACAGTCTTTCTTTTAAACAGTCAATGTATGGTCAACTATTTGGTAGAGCAGGTAGTTATTGGTTAAAATAAATAAAAGTTCTAATTCATTTAAACATTTTATGAACGCAGAAAGCTTTAGCAGTTCCTCATTTGTTTCTTCCCGTTTCGCAATGTTACCATTATATAGAACTCATTGACCTCTGTGTTTTTCCAAGCTCTGCATCAGACAGATCCAGGAAAGAGATTTTAGCATCAGCACTGCTCCCATGTGGCAAACATTATTGATCACTTTCTTTCTTCTGCTTCTCTTTCCTCTCCACAGTGAAACGCTTTAGGGAGCCCAAGCATGAACGGAGACCCTGGAAAATCTGGTAAATCGCCATTTTGTCATTAGCAAGCACTAGATAATTAAATAAAAAAAACAACAACACATGCACGGTCAATGCTGCACTCCACTGACCTGAGATCAGTCTAGCGGCCCTCTGTCGCCCCGTTCCCCTCGGTGAGCTCTAACCAGGTCTCCTCCCTCTCACCGTTCCCCTTCACCTCTCTCAGGTTTCTGGACACCTCCAAACAGGCCATAGGGATGCTGTTCATTCACTTTGCCAATGTCTACCTGTCTGACCTCACAAAGGAGGACCCATGTTCACTGTGAGTCTGTATGCGCGTCCTCCTTTCTGTGTTTCCCCCCCACACACATCGCTGTACTTCCCTGTCTTTTGTCTTTGTGTTTTTTTTTGCATATTTGTGTTGGGCTGTGCTCGGGTACCAACTACGACTGTGGTTTTTCTTAGATACCTGATCAACTTCCTGTTGGATGCAACGCTGGGCATGCTGGTGATCTATGGTGGTGTGAAGGCTATTAGCGTTGTGGTGGAATGGAGACAGTGGGATTCATTGCGTTTTGGAGAGTATGGTATGAGCCTTACACCCCTTGTGTAAACAACACAAAAAAAGGGTGTTTAAACTAAAACAGCCTTTTACTTGCTAATCATTGTTTGGTTTTTGTTCACTGAATGAAATTAGCTTAAACTGTGATGGAAATCTTGTTCTTTATAGATTAAAATGGCTGTATTAAACCAAACAATCAGTCTTGCAAAGCACTTTTCTATCATATAAGGGAATTTGCTTTCCTTTCGGGCAGACCTGGGCATTTTACCAGTGTTTGCTATTTACTAAAAAATAGCAACTAGTTATAGACATTACATTCAAAAAGTAACTCAATCACTTTATCAATTACTTACACCAAAAAAGAATGCATTGCTGTTAAAAGTCATTTGAGTTACTTTTCCAAAGAACCGTTTTAATGCTGCCATTAGTAATGTCACTTAAGTGCTGCATGGAGAATACACTGTTGATCAGCTTCACAGTTTTAAATAATTTACATTCTCACAACTAAAACACAAGACAGACTTCAAGTCCACAAGTCATTTTTAAACACAAATTAATTGAAGTCACTTAGCAAATTATAATTTTGAGACCAGGCATGATCAAACTGTCTATACTAGATGTCGAATTGGAAATTCTAAGGAGAGTACTTTGATGGACATTTTTAAAAAGGTACCACCATGAAGAATCTTAAATTATTGATCAAATGTATCTGAAAATCTTATTTAACTTTGAATATATTTTCGTGTGAATTTTATTTGTTTCTGTCCTATATATTTGTTTAGGTAACTTGTTATTGTAATACAAATTAGTTTTTATCATGTAATATTTTATGTATATCCATTTTGCCATGAAATAGCCATAAGTTGCTGATGTAACGGAGGCCAGCTAGTGAAGCTAGTAAACCTCACTCCTCTGACATCTAAAGGTGCTTTAGCGACAGCCGGTAGAGGCCATGGTCTTTAGCCTCCTTGTTAGAGCAACCGACTCTAACACGGTCGCCAGTTTGATACCAGCTCGGAGCTGGTTGGATAGTGCAGGACCAGCGGGGTTACACTGACAGGGCAAAAAATAAATACATTTCGTCACCTTAGAATTATAAGGTTCTATCTCACATTTTTGTCAAAATTGAGTTATTGACATTCTTATTAAATGATAACTTATTTACATTGTTTTTTTGTTTTTTTGAATAAGTTGTTTATATTTTAAGCTTTATTATTTAAAAAACAAAAACAATTTATCTAGAAAGTTGAACTCTAGCTTAGCTATATAAGGTTCTTTCTGTGAGCCAATCAGCATTTTTAATGTACGCACGAGGACCAATCAGGACCAGCTTTCTTTGTCATTTGCCGGACTGCTCCATTGACAGCGGGGAAACACCAGAAAGACAAAATCACACAAAATCAGTCGGCTTAATAATGCCACACCACACAAAATTGAGATGTGTGTAAATTTAGAAGCATTTTTTGACATTAAATTTGACATTTAAAAAAAAAAAAAAATATATATATATATATATATATATATATATATATATATATATATATATATATATATATATATATATATATATATTATATATTAAATGTGAAATATTTTTTGTTTGTGTGTGTGTATATATAGTCAGTGAAACACTTTTCAGTGTTTATTTAACTCATTTGCTCACAGTCTGTTTTCTTTTAAAGTCTTAATTTAATATATAACCTTAAAGGGCAAATACTTGAGTTAATTCATGGGGCATATAATTCAATAAATAAAATTCAATAATTCATATAAAGCATAAAGTTGAATAATTATGACCATATTAATTACATAAAATTTACATCTGCACTGGATAAAATATTAAGCACAGCTTGTATGTTAAACTTGATCATGTAAAAATATTCATCCTACAACATTAAATAAATGTTATAGAAAGCACAAATGTTACTTTTTCAAGCCTCAACATATTGTTACAACACCAAACTATATATTTTTTTTATTGTATTTCTTGAAAAGTAACACTTCAATTAATGATCTGCCAGATAGAACCTTATAATTCCAAGTGAAAAATGACTTTTCAGAATGAGAAGGTAAATGCAGACAGAACCGTGGTTTATTTGCTCCAATTGGCAAATGTAAGAGAACTTTGATAATTTACATTTAGAGTACCTGTCATGTTAATATATGAAAGAGAACTGTTACACACATATTGTTTGTTATATGGAATGCAAAAACTTTGAAGCTCAATATCTCAAAATCATTCAGAATGCAGATAGAACTTTATAATTCTAAGGTGACGATTTATTGGTCAGACCAGCAGCACAAAAATGAAAAATATCACAAGGGGATAAACCAGCTGAATATACTTTAAGATATATTCAAAAACTAAAGTTGCTAAAGGTTTATAAGGTTGTATTTAACCATTAAACCTGTACCTTCACAGCTTGAGTATGAAATTAGTGACAATATACAACAAACATAAAAACCTTTATGAAATAAATAAGAGTAATCTGAATGATCATTCAGAATCAATTTGGTGAAACTCGGCACCAAGAAACTGCTATTAGAGACAACCATACATTTGATGCATTCTAAACAAAACAAACATAAAGCAGCTGCTCAAAAATGACATTTATGAGCCTTATTTCAAACTAACAACAAATTAAACAAGGATTGTCAGCAAGGTATGGAAAGTAAGCTGTGTATACTCCAAGTGCAAAATCTGCTGTTGTGTGCAAATATGTGCTTATTTATTTGAAACAACTAACATAGTTGTACTGGTAATTAATAATAGTAACGTTAATAGTCAATTGCACACACGCATACACACACACACACACACACACACACACACTCTCACACACACTGAGTTTACCTAGTGTGCATTCGTTCTCCTTTGCGCGCACACTTGGTGCACCAGGTCTCTCTTGCACGCACACTTGGTGTACCTCGCGATCATTTGGTCTCTCTACTTTTGCTTCACTTTTGTCCAGTCTGGCACCTCATACACGACACGTCTTCTTTACAGTGGTTGGTTGGCATTCATCAATCGTACAATGCATTGCTGCTGTAAACCGGAAGATGTAGGCTAGAGTGCAGCCAAAAATAATTAACTTTTTAAGTAACAGACAAACACATCATGCTGCAATGATAATGGAGTTAATGTATTTAAAAAGTAATGCTTTACAGTATTAGTCACAGTCAAAAGTTATTCTGTTACAGTAACGCATTACTAGTATTTTGGTTTTGACCAACACTGCATTTTGTGACCCTTTGGGACTTCTTTGATTGGCCTGCGGGAAGTATTTATTTAATTTAAATTCAACCGCAAATAGGGCCTTGCAATGCACAGGTCAGATATTGCGAATTAACATAAGTGGACTTGCACATAGCGTCTTTTGCACGCTTTGTTTCGTTATTTCAAATGGAGACGCGAAAAAATGAAAAGGGATGCACATGCAATATGACATGCTCATGTTTTTCAGGCGCCACGAGTTGAAAAAATCAAAACATTTTAAGAATGCCACAAGTGAACCACGAGTCATGTGATAGAAACCATCCAAGTAGCTTCGTATGGAATGGAATGGAACGCTTTGTATGGAATAACACAGTAATAAAGGTTGTCTAATTACCTTTACTTATTATTATTTAACAAATGCAGAAACAGATCCTCTCTCAGTGATGACCATAGGCTGCGTCTGAAATCGCATACTTCCATACTATATAGTACGCTAAAAACAGTATGCGATCTGAATAGTGTCCGAATTCATAGAATTCGAAAAACCGTATGCGAGGGAAAAACCCGGGTGACCTACTACTTCTGGTGAGATTCTGAAGTGTGCATCCAAGGCATGCTATACTATCCCGTGATGCACCGTGAGAGAAGTGACGCAACTGAACGAGTTACATTTATACTGTATAGAACGTACTTTTCTAACTGCCGTGTAGTACATTTAAATTCATATGCAGTACGTACTGAGTAGTAGGCAATTTCGGACGCAGCCAACCACACCTCATATTCAACCTAACTTCAGTGCACTTATTCAGCTCAATACAGGCTAGGATTCTCACTGAACGTAAAAAGTAATAAATGAATAATTGATTAATAAATAAAAATGATCTAATGTGAAGCAAACAAACAACCTTGTGGCATTGATATAAAGTTAATATTGTGATGCCGGTCTTAAAATATTTTTGTTTGTTAAAATTGGTTGTTTTTTTAAACTTTAGAGTTTTATGAATGTTTATTGAATAGTTTCACAGAATGTTCATTTCTTTTGAAAATAAATTAACTGTAATGTTCTGGCCCTCTAAAACTACCCCAGAGTCAGCTGTGGTCCCTTGGAAAATTCAGTTTCCCACCCCTGCTTTAGATTGACTTCTAGCACTGCAATGATTTTGAGCTTAAGTAATGGCTGAAAGACTACAATGCTTATTTATTGGTAGATATCAAATTTAACCAACCAGTTTGGACGTTGTTTTATTGTTTCAACTAACCACTAAACCACACATGCAGAAATGCAGTCACAAAGCTGTTGTTTTCAGTTTTTTTGTCAATATCAGGGTCTGAAATTGAGGTCTTTTAATAAGTGAATAATTCAGCTGCAAAAATGTAACTTATTGCTTCACAAATTCAAAATGAGGAGACAAGAAATCTCCATAACAATTATTAAAGTGAAAATGAATAGTATCAATTTTCTCACTATACATTTAGAAATTTTGCATAAATTGTGCGAACTGTAATGAACAGACCTGTTTATGGGGTGTCATTTCTCCAAACACAGAAACATTTGTGCATGTAGTATATTAATTTATCATTTCCATTTCAATATTAAGAAGAATTATCAACCTTTTTGTCATAATATTGCAGCCTGAGTTTGTTTTTGAATAAAACAAATTTCAAATGATTAAAACAATAATTTGTGGTAATTTATCATTTTCTTACTGAGCTAAACAATTTGTTGTAATTTTGTATTAAATGTAAAACACAACTCTGATACAATTTAATAAAGTCGTTTTAAAAACAGCTCAACAGCAAAGAACATGTCTTTACATTAAAGCAAACTCTGCTTGTGTTTAAAATGTTCTGTGTTTTTTGTGCAGGTGAGCCTGTTCAGTGCACTGCCTGGGCGGGTCAGTGTGCCCTGTATATCCTTATCATGATCTTTGAGAAGGTCATGATCATATTGGTTCTCCTCATCCCACAGTGGAAGAAGGTCAGTAGTGTGTTTAATGGTCGACAGACTGTAGCTTGTGGTTCGTGGTCTGATTTTTTTACTGATGCATTTTGGGAATATAAAATGACCACTGGCTTTAATAACTTGTAGTTAATATAAAAAACACCCACCAAAAAGAAAAAAGTTAAAATGATGGTCATTTAATTTCTATGTAATGTGTATTTGTGTTGGACAGCTGGCTACACTCAACCCCCTGAAGAACCCTAAGCTAGAGCTAGCTATCGTCATGCTAATCGTCCCGTTTTTCGTGAACGTAAGTGACAGTCCCCCTTCATGCTTCATGTACTGTTCAAAAGTTTAGATTGAGCTAGATCAATATTTTACACTGCATTTATTTGATTAGAAAAGTAAAATGCAATACTGTGAAATATTTGTACAATAGATTTGATCATTTAAAATTCTTTCTATTGTAAATACATTTTAAACTGTAAATTATTCCTGCGATGGAAAAGCTGAGCTTTGTAAGCGGTCTTTAGTGTCATATGATCATTCTGAAAACATTCTAATATGCTGATTTTCTGTTTAAGAAACAACTTTAAAGTCCCAATATACAGCATTTATTAGAAATGGACAGCACCTCTTTATATTACTATAAAGTTATATTTGCTTGCTGTTTGTTTCTTGCGTCGAGCATGCTTCAGAGATCTGACCGATGCTTCAGTCAATATTTGGACTCATTTGTTCATTTTTGTGTGCCCAGGCTCTTATGTTCTGGGTGGTAGATAACTTCCTAATGAAGAAGGGGAGAACAAAAGCCAAACTGGAGGAGAGAGTAGCAGAAGACGATCCTCGCGGAAACAGCAAAGTGCGCTACAGACGGGCACTGTCACATGATGACTCGGAATCAGAAGTAAGTCACTCTTCCTCAATCAATGTAAGAGATGGGGGTTAACAACACTGTTAATAGAGTTATTCAGTTTGTAACATCCACACGGTCTGTCTGAAGGATTCAATCAATTTGTCTGACCAAAATATTAAGATTCAAACGTCTCTTCTGACCACTCCTTTAAATTATGAGACTGCTCTCTTTAGTCACAACGACTTTTACAAACCACCTTACATTAACGTTTTTATTATAATTATATTATTTGTAGGTTTAAACAGCCAGTAAATGATAACTAATTATAAATGGTAATCTTTAATAATTCATGGAATGTACATAACAATGAAACCAACAATCAGCACAAAGTCTGAACATGGAAAATCTGGATTTATATACACTGATTTGCTTTGGCAAAGACACTTTTACTGCCCGTCAAACATCTGAACGACAGCATTCATATTTTAGGTTTTCCCTTGACTTTGAGCCAAAATCCTCCCTCAACCCATGACCTATAATGTACATCCCTTCCTCCCTTTTACTTTACATTCATTCTGGAATGTTGGTAAAGTTTGGAAGCCTGAACGTTTTCAAACTGATGTGTCTTTAAGACACTGCCAAGCCTCCAGTTATAGATTCTGGGTACATTTGATTCTATTTGAAACAGTAAATATAGTGTTTACCTTGCAGGATGAACAGTTCACAGTCTTTCCTAACAATTGTTTTTTGCTACTAATATTTCAACAACTACAGTCGCTCAGTCATTGTACCCCATTTAGGTTTGTAAGGAGTAGAGTATTCCACTCTATTGGACAATCTATCATCAGAGTCAGCTGCTTGTTTATTAGTTTTTTTTCTCTCTTTGCCCATTTCCTCTTGTGCCGGTCAGATCCTGTTCTCTGCAGATGATGAAATGGAGGATTCAGAGGGTGACGACGATGTACGAAGAATCACAGGGCTCAAGCCTGTTAAGAAAAAGAAACACCGTCTTGGTATTCCAGTATGAATGCATTTGCCTCTCTCATTCCCACAAGCACAGAAAGTGAGGCGCTTGCTGACTGACTATATTATGAGCTGTGACTTGTGTAAAAGACTCCTGCAAGCATTTGAGCGTTTTGACCAGCTTACTGGAGATGATTGGACAAGTTTTGTGTTTTTTTTGCACATTCATAATTGTGTATCACGCTGCTTTCTGCATAAAAATCACATGGTTCTGCAGTGGATATACAACTACATGGTCTCTTCATCTGTTCAGCCTTCATGAATAACACACTGTGGTTCTAGCAAGAGAAATACCTTTAAACATGCATGCGAATGATCATGGACTCTTCAAGGTCACTCGCGGTCACTGTCTGTGAGCTGAGCTGCAGCAGAGTTTTGTGCATATCAGCTGTGAGGAAATTGTGCTGATAAATGTTAAGGAATAACATTTGTCAGCAGTGTTTTGAGCTGGTGTATTAATACAGTTGCTACAGTCTAGCTTGCAGTGTCTGTTTTTAACCGTTGAGTTGCAGACAAGGTACATAAATACAGCGATGGCTGCTTCAGCTCCCTCAATATGTGATTTGTTTTGTTGTTTTCCTCAGTTCAGTGTGTTGCTGATTCTTGCCACAGATATCTTTCTCTCTTGTATTTATTTAGGGCTTTTTTAATTGTATGTGTGGTCTCCAAAAGGAAACATTCACCCAAAATTAAAACATCAATAACTTGTTTCCATTACCAATAAATGAACTTTTTTATTTTGGGGTGAACTGCCCTTTAAGTAGTTATTTCTACTCAATGTGGTGCAGGAAGCTGGTATCTCTTGTAGTTTTGTTTTGCATTGTGGTGTCTTTGTACACGGTACTTGTGTTTTGTATGTTTTTAACCATTCCCCTTTGCCTCTTCTTACCTGTCAAACACTAAACCAGCAGGCCATTCTTTGTCCTCCACCCTCACATATTCCCCTGTGGAACATTTGATTTTTATTGCAACACTAAAGCACAGCTGCTTGTAGAATGTTGCATTTGTGATGTGCATTCTCTGCAGAAATCAATTCATTTTTATTCTGAAGAGGGAGGTCATGTGAAGGGGAAGATGCCTGTAGGTTTAGAGTTGGGAATGAATGAAATTAGGAACAATTGTTTTGTTGCTCATTCAGTTTGTCTGACATTTAATGGACCAAGTTGGTGGGTGATGTATGTTTGCACAGTGTGTGTTTGTGTTTTACAGAGGTGAACTGAAACTGAGCATTCTGGTCAGGCCTTCTGGATGAATGTTTACTGATAAGGCGTTTTCTCAAGGTGCAACTGTAACTGCCTTTCTCCCTCTCCTAGTTTGAATCAGACTTATTACAGTCGGCAGAGAACGAAACCATGTGGAGGTGGAGAGGGATTTTATGTTAACCATATTAGAGTATTACTGACTAATTATAAGCTTCTGTATGTTTTTTTTATTCAATAAACCATGTAAAAACAGCAGCTTTTGTTTTAACTTACCACAGTTAGTTGTCACAAAAGGCTGAATTATTATGAAAACTATTCTTCCTGTCTACACATGCATCATAGTTAAGAGAACTTTTTATCCCCCAATTTTACCTTTACTATTATTACAAAATTTAGGGTTTTTTTTTTTTACCATTATTTAAGCAGGAACTTTCACTGAGATTCAAAACCTCTTTTCCAAGAGAGAGCTGGCCAGGGTAACAGCCAGAGTCTTTTTTTAATTGTGAAAATGTAAGATCTAAGAAATGTTGTCTGTTAAGATAAACCTCTTATAATATAGTTACAAATTACATGAGCATAATAATTCAGTCAATACTTCCAATTGAAAACTCCCAAATTTAGTTGCAGCATTATTTGACATTTTACACTTCTACCATCAAATATTAAGCTATACATCATGTATCTTCTCTGTCTTTAATCATTAAAAAAAACAATTCATGTTTGGTTTATGTGCACTAAAGAATCCTGATTTCCTTCTAGTTATTTTGACTAAGTGCTGAGGCGACGCAGCCTATACATTTAAAAAAAATTGTTAAAGCCCCACCAAAAACACAAACCAGCATCAAAACCAAATATTATAAATGGCTGAATTGCCTCTAATTACTGAAGGAGAGTTGTCTCTAGCGTCATTTGTTTGTGTGAACTGGTCTTGAGCAATATTCTGGATTTGACTGAAACGTGAATAGTGGGTGCTCAGTATCAACACATGATAATAGCTGGTTAAGCATTTATCTAACACCACCATAGATATTTAAAAAAAAATATGCATGTATGTCAGGGTTCCTACACTTTCATAAACAGCTGAAACAAGGACAGCATGTGTAGCATCATGAAATTCCTAACTGCACTTAACATGTCACTTACACTTATTTACATAAAAATGTCTCAGTGATGTTTTAAATGTCATTTTCAAAAAAAAAAAATGTAGATCATATTAAACAAAAACCTTTTATAAATGTTGAATTCATAATGGATACTATTCAAATGTAGTTTCTGAAATATTTACAAAATGTGCATTATTTTTTATAGCTTTTGTACAAGATTTTTATGCTACATTTTCTGTTTTGACAGTAGCATGACAATAGGGTATTTACACAGGGACTTTCAGTTTCAGTCAGCCAGTCTCAGTGCTTCCGGTGAACTCTTTCCATTATAAAATTGCCATGTTTAAGGTCTGATTTCTTTAATACTCTTCACAGTGTAATGTGCGCATGCATATGTATATATATATATATATATATATATATATATATATATATATATATATATATATATATATATATGAATGAGATAAAAAGTGGGTCTCAGACCAAACAAGAAGTACTGCTTTAAATGTTTCATTTTCCCTCAACACATCTTTAAAATATGACAGTTTATTTTACTCAATGGAGTTTCTGCACTCGCGTGCTGAACCTGAGTGTTAGTGGTAACACAGTCTTTCATCTCGTTTTATGTTTGAATAACTCAATGAATGCTTAAGTCTATTTATCTGAACGTACTGTAAATACACTACAACATTAAAGTTGTAAAAAGGACCTCATGAAATTGGAAATATTCACATTAAGCTTTCACTGGAAGTTTATTTTTGGCTGAAAAACACTAGCTGTGCATAGAACCTATTGTTGAAACAACACCTTAAACAAATAACATTTCAAATGTAATTCAAGCACTTTTTAAGGAGCTCTGTTTGTTTTAAGATACTTTCCGGGCCTTGAATCCTTATGTCTAAATACTTCTAAGAAGCATGGGGACCCTGGTATGTATACGGAAACTTACTTTATATCTTCTTCTGGGATAATATCAGGCACTTGGGTATCATCTGGAGGATCCTCTGAGCAGCATGATGACCCGTCTGAGGAATCCTCCACACGTGGCCTTTTAATTGGTGTTAATGTGGATGAAGCTTCAGATTTGACAGGAAATTCCTCATCTGAGCAGGACACGCTTGCACTGGGTCTCACTTGAATTGCTAATATGAAAAGGAAGAAAATAGTTAAACGGTTGAAAAAACAAACAATACAAGTGAACACTGGGTTACCTTTACTACGCCGTTTTGGCCTTTTTGGCACATAATCTGCTTGGACCCCCACACTCTTCATGATGGGAGCATCACACTGACAACCTACTTCTTTTGTCACTGACTGTTGGAGATACAAAAATACAGTTATTGAGCAATGGAGAATATTCTTCATAGGGAACTCTATTCCATGGCATACAAAAATGTAAACCATGAACATCATGACGCTGCAGCATTTGTACGCTACCAATGCACTTTTGAACATTATTGTGAAACAGACGTCTTCTCAAAAAGCTTTTTAGGTATGTGCAAGATAACTAAAGCTGCTTAAGATTGTGTTAGGACTGCACAATATATCGTTTCAGCATCAAAATCCAATATGCATATCCACAATAGTCACAAGATACGCAATGTTGAGTCTGAATTACAGCTGAAAAGGAGCTGCAGAATTGTATTAAATTACTGTATTTATACACAATTTATATGATTCATGCAAAAAATGCATTTAATATAAATAAAGCAAAAACAAGATTATTTCACTTTAAGGAAAAACTTAATTATATATTTTCGTGTCTTTTTACTGGTCCAGCTGTCAAAACAATTCTGAAAGCAAAGCAAAGTACAAACCATCTTGTGAAACTATATTCATATCGCAATATTTATTGCAGAAAATAAAACATTGCAGTATCAGATTTTTCCAATATCTTGCAGCCCCTAGTGTTGGGTCATTAAGAACCAGAATATGAGAGTAGGTAAACAAATGACAGCACGTGCATTTTGGGTGATGACCTGTTCCTTTAAAGCCACAAGAGGAACGTGATTGGTCGTTCTTTGTGTGAGTCAGACTGAAACTTTGCGTCAAAATGAATAGGCGGTTATTGGGCAACATAAATTGGCAGGTTTTAACTGCTTACCTTGACGCTCGATGGCGGAGCAACAGTGTATATAGTCGGGATAGCTGTGTCTATCACATTCAGAAAGTCAGCAAAACCCATTTCGTACTGCTGTAAATTAGTGAAGCATTGTTTGGCGAAATGCCTCGCACACAAACGCGAGCTTTCTGTTATTCCTCCTTCCTCAAAATGCAAGAACTCAAGCCAGCGGGTTCGAAGCCACGGTTTTTTGGGGAAAGGGAATAATGTTTTGAAAGGATAGCAACCCAAAACGCACCTTTTCACCATCTCTGTCACCTGTGCTCCTTTACAGTTTAGAAAACACTTCCTCTCAGCTGCTCGTTTCAAACAACCGGTTCTACAGATTCGGTTCAAAAGACTCGCTTGCGTCATCACGCTGCTACGTCACTCAAATGTATCAGACGCGCAGAGCAACACTTGACGGAAGGTTTTAATGTACTGTAAAGCGTCTAGAGAAAATAATACTTACTCGTGCAGGAGCAGAGGCGCCAACAGTGTATATAGTTGGAACGGCCGTGCTTGCTAATAAAAGGTGGCACGTTATACCCGCGTTAACCATACCCAAATTGGTGAAGCATTCAGCAGAGAAATGCCTGTCACAAAGCCGCGAACTGGAGCAAACACCCCCCTCTTCGAAATGCAAAAACTCCAACCACTTCTGTCGTAACCAGTTTGTGGTTGGGAAACAAAATAAAGCGCGCGCGTTTGGACAGCCAAATACACACCTTCGACCCATTGTTAGTGACTGACTTGAAAAGACAACATTAAAAGGGAGGGACTTTCTCGCTCTAGAGCCAACCCTATTGGACAAAAAACTGTGTAGTGCTAGATGACTCATCAAGATTTACGATCAGGGGCCCGTTCTTCGTACGTGGATTACTCAGTTAGCTGGATTTGTTATTGACGATTTGACATGATCCAGGATCGTTTCGTTCTTCAAAACTGATCTGATTGTTGTTGTCATAGCAACAGTTCTGCTAGCTCGAACCTGGTCGGAAGCAGGTTTAATTCATATAAACAGGATTAGATCGGCTTAGTTCAAGCAAAGATAATGCAGAAAGTATGTACCGAATTCTGATATTTTCTTACAGTACTAGTTATATACACTTGGGAAAATACTATCTTTTTAAAAACTATATAAAAGTTATAGTTATTAATAAAATAAATAAGGTTATATATTAATAAAACTTGTGCAATCTGCACCCCTGAAATGAAAGTGCAAAGACTGCCACCTGGTGGTGCAAAGAGAAAACTTACTGATATGAACTTTGAGTATGATATAGAAATGCACAACATGTGACTTTTTAAAAGCAATAATTATGAAGTCATAAAGATGTTTAGACAGTTAATATGACGGTGATTTGATGCTTTATAAAAGTTGCAGACACCTTTACCAATATCAAAATGCTCTTGTAAACATCCAGTTATTCTTTACACCAATTAAAAAAGCCGCTACTATAATACTACTATGGGTACTATAGTAAGGAAAAACTGTAAAACTAAATAAATTGCTCTTGACACAAGAAAGGGCCAAACATGCAGCCCACAACAAGGTGTAAAGTTATTGCGTGTAACATTTAACAAACTGTTTCCTACGAATTTGATGTCATTTTGCTCACATGGATAATTGAATATTAATCAGATGATGTCATCACGCTGCTGTGCCGTCAGCCAATTGTTGCATTGCTGATCATGATTTCGAGGATCGATAGATCAGTCCTTCACAACACACGCAGCGATCTCAGATCAGTTTATCCAGACATTTTATTCTGATTCACAAACTTGTTTGAAGAACCAAATTAGCCAGATGTCAGTTATCAAAATGAACAGATCCAGGATCTGCCAAATCATCTTAGATCATTTAAGCTAGCTACGAAGTACAGACCCCGGTTAGCTGAACAAGGAAAATAATGCTGCTGCGTCTCAATTTGCCTTACATATACAATGTCCTTACAGTATGTACTTTTTTTGTAAAGAAAAAAAGTACATAATTTTGAGTGTGTAACAGAAGAGTATGCAACATTTGTGACACTACTTCCTCGTTAACAAGCCATTATATTGCTTTGTTACCTGCTTTTTCAATCATTTCTAGGTTAATCTAACATTTGAGTATTTCATGAAATCTCCTCAGGTGTTTACATAATTATGCATTCAGAAGTTGATGGCCTAAACTATGTATTTAAAATTCATGTTGTTGCAGACACATTTTACCATATTTGTAGTCATAATCAAATTCACATTAAATACGCAATGTAGGCAATAATATATCTGTACATCAAATTTCTACCAGAAACAGTAGATCACAGGTGTTAAACTCAGTTCCTCGAGGGCTGCACCTCTCCAGTTTATTTCCAACTGTAATTAAACACACCAGCATACCTGCCAACACTCCCGTTTACCCCAGGAGTCTCCTGCAATTCAGACCCATCTCATGTTTTGGTCTGTCTCTCTGTTTGTCTGCATCATTGTTCTTTTCTCAGCCGCGATGATATGCAGCATTACAAGATTACTCCTCGTTTGTACTGCTTCAAATGAATAACTTGCACATCTATTTATGACAACACTCCATGGCTGTGTCCCAATTTAAATACTATCCGTCCTAAATGGTATTCAAAAATAAAATGAGGCTGTCCCAAATCATTGTATGTTGAAATGAGTTTTCCAAAATTACGCAGATGGTAGAAATCTGAAGTGCAGAACAGACTAAAATTGCCCACAATGCATTGGGTATTTGACATGAAATCGATTAGTACTACAAACAGATTGAAAAAAAAGTGTAAACAAACCACAAACATAGCGAACGTGTGAGACCAACCATTAAGTGAAGAGGATAGAGTAACGATGTTTGAATGATTGTTAAAGGGCACCTAGGTTACCCCTTTTTTCAGATTTAATATAAGTCTTTTGCGTCTCTAGAATGTGTATATAAAGTTTCAGATCAAAATACCCATCAGATTTTTCATTATACCTTTTACAAGATGCTGTTTTATACTGATTTCCAGCAGGGGGTGGTTTTGTCGTACTGCACCTTTAACCGTACATTCACACCGAAAGCGGCCAAACAGCTCCAATTGGCCGACCCTTTTTTTTGTAGTTAAATTGAAAAAAAAAGGACTGGGTGTGTTCATATCACCCTAGTATGACGGTCTATACACTATACCAACACACAGATCTGTCCAAACAGCTTGAAAAGTAGATTTTTTACCATAGGTGCCCTTTAATTAAAACCGAACCTACTTGAAAATATTGAAATCGCGTTTTCCACATTATATTTCATCTGCAACAATTTTAACTTTTATAAAGAGGTGTCTGGCCATTAACTTCTAAATGCGTAATTATAAAAAACAGTACACAAAAAAGTACATACTTTAAGAATTTAATATAAGGAGGCCAATTGGGACAAATCACATGCTTCCATCTTGTCATCTCCAAATTGTTGATTTTGTTGAATGCCATGCCATTGCTGGCCAGTTGACATCAGTTCCTTCTGTTAGTACAAATGATATCGAAATTGTCTGCGGGAAGTATTTAGTACTGAATAGTGAACAGAATTCTTCCAACTTTAGATTTCCATAACATTTGAACAAACTCTGCTATTCACTGATACACTATCACACTGTTATGACACTGATTATGAATTATTAATGGGACTACAGATTATCTAGATCTGGCTATGTGAGACTATTTTTTATTAATATCCTTCAGTTTATGCCACATAAGGAGATTTCAAAGTGAATAGTAAAACTGTAGAAATTAAGTTTTAGGAACTAGACATCAGGGGAATCCCTGAGAACTAAATTTCTCCACTGGGGTTTTTTCCTGGTTGAATTCACAGAACCAGCAGGAACTTTGAAGTGACACAATAATAATTCCTACATTTATATAGGCTTTTCTAGACTCTCAAAGTGCTTTACACATTGGGGGATTCTCCTCATTCAATCCCGGTGTGCAGCATCCACCTGGATGACGCAACAGCAGCCATATTGCACCACACACCAGCTGATTAGTAAAAAGGAGACAGAGTGATGAAGCCAATTATGATATGGGGATGGTTAGACGCCATGATGGACAGAGGCCAGTGGGCAAATTTGGGCTAAACTCTTACATTTTTTTTTTCATCCTGGGATTTTTAGCGACCACAGAGTGTTTAACATCTCATTGGAAAAACAGCGCTCACTGAGCAATAAAGAGTCCCCTTCACTATACCGGGGCATTAGGACCCACACAAGCTGTAGGTTGAGCACCCACTGCTGGCCTCACTAACACCCCTTCCAGCAGCAACTTAGCTTTTACATGTGGTCTCCCATCCAGGTACTGACCAGGCACAGCCTTTGCTTAGCTTCAGTGGGAGACTATGGGAGAGTTGCAGAGAGCTACGTGCCGACACAAGCAGACAGAAAATGTCATTTGTATGGATATTTGACCCCAAAATTAAAAATATTATTTTTTTTTCTCACCCTCAAGTCGATCCATATTTTTATGAGTTTCTTTTTTTCTGTTGAACACAAAACAAGATCTTTTGAAGAATGTTGGAAACCTGCAGCCATTGACTTCCATAGGAGGCAAAAAAAACTAAATTTGAGGTACATTTTTAAAAAAAACTTCTTGTGAAAAAAAAGTGACGAGTGAAGCGTGAGTAAATGCAAACAAAATATTTAGAGATGAGAGTATGTTGTGTGTTGTTTGTTTAGTATTAAAATGAATCGAATGTAGACATAACCAGAAACGTTGGCTAAGGCACGAAATTGCCAAAAAGTAAAAACTAAAAGCGGCAGACAAATCATCACCTTAGAATTACAAGGTTCTATCTGACATTTTTGTCAAAATTTAGTTATTGACGTATTAAAGTACGGGGTGCCTCAAGGATCAGTTTTAGGACCTTGGGAAATGGGATCAGCTTTCACTGCAATGCAGATGATACTCAATTATATATTTCAACTAAACCTGACGAGACGTCTCAACTGTCTAAACTAACTGAGTGTATCAAAGACATTAAAGACTGGATGACCAACAATTTTCTTCTCTTAAACTCCGACAAAACAGAATTATTACTTATTGGGCCTAAATCTTGTACACAGCAGATCCCGCAACTCAATCTACAATTAGAGGGATACAAAGTTAGCTTTAGCTCTACTATAAAAGATCTGGGTGTCATATTAGACAGCAATCTAACTTTTGAAAACCATATATCCCATGTCACAAAAACTGCCTTCTTTCATATGAGAAATATGGCTAAATTACGAAGTATGCTATCCATCTCAGATGCAGAAAAGCTAGTCCATGCTTTTATGACTTTTAGGCTGGATTACTGTAATGCTCTATTTGCTGGCTGCCCAGCATCCTCTATTAACAAACTTCAATTAGTACAAAATGCAGCAGCCAGAGTTCTGACCAGGTCTAGAAAATATGATCATATCACCCCAATTTTATCCTCCTTACACTGGCTGCCTGTTAAGTTTCGTATTGAATTTAAAATATTACTTCTCACCTATAAAGCTCTAAATAATCTAGCTCCTGTTTATCTAACCAACCTTCTGTCTTGCTACAATCCAGCTCGCTCTTTAAGATCTCAAAACTCAGGGCTTCTGGTAGTACCTAGAATAGCAGAGTCGAGTAAAAGAGGTTGAGCCTTCTCCTTTATGGCTCCTACACTCTGGAATAGCCTTCCTGATAACGTCCGAGGCTCAGACACACTCTCCCAGTTCAAAACTAGATTAAAGACCTATCTGTTTAGTAAAGCATACACTCAATGCATCACTTAGCGGGTTCCACACAGGCTTCTGCATCTTGTTTATGTACACTATGAACAGCAGCTACGCTAATTATTCTCTCTATCCTCTATTTCCACCTGGGGATACTCATCCCGAGGTCCTCAGATTATGCAGAGTCACTGATTGAATCCAAGACCAGCGATGAGATGATCCCAAGGTTTCCATATGCGGGACCAGGCCGTATCCTGAGCTGCTGCTGCACTGATGGCCATAGGGAGTGGAGAACATGAGTCTGATTCCAGTGACGCTCCAGGGACAGACGAGTCTTTGCTGAGGCCAGCTTCCAGCTTCCACCACAGTGACTGAAACTCTGCACAAGACTTTTGGCCAGCGGAGAAATTGAAATGGTTGTGCCCAACTGAGTCTGGTTCTCTCAAGGTTTTTTTTCTTCACTCTCCTATTGGTGAAGTTTTTTTTCCCTCTCCGCTGTCGCCACTGGCTCGCATGGTTCAGGATTGGTAGAGCTATGCATCGATGAATTTGCTCTTCAGTGTTTGAACTCTCAGTAATGATTTTAAATCACACTGAACTGAGCTAAACTGGACTGAACTTAAACACTAAAAACTGAACTACACTGTTCCAGTTACTATGACCATTTATGTGAAGCTGAATTGAAATTGAATTGAATATTCTTATTAAATGACAACTTATTTACATTAAGGGATGTTTTTTTTTTATAAGGGATTTACATTAAGACTTTTTATTTAAAAAACAAATGTTACACACAGACTGTTTGCCATGGAATGCAAAAACTTTGAAGCTCAATATCTCAAAATCTTTCAGAACGCAGATAGAACCTTATAATTCCAAGGTGACGAAATATGTAATTTTTGCTAATGTTTTCTGTCTATTTATGTCTCGTAACACAAACTGTTGCAAGTTTAATGAATAACTACACAGTAATAAATGGGTAATTGATTATTTAAGTAATTATAGGGGAAATATCAGTTTTCACCTTAGAGAGGTCTGTTCCAATAAGCCATTGTGTATTTTTCTAAGTATAATTTAGTAATTCTATAAAAGCTATTAGCAAACTACTTATTCAGATGAGTGAAACTGATCACAGGTTTTTAAAAGAAAGTTGCTCGTTAGCAGCCCACAACGCAAAAAAACGTGCAGAAACCAAAAACCTCAGGGAGACGCAGGCTGTGTGCCCCTGTTACGAGTCTGTTGACAGTGGTCAGAAGGCTCTCCATGAAAGCAGCTTGCTGGTGTCGAGCCTCCGCTGCTTCTTCCCTCAGACGCTCCCTCTCCTCCACCTCTCTCTGCACCTGCTCTTTAAGCATGTCCACAAGGATTTGCATTTGCATGTAGCTTTGTCTGCGGTTTTCCTCCTCCTGTTCCATCATCTCTTTTACTAGACTCAGGACACTTGCGTCACCCCTTTTCCTCTTTCCTGGCCAAAGAGACAGGAACAGGTTTACGATATTGCATTATGAATACTCGACTATGGAAAAATAACAACTAGAAACAGTTCCACTGGATTAACAATTTAGAGCAATGTGTGACATTTGTTTTGTTCTGCAAATTACTGATGGCATTTCCTCTAAACTCTAAATAAAATGTTGTCATTTAAAGCATAAAATAGAAATTGGAACGATATAACAAAGCATATCAGATATGTTCATTAAAGGAAACACTTTCAAGAGTTCACTAGAGTTCTGATGATTGATAATAAGGCATGTTTGAAATGCTATCCTGGAAGAGAGCCCTAAGCTCATGAGATCCTTGAGACTGGGGCTACCCCCCCTGTTTGAGCTCAAGTGGGTTTCGAGAGCTCCCCCGAACTCGTTTGCTCAGCCTATTCCTTGATTATTAGGGGTTGCCACAGCAGAATGAACCACCAACTTATCCAGCATATGTTTTACACAGCGGATGCCCTTCCAGCTGCAATCCAGTACTGGGAAACACTCATTCACACACCTACACCATAGACAATTTAGCTTATTAAATTCACCTATAGCACATGTCTTTGGACTTGTGGGGGAAACAGGGGCACCCGGAGGAAACCTATGCCAACACAGGGAGAACATGCAAACTCCACAGAAATGACAACTGACCCAGCCGAGGCTCGAACCAGCTACCTTCTTGCTGTGATGTGACAGCGCTACCCAATGCACCACCAAAACACTTATACTTTGTGCCAATTTGGTATATTCAGTTCACCTATACTGCATGTCTTTGGACTTTGGGAGGAAACTGGTACCCAGGGGAAAGTCAAGCAAGCACGGGGAGAACATGTAAACTCCAAAGATACGTCAACTGGCCCCAGGGCCGGCCCGTGGCATAGGCAGTATAGGCAAAGGCTAAGGGCGCTGTACATCCAGGGGGGCGCCAGAAATGAGTGCGGTTTAGTGGGTTTTGTTTTCGATATTCCTGACACAATTAGTGATAGACGGCAAGAACTCAAAAACCTCTTACCCTAAAAACATCTAAAGTGTGTTTCCTACAAAAAGACAAAGCTGGTTATGTTTCACAGCTGTCTATTTCTAGTTTTGCCCGGCATCACGACCACTGCCCTCGCAATATGCATTTTGCCGGGAGAGCTCGCGCTGAGAGAAGCTCTCAGTAAGGGACCGTCGGAAAAGTGCTTATTTTTTTCGTCTTTTTTTTCTCCGTCCTGCGTGTTTTATTTTAAACACAACTCATTTTCTCTTAAATGAGCACAAACACTTACTAAATTAGTCGGATGTTTTCATTATAGATCTGTGCATTCTTACATTAACCCCTCTGTTATCAAACAAACACAATGAGAGATTCATTTCCTGCTCTTCACTAAATAACTACAGTAACTTTAATCAATATTCAAATAGGATTAAAAGTGAAAGAGATTTTATAGCTTTATTTATTTTCTGGATAGGCCATTCATTTTAATAGGCTAAACCTTTTATTTTATTGTCAATAATTTCTAATGTTTGCTATCTATTCTATCATTTGAAGCTATTTGTTGTACCATATTTTTTACATCCCAACGTTGACAGATTGCAAATCAATAAATAGCTTTAGTGCTATCTGTTAGTTTTAACGTCTGCCAATGTTATGGAAGGGCATAAATGTTACAGAAAATAGTAATAGTAATGTAACTACCCCCATCATTCCTTCCTCAAGCAAATGTGTAAATATTAGATCTATTCAGCAATGACGTTAATTGCATTGGTATATTTATCTGACATTTTCCCAGCTTGTAGTAGTTGATCAAAAAGCTATTTATGACTATGCACTAGCAGTTTACTGCAGTGTGACAGGGCGCCACCTGAAATATTGCCTAGGGTGCCAAATCGGTGCCACCCTCTCCTGGATTAATCTAGAAAAAGAGGGGGAGAAGGAGAGATGGATGGGGGGGGACTCTACAGGGCGAAGATGACCAATGTAAAAACTGGTTATTTATGTGCATTTGGATTCGTCTGATTGGTAATTCATATGATAGCTAATGCGGGACCAGCTGTGGTCAATCATAGGTATGTGATCCTCTTGAAATTAGTTTATAAATAAACTTCACTTGATGGAATAACCCAGACAAAAACAAAAGCATTTGTTATTTTGACCAATTATCGTTTTCTGTCTAACAAAACTATAAATAAATGATGTGTACTTCAAAATAAGAAGAAATTTTATCAGAACTTTATAGAATAAGACATATAATCAATATTTCACTCAAACACACATCCAGAAAAACTGGGAATTTTTAGGTGGTGTCTTGATCGTTTCCACACAAACATTTATGCATGTAAAAAAATAATGTAAATGTAAAAAAATAAACCACACAGAACTGGACTCTGAAAACTGCACTGACATGGTTTCAATTTACTGGAACTTCTTTATTAAGCTGCTTTGACACTACATTGTAGAATCTACATTGTAAAAGTCTACATACTTTTAATCTACATTGCAAAAGTGCTATAGGAATAAAGATGAAATTAATTTAATGTTAACATAAAATATTTTCTGTTACCTGGTCTGACAGATGGAGGAGAGCTCGGGCAGCTGGGGGTGCTGTATGTGGTGGTACTGATCATATGGGCATCTGCGATCAAATGTTCCTCAGCCATCAGAGAGCACTCTGGTGAAGTGTCTTCAAAATAAAACAAGACATTTTTAGAAACCACTGCTCAAGTATATGTTTAGTGGCCCTATATAGTAAATTTACTTTCTATATAAAAAGATTTACCATTTGACTTTTATTTCAGTTTGTGCTCACATCAGTTACTTTCAGAACAAAATAACAGTTTATTTCTAGCTTTAAGCAGTAATGTTTATTCCTCTTCACTTGAGGATTAGCTTGGGCTACACTAACCACACGTTAAACAAACAATGCTCTTCTATCGAGCCATAATGAACGTCAAAATCCTAACTATAAACCGTTATGTACACAGCTATCACTAACCTTCGGCTTTGAGTTCGGCAGGTAAACTGAAGCTCTCCGGGCTCATGGTGTCCAAGAGCCCCACAGCAGAGTCTCTGGTGCCCGCATAAGCCGGTCTGTGGCCAAGGATGGCATCAAGTAGCTGGTACCATTTGCTAGTTTTAGGTTCCAATCCGCTCTGATTGTTGTAATCTTTAATTCGCTTGTAGTCCTGCTTGAGTTTCTTAATTTTTTCTCGGCACTGCTTCGCCGTGTGGTTGATGCCCAGCGCCGCGAGCTGAGCAGAGATGCATGCAAAGATCTTGGTGTTTCTTTTATTCCCCTCAAAGTCGCGCTGCGTTTCCTCTCTGGCGTAGAAGTTGAGAAGCGCCTGGACCTCTCCGTCGGTCCATCGATCACTGTTTTCCATATTCGTGGAGCTGCTGAAGTGTTTTACACGGCTCTTTAAAAATGGTGGGTGCCGGTGTTTCGTATAACGCGAGTTTGGCCAATCCCTGCACACTTACGTCACTGGTAGTTCCTGGAGCATCTACTTTGAAGTCCCCTAAACTGCGTTCCTATAACTAAAATCGTTCCCAGCTGCTGTTCTTCGGTACAAAGGCATAAAAAGCGGCTACTTCCGCAAATAGTTATAGGAACTAAGAAAGCGGTCCTTCCGTGGGGAAGCACAGAAGAGCTGTTCTGACTTCATGTCGAGTTTTGTAAACAGTCACTTCACAGAAGCAGAAAGCGTCTCTCTGAAGCTTTTGTAAACAATCGACAGACAAAGCATTTTTTGTTCAATTCAATATGATGGTTACTTTGCACCTCATGCATTATTAAAGTGTTAAAACAGTGTTACATGAAGCATCAGGGAAAGATACACAATAGTCCTGAAGACCCCATCAGGGCTCCTAATATTTATCAGCACTAGATTTGGCAACTTTTTAGACTATTCAAGCTACTTTTTTAAAATAAAAAACAACTATAAACAAATGTAGCTTTTTTTGGCAACCTTTAGCAACTTAAGGTTAAATCTTAAGCCCATTTGTGACAAGATTCTGATGGTATGATAATCTTGGATAAAAATATTACGGTTTTACAGCGAGTACTTCTCTGAAATATATATCTTTTTTAAATGTCTGGGTAAAAAAAACTTTTTTCTGCTTTGATCAAAATATAATTTATTTTGAGAAACATTAAAAATATTTTGGAGCAGTAAACATGTCAGGCTAAATAATGCAAATCAATTATTGACATCTGCTCTCTTTATTAGTTTCAAAAACACAGATTTCTTTACAATTTAAAACAGCATCTTTACATATTTGTTTCTGCTGGAGTTACTGTTGTTTTAAAACAAAAACAAGCAAACAAAAACAAACAATATATATATATATATATATATATATATATATATATATATATATATATATATATATATATATATATATATATATATATACACACACACATATATATACACATACATAAATAAATAAACAATCTTACATATACCTTATAACGGTGTAGCAGAATATCCTTTTTAAAGCTAGACCTTGTCCAACCGCGGTATACCTTGAAAACGGTGATCGTCCCATGCCTTCTATTAAGTTTTACATTTCATTTAGTATTAATTTAATCCAAGGTAATTTGTCCACAATATATTTCTAAAATTTTTAGACTTTGTTTTTCAATTTAATTAATATATTTTTTAGAAAAAGGCAAGATAAATCAAAGATAAATCACATTCACTCAACTTGGGCATTTTATCACAGCAAAAGCACATAAAAATATACATTTCATTTATTTATCAGCATTATACAGATACTAACAGCTGATATTACCAATCATAACATGTGCTGACATCTTGTGCTGGCTCATAGGTATTTTCTATAAAAAGCAGTGTAGCATCACACTAGCAGTAAGTAACATCAAATCTTTAAGCTCGTCTTCCTCAAAAAAATCATACAAAACCAAGCATAAAATCATACAATCAAATGATAGAACGCATGCTTGATCACTGTCAGCTTCTCCATCAATTGATATCACTTTGGGAGACAGCCTTAAAGGTGTATTGCACACATTTTTGTGTTAAATTTAATCCAAATGTGACAGGACTGACAGAAACATAGGGACAGTTGTAATTTTTTTTGTATTACGTATTTGTAACATTTATTTGTAGAATTTATTTATGATTTCATGTTTTTAATAAATTGATCTGAAGTTTATTTTTACTAAATAACAGTTTTCAGCTTAACAAAAATATTAAAGCTGTAGGTTCAATTGGGCTGAGGACAAGAACAATGACAGGGTTTGTATATTTGTACAGTTTTAATAAAGAAAACACTCTGAGAACCAAATGCATGACCCATTTCTAAACAGAACAACTCACAGAAAATCAACCATCAGTCCATTTTAGACATTTTTGGGATGCAAAACTTTTTTCCACTGTATTTATTGCAGGTACAGATAATTTACATGGTAGAATGTTCCATATACATAAAATGAAAAAATAAAAATATTATTATTAATAATAATAATAATAATAATAATAATAATAATAATAATAATAATAATCTTGAATGTTTTCCAATGATTTCTAAAAGATTGCGTGCAGACCAGAGAAACAGATGCTGATAATTCAGTTTTGAATTCCAGAAATAAATGACATTATAAAATAGTCAAATAAAATTTTAATTGCAATAATATAATTTAGTTTTTGTTCTGTATAAGGATCAAATAACGAGTATCAGAAAAACAAAAGTGGTGGACAATCACACCGGCTGAAGTCAAAACCGTTTCTCTGTGTCTATTTTTATTAGTGCACACATGTCGACTCATTCACAAAGCCTGACTCACCGCCCCAGAAAAGTCAAAGTGATTTAGTTATATAATCTGTGTGGCATGTTAACATCCCCGTCATTATGCACATTAGTCACAAACAACTTAGTTTTTATCCTATCTATTGGTCTCCGTTACAATGAATTATTGTTATGCATTATTATTGGTGGAATTATTTATTATTGTTAGAAGAATAAACCCTGGTTTAGATTAACGCATACGATATCAGCATAATCTACACAAAAACACCCTTATAGCAACACAATATATTTAAGCATATGATGCATGGGTGAATCAGGAGTAGGATGTTTTGTCTGTAATGTGTTCAGCTGTTCATAGTGGTCATGCCGAGAAAGAGGCTTTCTGACCCTGACAGCAGAGCTAATAATATATAATGATAAGGGAGAAGGGGGACGGCCTGAACCGGTAACAAGGGTAGCCTATAAAAGAGCCAAGTCCAAAAGTAAAGTACGCAAGGAGTCAACTCAGCCAAAATGTCACAGGTATGAAGATGTGGTTATATGCGGTGTGATAGATAAGAGATGAAATTATGTGTTTTATTTTCTGAAATGGTATTTTCAACAGCCGGAGGTTAAGAAAAAGAAGCGGCCGGTTGTAAAAGAGGAGGACCTGAAAGGAGCCCGCAGTAAATTGGGGCTAAAGGGAGAGGTCAAGAGCAAAACATATGAAGTGATGGCAGAGTGTGGTGAGTTGGTCTTCATTCATGTAATAATAGTAATGGTCAAAGTTGAGGCATCTCATTTTGCTGTACACATAATTTATTAAATGAAAGTGTAGAATTTAAGATTTGAAAATGTTGAAATAATGTTGCATTGCAATTCAGTCTGACAGATATATTCATGTAAAAAAAATCAAACACTTATTCTGACCTGATAATAAAATAAAGGGCTTAAACCTAAACAGTGCTCAGCATGTACGAGTACACCCCAAAAATACCTCTTTTAAATGAATATTTTCTATAAGATGCTATACAATATTATATTTGTGCATATACAATAGTTTAGTCAGTGCTGAAGCTAAATCTGGAACTAATCTAACAAAATAACTTATGATAATAGTAAGTAATAATAGCATTTTTGTATAAAATATATATGTTGGTGGGAAATATTGAATAAAAAGAGGGTAAAATGATAAACAAAAAAGAATACATACAGTCACAATTGCAATATTTTGCTTGAATTTAAATACAATATTTTTCTGTTTTTAAAGATGATTAGTAGATAAAATAAATATCTGTTTAATAAATCTGTTTTGTTAAAATGCACCAAATTATATGAGCTATATGAAAAGAAATGGAAAATGAAGAAATGGGAAAAAAAAACTCATTTTCAAAATGGGTCTAATAAGCATGGGATGATAACCGTGTCATGGTTTTAAAACTGGCAAAATTTTCAGTTATATCATTCCTATGATTAATGAAAAAAAAATTTTTGTTGTTGTTGTTTTTTAGTACAACAGTATCTCCAGCAAAACAGATTTCCAAAGATGCAGTTTTAAATTGTAAAAAAAAAATGTGTTTTTGAAACAAATGAAGAAAGCAGAAGTCAATGACTGATTGATTATTTAGCCTGACATGTTTACTGTTCCAAAATATTTAAAAAGTTTCTCAAAATAAAATATATTAGCTGTGTTCAAAATCACCTATTACTCAGTAGGTACTGCATTTCAATTTACTACTCGACCAATAGAAAAGTCTGTTCTATACAGTATAAATGCGAGTAGTATGACTGATGCTCAGACGTACTGCATTCGCCATTTTATCATGATCATGTGACACCCGCTTCACACCCATTCATAAATTCTTTCATGGTGCATAACAGTACAGCATAGCATCCATCAGATAAACACTTCGGGTACTTCTCGTGTTCTGTTTTTCAAAATCTATGAATTCGGACATATTACTCATCTCGAATACTGTTTTTAGTGTACTATATAATATAGAAGTATGTGATTTCAGAGGCAGACATTATATTCAAAGCAGAAAAAAAGTTCTTGTTTTTACCAAGTTATTTAAAATAAAACATTTTAAGCAGTAATCACAATATTGTGAAACTGTGATATTATTATCCAAGGTAATCATCCACTCTCAAAAATAAAAGGTACGAGAGCTGTCACTGGGTGACGCAGTCGCGCAGTAGGTAGTGCTGTCACCTCACAGCAAGAAGGTCGCTGAGTTGCTGGTTCGAACCTCGGCTCAGTTGACATTTCTGTGTGGAGTTTGCATGTTCTCCCTGCGTTCGCATGGGTTTCCTCCAGGTGCTCCGGTTTCCCCCACAGTCCAAAGACATGTATTGTAAAATTGTCCGTTGTGTGTGCGTGTTTCCTGTACATGGGTTGCGGCTGGAAGAGCATCCGCTGCATAAAAACGTGCTGGATAAGTTGCCGGTGCATTCCGTGGCGACCCCGGATTAATAAAGGGACAAAGCTGACAAGAAAATAATTGAATGAGAGCTGTCACTAGGGTGGTACCTTTTCAAAAGGTACACATTTGTACTTAAAGGGTCCATATTGGTACCTCAAAAGTATATATTAGTACCTGAAAATTAAGAGGAACACTTTTGTACTTTTAAGGTACTACTATGTACCCTTGAGATATTAATATGGACCTTTTAGGTACAAATGTATACCTTTTGAAAAGATACCTCCCCAGTGACAGCTCGCGTACCTGATCCAAACCCATTTTTTTTTTCATCTGTTCCATACAAAGGAAGATACTGAAGAATGTTGGGAAAAACTTATTATAGTCTTTTGTTCACCCCCCCTCCCCCTCCCCAAACTTCTTCGCAATGTCTTGTTTTGTGTTCAATAGAGGAAGAGTATTCATAAAGTTCAGAACCATTTCAGTGGGAGTAAATGGTGAAAAAAAACAACAGTCTTCAAAAATGTTTCATCTAAAAATAAAAAAAACAATAAAAACTTTATATAAACTATTGTAACAAAAGAATTTTAGTGAATGTCATAAAACAGTATTATATGCACAACCTCATAACATGTTTAGCAAAGTGTTCTGCTTTTGTCTGTTGTGTAGAGCGAATGGGGAAGGTGGCACCATCTGTTTTCAGCGGAGTGCGTTCTGGAAATGAGACAGTGATTGAGAAACCCAAACCTCCATCTGGAAGTGTGTTTGGGAAAGGATCAATGGATTAATGGACACTTTTCCTGTCTGGATTTGATATGTACGTCATACGAGCATATAGAATAACTTTAGTTCTTTTGCATCCACATCATGAATATTAATCAGAGGGAATGTGGACATTTATGTTGCATATCTGGAAGCATTAGTTTAGGTTTTTATACTGTGTGTTGTTGCTGTATTTATCATGTCATTGCTAAAAATATGTGCCAATTTCTATAGTGTCACGCTTTCTATATAAAAGAAATCCTGAGGAAATCACCAAGTGTGATTTACTTTCCCTTCCGTATACAACCTTACTAAAAATAACCATGCTTTTACTGCAAATACACAACATGACTATTGAAGTTACCACAAGCTCACTATGATTTTTGATAGACTAACAATAGTGTAAAACTGCGATAACGGTTATACAATAATTGCAGTTATTACTACAATTTACTATATACACACACAATACACCAATAGTTCATTTTGATATGGAAAAACAAGTCTGTTATTCCAAATCATGCAATCAAATATTATATCAGATGATGATGATGACGGTGACAAATTGCTGTTTGAGCAAATTTGAGAAAAGCTGAAGTTGCTGCACAAATAAAATTAATGTTTAATAAATCAAAAGCTCCGTGTGTCTGTCTTGGCTAATTAGTTAGTTTCTTGGTTGCAATAACATCTCCAAACATTTTTGTATAACACATTTTCTAAAATATGCAAATGAGGATTAAAACTCATTTGCATACATTTCGAGCATTAAAATCTAAACATTGGATGAAAAATGTTTTATTTTATTTTTTTTTTTACAGTTTAGTCTAGACAAATGCTTTTACTGACGGGATTTTTTAATCTCTTTTTATCAGTCCACAACTAAAAAAAATTCACAAAATGTTTGTAGAATAAAGTGTTGTATATAATAAAACAAATCATGTTGAAACATATCACTGAATATTGTAATTAAATCTGCAAATACCAACATATGAAATACAGCAAGAAACCCTGCTGTTGTTCTTCCATTAGATTAAAAATAACAGAGGTCAAAATTTAGTTGAAATCTCATAATAGGGCAGTTCATTCCACTGTTGCGACCTCTGATAAATCAGAGACTAAGCTGCAGGAAAATGAATGCATGAAAGTCAGAATTGACTGATACAATACAAACAAATAATAATAAAACTGTCTTTTCCTGTGGTGTCTCGCCTTTGAGTGAATGAACATTTTAATGTTCTTCTTTATATATAGACAGCTGATCAGCATGCAAGAGACAATTATAAATTCTAATCTGAGAGAGACTTGAGAGGCTACTCAGGGTGACATTTCATATTGTGTGTTAATTACCAATATTATATTACTGTCAGCTGCTGATGTGACAAAAGATCTTTAGAGAACAAAAGAGTAAATAAATAAACATGTAAATCAACATTACCTATGATTTTACAGGACCAACAGAGTGTAACCTGTGTAAATAAATAATATTGGTTTTTCGCGCTTAACTATAAGGTTTAAAAATAAGATACTACATCCAGTAATCACAAAACATTACAACACAACTTGACAGAACACGTGCAGCGAGCTTTCATACAAGTCTGACATGCGATGTCTTCAACCCGGTACGGATTGAATGATTTCTGGCACGTTCTGCAGAACTGCTTTTGGGAGACACAACACTTTTTAAAACACATTTCTTAGTGAGAAACTATAGAAATGATCCCTAAAAGTATAGTCTTATACTGTTTAAAAAGAAACTGTCCATTGATCAAACAAAATAGAAAGATATGGTTCAAAGATAAAGGTGATCTACCAAAATACTATCTGTTAGCATAATAGCTTTGAAAGCAAAGCAAAGCTTTGAAAACACAGTCGCTCGCCCGCCATCCAAAGCCACGCCTTCTAAAATCATAGATGTGCACTGTAAAGACAGCAGACAACCCACTACTAGATCATGTCATTTACCATTTAGAAAACTTTAGTTCTTTATAATACTTCAATTCCAAATAAAAAACTGTTTTATATCTAGCACATTTCAGTTGTGTAACAAGCAAAACTTGTCATAATGTGCAATATTTCATGCATGCAAGGGTCGCTGGTCTCACTCTCTCAATCACTTTGTCTTAAGGCAACTACTGTATGATTAGTGGTTGGCCGGCGGATTACACTTATTACTAAGTCATACTTGCAAGCTATTTCAGAGTGAATATTCAGAGTAGCATAGTAAACAATATAGGGAGCTTGTCACTTGAGCATCACAGCTTGTCATTGTTCATAAATGAACCAATGTGATGTGAATATAAAACCAACTAAACCTCAGTAAAGCAGGCTAGATGGAATAGCGCTATTTGTTTATGTTTTGTTGTTAAACTGAATAAAAATCTACATTACTGATGCTGTAAAAGGACCTTATAAAACTGAAAATAGTCACATCAAGCTTACACCGGGAGATTTCCGTGGCTGAACAACACTTGTGTGCATATAACCCATTCGTAACACAATAATCTACATCAGCTTTGCGTGACTAAAATATTTTTAAAACATAAAACTACCTGTCTAAAAGAAATACTTCAGCCATGGTGTCATTCTTCCTCTAGTCTGCAAAACTAACTCCAATATTGATTCAGGCAGTTTAAAAGTTTTGATTCAGTAGTTTTTTTTTGTGTGTGTGTGTTTTTACTGTTGTCTCTCTCTTGTGTGCAAGTGAATGTACGTGTACGCGCAAACAACGGATCTGCGTGAACGGCTGCAGTTGTGCAAATCTACATTTGTTGACAGACAGTTTGGGCTACTATATTTAGATCATTTACTGTAATCATTACTATTGAAATGTGAAGAGATTTTCAACTAGCACAACAAAAACGTTTCTGAAGACAATCACCTACTGCACCTTTAATTAAGATTTAAACCACAACATTGTACGGGAAATATCTAAATCCAGTTTTTCTAGACCAAAGATGCCCAAACTAGGGCCCACGGGCCAAAGGGCATGATTACCTTTGATTTGGCCCGCCATCTGCAATAAAAATGAAGGGGAGGGTCAGGAGGAAGGTTGCCTTTAATAGAGATAGTCTTTTCAAATTTAAAGCAATCTTTTGCTTGTTTGTTTAATTGTTGAGCTACAAAAAAATCAAGGTTGAATTAAATATTTCAATTAAATGTTGGGAATGGATCAGATTAACTTAAGTGCATTGAATCTCATTGTATTATAAATGGAATGGTTTGTTTCCATTGTAACAAGTTAATGATAAAGTTTACAAAATTATAACGCAATAGTTAACCTAACATGATTAAAGTCATGCTTTCTGTATACTTTTAAATATTTTTTTAGCTCTTTAACTGCCCCACCAAGAAATGTTTTTGGGAATTTATTTTCTTAACTCCCAATGTCGCTAGTTAACACTCTTCACATCTCATAATTTCTAAAATATCATCCTCCACCAAATGGTTGATTAGTCGGTTTATGGTAAAAGTACCAGAATTCATACATATACTATGAAAAATCTGAAAATACGAGGTGTAAGACTAATTTATTTAAAACATAATATAAAAAAAGATTTTAAACACTAAATCATCTTATTTTTGATGCGTGTAAACCATTATTTCAAACAGTCTCTTTAAATGACTTCAATAGTCATTATTTAAAATAGTCAAAATATAGTCAACTATTTGGTAGAGCAGGCAGTTAAAGTGAAAAAAAAATTGGAAATTATACATGACAACTTTGTAATACAGTTTGCTATATTTACCTTACACCAACAGCCCTCAGTTATGTTTGCTTGTTGGCCCTTCATAAGAAAGGCTTTGGGCACCCCTGGGGTCCGTTCTTCGTACCTCGCTTAAATGATCTAAGATGATTTGGCAGATCCTGGATCTTTTAATCTTGATAACTGATCTCTCGCTAATTTGGTTCTTCAAACAAGTTCGCGAATCAGATTAGAATGTCTGGATAAACTGATCTGAGATCGCTGCGTGTGTTGTGAAGGACAGATCTATCGATCCTCGAAATCATGATCAGCAATGCAGCGATTGGCTGACGGCACAGCAGCGTAATGACATCATCTGATTAATATTCAATTATCCACGTGAGCAAAATTACATCAAATTAGCAGTAAACGGCTTATTAAATATGACACGCAATAATCTTCCACATTTGTTGTGAGCTGCAGGCTTTACACTTTCATGTGTCAAGCGTATTCATCATGTATTTCAATGCATATCAATGTATTTAGTTCTACATTTAGAAAAGATTTTCTTTATTATCGTAGCCGTTTTTTTAATCGGTGTAAAGAATAACTGGTTGTTTACAAAAGCATTTTAATATTGGTAAAGGCGTCTGCAACTTTTGTGAAGCATCAAATCACCGGCATATTAACTATCAAAACATGTTTATGACTGCATAAATGTATTATTGCTTTAAAAAAAGTCACATATTGTGCATTTCTATTATACACAATTTGTACTAAAGCAATCTAAAAAGTTCATATCAATAAGTTTTCTCTTTGCACCACCAGGTGGCAGTCTTTGTACTTTCATTTCGAGGGTGCAGATTGCATAAGTTTTATTAATATGTATAACTTAATTAATTTTATTAATGACTAAAACTTCATATATATAGTTAAAAAATATGTAATATTTTCACAAGTGTATATAACTACTACTGTAAAAAAAACATCAGAATTCGGAACATACTTTCTGTATTATCTTTGCTTGAACTGAGCCGATCTAATCCTGTTTATATGAAATGAACCTGCTCCCGATCAGGTTTGACCTAGCAGAACTGTTGCTATGACAACAACTCTCGGTTCAGCTTTGAAGAACGAAACGATCCTGGATCGTGTCAAATCGTCAATATCCAAATCCAGCTAATTGAGTAATCCACGTACGAAGAACGGACCCCTGTTCTAGATGAATAAACGACTTAAACAACAAAAGCTCACTAATTACGTAACACCCCGTCCAACAGGTGGCGCCTCAAGCTAATAGTGTGATCGATGCAAATCTTAACGGTGTACACGAAATAAACAAACGTGCAACTCGGCTATCATCCGAGGAACTAAAAATCAATATAACGCGTGTATAACTGTGACAACCGCAAGCAAAACTGGTGTGGTTAGAAATTAGACACGTACTTTTTTTGAAGTGATGTGAAAGTCTTCGCGAATCGGCACAGCATCCTTGCTTAGACGCAAACTGCTTGCTTGGGCTATGCCGAACTCCACCATTTTCCAGTTCTCGTAGCTCTGCGGAGAGAAGTGCTTGCTGCACAAATACATTTTAGACGAGTCTGTGTTTGATGGCCAACCGATTGCCTGCAGCCAGAGTTTAGCTCTATCAGCATCGCGGGGGAAGCTATGAAATATGCCAGAGTCTTTACACCAGGGATACACACACCTGCGGCCCATGAACGCGTCTCTCATCAACAGTCTGACCCGTTGTCTGTTGTGAAAAAGCGCCATGTGCTGTCATGAATAATTCATAAACAGCAGCGTCTTCTCATAGGAGGAGAACGGGAAGTCTCATGAATAATTATGAGACACTGACGCGTCGTGGAAGTACTTTAAAGATTTTGCCACGTCACAACCTGTTCAAACCCAGAAGTCTACTAATAGCGAGAGATAGCATAAAATCAGCCGGTTTTCTCGTACTATTAATATTAATGGCTACGAACGTGGTCAGTTCGACAAACTAGGATTTTAAAAATGAAGCATTTCATGACTTAAGCTATAATGTGGATTGATTTTAATAACAGCAGATGATGTTCTTCTTTGATTTGATGAAAGAAAGTGGAAATATGAGCATCCTTTCCATTCAATTTCCTTCGGCTTAATCCATCTATTCATCAGGGGTCACCACCGTGGAATGACCTGTCAACTTATCCAACATATGTTTTACACAGCAGATGCCCTTCCAGCTGCAACCCAGTACTGGGAAACATCCATACACTCATTCACACACTGTGAATTTATTTAATTCACCTACAGCGCATGTCTTTGAAGTGTGGGAGAAACTGGAGAACCCACAGAAAACCCACAACAACACGGGGAGAACATGCAAACACAGAAACACCAACTGACCCAGCCGGAACCAGGAGCCTTCTTGCTGTGAGGCGACAGTGCTAACCACTGAGCCACCGGGTCGCCCCATCATTTTCAATTTCTCATCAAAATGTGATTTACATAATCAGTTTACAGACTTTCAAACCAGCAAAATGTGAAGTAGGAAGTTATTTTTTTTTTGCCATTACGAATTGTTGAATCATTATGTCAAGCAATTAAAGGTCTTGTTAAATGAAAATAAAGATATTTAGATGCTAGTGCTATCCAAAACAGAAGCTTATAGATATATAACACTGAAATAAACAAGTAAAGCTTGTAGTTTGTCACTTCTGCCTAAATAGATCAATGTTATTGTTCACGTCACCTCACACTACAGTTTCACATCACATCATCATAACCAATCAAATGCTCTAGTATGACATGCCCCGCTCCCTTCAAGGCGTTTGATGCACTTGAGCTCAATTACTCTCACTGGCGGAGCGGCGATAAATCAAAATCCTATTAGCTTTTTTTAAAAAGGGGAGGGGCTACTTTGTCCCACCCATCTTTCGGATGAGACGTTAAACTGAGGTCCTGATTCTCTGGTCATTTAAAATCCTATGGCACTTCTTGTAAAGAGTAGGGGTGTAACCCCGGTGTCCTGGCCCTTACGCATGATGGCCTCCTAATCATCCCCATCCACCAAATTGGCTCTATCACTGTCTCTCCACTCCACCTATATCTTGTGTGTGGTGAGCGCACTGGCACTGTTGTCCTGTGGTTGCAGTCGCATCATCCAAGTGGATGCTGCACACTGGTGGTGGAGTGGGGAGACATCCCTCATGATTGTGAAGCACTTTGGGTGTATGGCCATACACAATAAATGCGCAATATAAATGCACACACAACATAACCCTTTCTTCATGTTTCGGTTAAGATTATTTCAAACATTGAATAAAATAAAAGCACATTCCAATGGATCTTTAATATAAGAAAAAGCCCAGCCCTGGTCAATCATCGCTGAAATCATTCATTTCATTCAATAAAGGGCTTAGTCCGTTTATTAATCTGTGGTCACCACAGTGGAATGAACCGCCAATTTATCTAGCACAGGTTTTACACAGCGGATGCCCTTCCAGCTGCAACCCATTACTAGGAAACACCCATACTCTCATTCACACATACACTAAGAACAATTTAGCTTACTCAATTCACCTTCAGCGCATATCTTTGAACTGTGGGGGAAACCGGAGCAACTGGAGGAAAACCCACGCAAACATCGGGAGAACATGCAAACTCCACACAGAAATGCCAACTGACCCAGCCGAGGCTCGAAACAGCAACCTTCTTGCTATGAGGTGACAGCGCTACCCACTGCGCCACCCTTCCTGAAAGCAAAAGAGGTTAATTATGAGATGCATGAATCTGCAATCTCAGTGCAGCATGACTACACATGAGCACAAATATTCAATCACACAGCGGTGCATTTTTAAAACAGCATTTATTAATTTCATTTTAAAAAATAAAAAATAAAACTAAAAAGGACTATTTCATTGTCGCTATAAGAAACAGTACGGAAGCACTGAGAGTCATTGAGCATTTCTAGCTCTTCAAGTATGTTCATTCTGTTCGTATGCCCAGGGACTGTGCCTCTCTGAGGGCACGGGGCCGGAGATGAAGGTGTTTCAGGTCCTCGGCCTATTCAACCCAACTCCAGACGCCTCTTCTCCAACAGAATCCATCCAATCCTTCATTCAGCAACAACTGCATTGAAGTCCAAACAGCAGCAAACGGTTTTGAGTAGGAAGAGTGAAGCCATGAGCACAGGAAATTAATTGAAGTTAAGCACTTAAGAGGAAGAGCGAGACGACGGAGAGAAATTAAAGAAACGGCTTAAAGTTAGGAGGGAAAAGAGCAGTTAATATGGTATTAAAAACGTGGAGAGAGATCTCCATCCAGTGCATGTTAAAACCACTCCAGTCAATTCAAAACAAGACTCAGGAAATTGCATAAATGTATATCCTAACAATAGTTACGAAAACAATGAACGACATGACTTGCATCATTTCCAACAACAAATAAACGGAAACTCAGCAATGCAATTCATGTTGACGGGAGAAAAAAGGATCTTCAAAATGTAAACAAACTCACTCCTTCAGTGAAAAAAAAAAGAGAAAGAGGTTGTAAGATTTTGTCTGTGTCTGCCACTCTTGTGCCGCATCCCTCTGTACTAAGTGCAACTGAGGCAGTGTTAGTCTTCATCTTTGATTCAAAGTCTCCGCCCTCTAGTCCCTTCATAAAACCATAGCAACAGCAGCGCCCCTGCAGGTCATCTAGGGTGCAGCAAAAATCGGTCAACATACTGCGACATGGCTTCCCAATTCCGCCACAGAAAAGCCAACACTAGAACAAGGAGCAATGTGGAAAGCGTGCGGCTGCGTGTTTTCATCAGTGGAACTACACAGTTTGCGACCGTCGAGACGAACACTAGGAGGACCGCCATGACGGCCAGCAGCACGTTGATGAGTTTGCCGAGTAAAGTGCGTGCAGTGGCGTTTTCCAAACCCTCCAACTGAACCACCTGTTGCTGCTGCTGTTGAAGCTCCATCTTAGAGATGCGCGTTTGACAGGCCTCCAGTGCCTCCTGCAGAAAGCAGAGTGAGAAAAGGGTGGTGAGCAAAACCTGAACGTGCTACACCTGTCCTGAAATGTGAAACCAAAACATTTTGTGCGCCTCCTGGTGGCTGGACGTTGTACAGGTCACAAACCCAGCCCTTTACATGTCAACAAAAGAGATGCAAGCCAAACCAAAACTCTTTTCAAAAGATGGTTAAAAACTACTTCTATTTATCCCTTGTGTACTGTTCAAATTGACTACCCTTTTTATTTGTTTGTGACTGCTTTTGCGCCATTGACTTTAATTCCTAACTATAACACGGTTTACTTTTTATGGCCTCACAGTTTTGCAAATGTTTTTATTGCAATTTGACATGCTTTTTACTACAGCACATTGTCTTTTGTGTCCTGATTAACAAATTGTGTTCTGCATCCTGATTGGCTGTAGACCACAGTCAATCAATCTCCTCCGTGCAGTACAGAATGTGTTCAGCTTGCCAAATGTACATAAATCTTTGATCTCTAGCAGTGTGACTCTGCAAGGCTATACTGGATGTTTGCAAGTTTTCTCCTCACCATGTCGACAAAATGTTCTGCACCTGTCAAAGGCACCTGAGGTAGCACCCAAAAGACAGTGGAAGATGCTAACCATCGCACAAAAAGTTGAACTTCTGGACTTGCTAAAGGAAGGTAGAAGTTATGCGGATGTAGGGCGGCATTATGGAAAAAATAAATGAAGATCAAATGGTTTTATTTTTTGGTTTCATTCCATAATACTAGATTTATTTTTTCTACAAAAGGTTTGAACTTTAAGAGTTTTAAACAAGAGAGAAATGTGTGAGAATGTTAATGCCTGTCTGAGAAAAGTGTTTAGTGAGGTGCGAGACTACTTAGCATATTTTAATATTGGGGGCTATTTTTAGAACGTAGCATTCTTGATTGTTGGTGAGGGGAAGAGGTAAAATGTGTCATTGTTATACCCTTTAATTTTAGAGGTAAAATTGTGTAATCTGTTGAAATTCAAAAAATTATAATGCAAGTCACAACGAAAGGGTAGTAAATTTGCCCAGAGTGTATTGTTGAATTAAAAAAAAAAATTTCAAAGCATTTTCCTCAAAATATGTGTCAAAATAACATTTGTCATCAAAAATCATTCTATTTACTGAAACACAGATAAAGTTGTGGCCAAATTCAGACTCAAAATCACCCCAGAGTGAATGTAAACATCCCCAACAGCACACAAGGGTTAAGGTGGTTCTTATTATGTTGATGTAGGTCTACGAAAAACAAATTCTTAAGATAACAAATATGGAAAATACTGACATTTCGAGCTTGGTGTGCAAAGACCTTTAATTATGTACATCATGTATTAGGTCTGTGGGAGTTTTGGCCAACTTTTGATTTGCAGATCCACCTCAAATCAAGTAATCGCCATCAAATGACCTCAAACGTTTTGGCTTTATCTTTAACATGGAAAAAAGTGGAGATCTCATTTACGGTTTATGCTAAAGCCATTTTTACAAGATATGACAAGCAACATGCCACAAGTCATTTAAAAAAAAAATAACGAGTGGTAAAGGAGGCTGCAAGGAGTTCAGATCATACTATTCGAAAAAGATACTAAAATACCAATGAATAACACTGAGCACAAGTGACCACCAAAATGTTTTAAAAAACTAAAAATAGACAGGTATGAATCATGCCTAAAAGAAACATTTTAGAATTGTTATGTAATGATTTACTTTGAACAGCCTGAGGAGATGTTTTTCTTTCAGATGTAGTGGTGACCGTTTGTTTTGTGTAGATGAATTTTTACATTCATTATTCATTCATTTTTCCATGGCATTTTTCCATCCTCTTAAATGGTAATGGCTGCTTCACGAATGATTGCAACTATAGGGCAAAATGCAGAAATCATACACGAATGGCTAATACACAACTTCCATTAAAGTTAATGCAAGACTTGAATGCTAGTAAAGGGTAACAGGGCAGAACATGTACATTTTAGCTGTAATGTAACATTAAATATAAGTGAGTCATATATGGATTTCAAAACTTAATTAGAAGACTAAAAGTTGCCCATCAGATCAATACAAAACAGCTTAATAATAACAGCTAATGTTGTTTACCATCTGAAATCTCAGCATTAGCATTCTCCAGTTTCACTTAAAAGCTACTTGGTACTGGTAAATCACATAGGACTAATGAAAAAACAAAGGATGAAGTTATGTTAGGACAAGGACAATAACTATAATAACCAAGTATGTATTATTTGTATTGATATTCACACAACAATTCCACATAAATGATGATAGATTAATATTATCATTAAAAACAAAATGAAAATAGATAACATGTTAAATAATATAACTAATAAATTGGGAAAAATCATTAAACAGGAATGTTCAGAATGCAAATGTATTCCCTAAAATATTCCTAAGTAAATTGGGAAATATTACCCAAAAACTTTATTTATTTTCCCATAAATATATTTATAGTCCATTTTGAATGTGTGTGTTGAACAGTGTTGTTATTATTTGTTATTCCTAAACAATTAAATCATTTTTATATTTGTGTTTATATTTATTAATTAAATAAAGATGAACATTTATAAAATAATACATTTTCAAAAGCGCTGACTTAGCTTCCTAAATTAAATTTGAGAAAAAAAAACATTATAATAAATTGACAAGAGGGCATGAATACTAAATATGATATATGTTTGTATAACCTGCATGTACCTGTATGTCTCTAGCTCGTTCATAAGACTGGTAAGCGATCTTCTCCTCCATGCTGGCAAGCTCTTGCTTCAAGTTGAGAATCTCATTTTGATGCAGTTCTGTTAAATCATTCAACTGCTCCTCCAGACGCTCACACCTACAATGTGAACATACAAAAACTAGATAAGATAAAACAACAACAAAAAAAGAGAACCTTGAAAGGCTCAAACACCATCCTTTCTGTCTGCTTCTAAGCATGCACACTGAAATAAACCTGCGATATTTTGCATGCATATCCAACTATCTGTCCATCTATAACTAATATATAACTAAAACATTTTTTTCAGATATTTTTATTTATTCAGATAATTATTTTTAAAAGAGTGAAATAAATATATTAAACAAAATTACAAGTATAGAGTAGAACTTTGATAAAAATGTTTTTACGATAAATAAATACGTTTTAATTAACAAGCACAGATAAATATAATAGAGCAAAGATAAAAATGTGTTTTAGAAGAAATAAATGATTAATTGTAAATTCCAAGAGTTAGAACCAACATAAAAATGTGTCATAAGTAAATAAATAAATGAAAAAAACATTTTATTCTAAGTAGCCATTCACACAGAAGTGATGCAGTGCCTCCGTCACCATGTTGCTGTAAAATAAGAGTTTCAACTTGCTACTGTAAACAAAGCTTGTAATGCTAGCTCCGACTCTGAACTCTTGTAATTGGTAGACTGGTTAGGAACTGACATTGATGAGTGGTGCTGCATGTAAAAGCTGAAATTTGTTCACTTTAATTCTTCACACAGCTTTACAACTCGACACAGCCTCTTAAAACTTTGGCGCTAATGTGTGTGGCACGGTAAAAGACGATCATGCATGCCCATTAAGCGAAGCATGTGTTTACATAAAGAAATCTATATAGAAGTAGGACACTGAAATGAAAAAAAGCATTCTGTGTGAATGTCCTGTAACTGTATTCAGATAGAAAGATTAAATAATCAAAAGTCAAACACTGTGTAGTCTCTGTGCTCATAATATACAATTCATCTTTGTTCTACAAGCGTTATCGTTTCTTGTGCCTGAACGGTGTGAACTTAGTTGAAATGTTTACACAGTCACAGGCCTTTAAAACCACAAGAGTTTAAACTGCGATGCCTGGTTGTACATCCTGCCATTACTCTCGTGCATAATACAATGTTGTATGCCAATATTCAACAATTCAATATATTGTTATAATAAACGTACAAAATTGATATTGTAAGCAGGTCAAAACACAGTGAATAATTATTTATTTTCAATCATTCATTTCACATGTTAATTAGGCCTACTACATGCTGAAATATTGACTGAAAATTCTGTGACTATTTATAAGGCCATTGTACGTTAAATGGATAGTTCACCCCAACATTTTAATTTACTCGCCCTCAAGTGGTTTTAAACCTTGATGAGCATCTTACCACAACAATAAGAGATATTTTAATGAAAGTTGAAAACTGGTAATCATGACTTCCGTAATAGGAAAACAAAAACTATGCAAAGTAAATGGTTACAGGTGTTACACTTTCTCACATAAATATCTTTCTATTTGTTCAAAAGAAGAAAGAAACTCAACAAGTAAACAAGCAAAGAGTGAGTAAATGAGTACAATGACAAAATGTTCATTATTGGGTAAACTAACCTTTTACACTGTGCAATAAGGCTCCAATATTCAACAATAATTAATTCACGATAAAAACTAATGCTTAATAATGCATTAAAATCATAGCCATAGCCAGATTATAGAGCATAATCATTTAATTAAACTGAGTTAATAACGAATGCATTTCATTAGTTCTTTTTATTAACTAACATTAACATAATAACTGCAATAAATCTGTCGATCAGTTAATTTTAATTCATTAAAGGTCCTGTGAAGTGCTTTGAAATCTGAATTTTTATTCGATGTTTGATGTAATTTCAACATGAAAAGACAGTGGGACAGTGTGGCTCCTCCCCCTTTTGGTGATGTGAATAAGACCATTGATCCATTTAGGCGGAAGAGACAAATAACAAGCTTTACATGTTTATATCTGTTTTATATCTTCTAAATGTGAATTTTGACACTGTTTGAAGCACACTAGCTAATAGATATCGTAAGAAATAAAATACTGATACTAACATCTAAAAAAATTCATTTTACTTCATGTAACCTTTAACTAATATTTTACTAATGAGACTTTAAAGTGTTATCTACTGTACTGTATAGACTTTTTGTAATTTAATAACTTTAAAACAACTGTTAAATTAAACATTTTTGTAGTATAGGTCGATATCGTCATAAAATCTTTAGCAATTAATTGCAACAAGAACATTATGATACCGTCATAAGCCTAGAATGTTGATGCTGACTGATATATTGTGCAGCCCTACTACATTCCAACACAGACCAACTGCCAGTGCCAGCAGAATTGGTTTCTATAGTAACCTGTACCTGAATCTCTCCTCCTGCAAGGCCTGCATAATATCCGTGTAGTCTCTCTGATAGTGACTCTTCAGGTTATCAAAAGATTCTTCTAGTCGACTCTGGTTATCCTTCAGTTCCTGGATCTCGTGCAGCAGTGTGTCGAAGCCAGAGCCCTGGCCATGCTCCAGTGTGTTACCCTTTGAGCTGGGAGGCCCTCCGGGAGCCCCCGTTGTGCTGTTTGCTCCTGCTGACCCTGATGTAGCGCTGGAGCAGTCGTCCTCACTGCCATATTTCGGGCTCGATTGCAGCTGCCCGGGCCCTGGGGTCCTAGTGCCTGCCACTCCTGTACTTGATACTGGATCATCCCCTTGCTGTTCATCCAGAGAGTCTTTTAGGGCAGGGATGTTTTCTGTACTTCCTAACTTGTTGCGAATTAGAGAGGCAAACTCACGAGGCTTGGACACAACTGCTCCTGCAGCTGAGTGAGTGGCCTGAGAGATACTGGACAGGCCACCGGTAACCTGAGAGAGGAAATAACAGTGCAGTAAATTACTTTCATTAATTGAAATCGTATTTATAATGCTAGGTTCACACCTGAATGCAAAGATAACATGCAGATTATCACTTGACCTAGATTACTCGCAGGATGTTTTTTAGTTTACACAAATTGAATTTCTAGAACTTGCAAGGGAGGCACAATTAAGACAAATTCTGCACATTAGCATTAAACGTGTTGCATTAAAAGTGTTGCATCACGCTTCAATTACACCACCTTTCAGAAATTTGCCTCTATTCATGTGTTTGCATTGACTTTGTATTTAATCTATCCATGCAAATACCTAGTTTACTTTTGGTGAGAGCCCAGCATAAGTCTTCTGTCTGGATTAGCGTTTGTCTTCATATACACTTGTGTGACTTGAAAAATCACTGTTACTTGATGCAGAAAAAGACTGAAATCCTTCCAGAAAGCAAATCTGCTTTTATGCTTGAAATCTGGTCAAATGTACTTGGAAGAAAAATCAGTGGAGACAATGATACCAAAGCTCTGTTTCAAAAGCTAGTGAGCCGCCTACCAGACAACATTTTAAGGCACCATAGGCACGCTTCCAAAACACAGGCAGCAACATTACAAAAGACTGCACTGAATCCCTCTTGAAGAAGACAATTCCAGTAAGCATGGCAACAAGCTCAGAAAAACATACATCATACATCAACATACATACAAAAATATTGTCATTTCATACAAGCATATTTATTTAAAAAAAAATCCCATTTATATGGACTATAATATATTGGGTTACCAGGAGAGTTTAATTCTCTCTTGGGGAAAAATAAAATTCATGTAATCTGATCTAATCAATTCATCAATTTTCTATTGTAGGTTCACAGAGATGCTCCACACGTGACATTCGGATGTGCAAAAAAATCGAGAGGGTGCTCGCTGCAGAGCCATTTGAGGAGAGGTGAGCTCCAGAGAGGGGGAGCATGAGCTGTCGCTCCTCCTCCTGTAAGCTGTTTTAATGCGTACACCAACCCCACCCCTAACCCTACCCCCAGTGACATCACTCGTAGAAGAAGTGCAAAAAAGGTGGAGCTCAAGCTTAAGCTCCCCCTCTCTGGAGCTCACCTCTCCTCAAATGGCTCTGCAGCGAGCACCACTTGAAAAAATCCAATCTTGAAGCAGGTAAGCTAAAGCAGCAGATGCCGAGAAACTTCAGTCAGCTAACTACAGCAATACATTTTAGTTTTAATATAGCGCTTTAGAATGAATACGATCCACGTCCACAATGCCGTTTCACCCAGCATATCTGAACAGATCTCTGTCCACACTACACCACTGAAAACGCACATCACGTGACCACACACACTTGCATGTGCTGCAGCATATGCACGCGTCTGAGCTCCAGGCAGTCAGCGAGTGCTTTAAGCACAAAACACTAGGTGAAGGCTGTGGGCTTTAGACTATTCATCAAGGATCTACGGCTGGATCTCATCTCACTATATTTGTTAAACTTGATATTTAATTTAAACTGTTGTTTATATCTAACAACATATTCAATTAAATTTTTCAATTCAGCTTTATTTGTATAGCGCTTTTACAATGTAGATTGTGTCAAAGCAGCTTCACATAAATGGTCATAGTAACTGGATCAGGGTAGTTCAGTTTTTAGTGTTTAAGTTCAGTTCAGTTTAGCTCAGTTCAGTGTGGTTTGAAGTCATTATTGAGAGTCCAAACACTGAAGAGCAAATTCATAGATGAGTAGCTTTCCAGATCCTGAACCATGCAAGCCAGTGGCGACAGCGGAGAGGGAAAAAAAACTTCACCAATAGGAGAGTGAAGAAAAAAAACCTTGAGAGAACCAGACTCATTTCATATACCCCTACTTTAGTCTTTTAAATCTATTACTCGTTCTCAGTTAACAGGTTTTGGCTGAGCGCAAAGATAAGTCAACATATATAACCACGTACACTGATTCTGCACATTTGACTAATTGCTTGTCTTTATTTCCTATATTGTATAAACCTGTTGTATGTTATACTTTTATAATGGCCATTATTGATTATTTAAACAGATATTCAGCAAAAAATATTTTTCACTGAAAACAAAAGGAGGCAGTTATGTTATAGGCTCTGTTTTGTTATAAATATGCATAGTGAAGATGACGGTCAAATAAAATATGTGGTTGCACCTAATAATAAGGAAAAAGCACCAAAAAGACACCTCTGATTTCAGATGCCTCTATTTCCCCCCATCCACACTGAAATGAAAATGGCCTCTTCAGCGTTTCCAAAATGCTCCGGCACTCAGCAAAGCCAATCAGCAATGTTTAAAAATCCACTAAACATTGCTCAAAATGCAGTGCGTGTAACCTTCTCCATTACTGATTGGAACTGAAGTCTGTAGTTCTACTTTTTGAGTCAGAAGATGAGGTACAATAAAAGTTTCAGGCAAGTAGTATCTGAAACATCAGCACAATTAAAAAACCAGCTGTGTCAAAAGAGAAGTCCATGCAGCATGTGCTTATTTTATTGCTTAGTCTTCATTTATTCATGTAGCGCACTTCTTTATCCTGGCTGAAGTTTATTCAAGGTAAAGAAATGGTCAGTCTGTGAGTTTGTTTATTTCATGGCTTGTTTAAGTTTATTTCATATTTCTTGTTTGTATGAAGGCTAAATGCAAAGGTGAACATTAATTTATTGTACTGTTTAATTTCTAAATTATTATATAGTTTTATAGGACGAGGTTTCATAGACTAAGCAATAGTTTTTGAGAATTTGTATAGACTAAATGGAAGGTCTTGGCAGTTTTTTTAGTCTTTTAAAATATTATATTGGTATCAGCCAAAATTAAGAAATATATTGTAAAATAGATTTTGGCCACATCGTCCAGGCCTAATAGAAATATTTCCCTAAGAAAGGAGACACAAATACAAGGGTGGATTGGCCATCTGGCAATTCTGCCAATGCCAGGAGGGCCGGACCATTTTTTAAATGACTGCCGGTCAGTTTTTTTTTTTTTTTATATATATATTTTTTTTTATTTATTGTTTTTACATGCAGGCAGTTTTTATCTCTTCCAAGATGATAATAGTAATAATAATAAATGTTAAGCATTTGGCCCAATCGGCAACAGCCGGCTGGTTTTGAGATGGGCCGACCCAATCCAACCTAATCTGCGATTACGTGGACACGATTAAAATCTGGCAAGAATGTCAAACAAACAGTAAGTGCAACACAAGCTAATTGTCAGAGATGGACCATAAAAAAAGGAAAGGAGGTGCAGAAAAGCTCAGAGAAAGCAGAAAAAAAGGGGGCAATGCGGTGGCGCAGTGGGTAGCGCTGTCGCCACACAGCAAGAAGGTCGCTGGTTTGAGCCTCAGCTTGGTCAGTTGGTGTTTCTGTGTGAAGTTTGCATGTTCTCCACGTGTTGACGTGGGTTTTCTCTGAATGCTTCGGTTTCCCCCACAGTCCAAAGGCATGCGCTATGGGGTAATTGGGTAAGCTAAAATTGTGTGAATGTGTGTGTATGAGTGTTTCCCAAAACATATGCTGGATAAGTCGGTGGTTCATTTCGCTGTGGTGACCCAAAAATATCTATTAAAAATGGTACTGCTTATATTATTACACCATTTGTACACCAATATAAGTAGTGAATGTGCATGTCCGTGGGTGGGGCTGTGCCAGTGTAGTAATATGGGCTGGTGTGGCCACAGTGCCAGGGCTTAATTTTTGTCCCAGTCCGCCCCTGCACAAATACTACACACAACCATAGGCTTGCCATTACTAGTGCATGTTGCGAGCTCCGTGGATGCATGGTTTTAATTTATCTATATAGAAGTTGAGTTTCATGCACTTCGTAAGATGTTAATCTTGCGTATGAATGCACTGAAAACCTTGCGTTTCAGATGTCATATGCTCCAACACTATTGATACAGTGCTTGTCTAGTAACATAAAAAGTACAGAGCTCTTTACTCAAGAAAAGAAAAGTGCAATGCATCTCGCATATGAGCCTTCCAGTGCGCTAAGGTAGATAAAACTGTATTTTTTATTCACAGTGGTGATATTCATGGATGTGACCACAAGAAAACAACATTAACATTTCCAGACATGCTGTAAAAAGCCATTTAACAGCCACTAGATTTTCTCACAGATTAGCCTATTCTGTTAAGTCATCAGGTAATGTTTTAAGAACTTAAAATATATTGTGTAATGTTTTTTTCAGTGGATATTAAGAGATTATAACTATCAAAAAAATAAAAATAAAATCTAAATGTCATTTTGAAGATCTTGACCATACCACACATCATTATGAATGTAATAAATAAGATGCTTGTTTGTAGCAAAAAAAAATCCTTATTAATGGCCTTTTTACATTTGTGGGTCATCTTGCAAAGGTTTGCAGCCATGTCCCTGTGCCTCTAGTTTAAAGAGAATTGGAACATTTCTACCCCGTTACGTGAATGCACAAAATGAGGAATAGGGTTAAAGGAAAGGGCTAAGACGAACTGGGATTAGATTGGAAAACAGCAAGTTTTGTGAAATTGGACAATAGAAGATTGTAAAATTGTGGCCTGAACAGATGAGTCTCAAATTATGCATCATATTTAAATGTTATGCTCAGAATTTGCTGTTAACAACATGTAAGCATCTAGCCTTGTATAAATGGTTCAGGCTGCTACTTGTATAATGTTGATGAAGATATTTTCATGAGACACTTGGGAGCCCTTAGTACCAACAGAGCATTGTTTAAACTCCACAGCCAGAGTATTGTTACTGACCACGACCATCCCTTCTATGAACATCCTTTAATGCTCCTTCCAGCAGGATAACACAGCTTTTCACAAGACAAAGTCACACCAGGTCCTAAATCTACACCTTTGGGGTGTGCCTGGAATGGGAAAAAAAAAATTGCACATTTTATCATTTGCAGCCGAACAAAAACCTGTAGCAACTGTATGATTCTTTGCCATCATCTCAATATGGACCAAAATGTTTGCTAAATCTATGTCACAAAGAATAAGGGCAGTTTTAAAAGTGGGGTGTGGTTCAACTTCACACTAACCAGGTACCTAATAAAGTGGCCAGCGAGTGTACATGTTTCACATTCCTTTGGCATTGACACTGACTCAGCAGGAGCTGTGGGTGTCTGGAACTGACTCATCTTCTCAGACTAGTTAACTAAGACCATTACAATGGCTTGTTGATCGCCTCAGATGTATCATTGGAGCATCCGCCCTATACCACCACCACCATGAATAACAGCAGAATTTATTCATTGTCTCTAGAGTTATAAGGTTATCAAAAGCCAGTGGGATATGTATATTAGAATTTTCATATTTGTACATTTTCAGTATGCAAAATCTTGAACACAACTCAAGCAGTTACATGCAAAGCAAAGGATGATCATTTAAAATCATACCCGTTATAATATCAGCTCAAAATATTAAACATGTCTGAAAGAAATAATCACTGACAGAAGTAGTAGTCTACAACCCACCATTTGAAATCTGCAGGCTCTGACTTTTGAAAACTTTTTTGAGTTGACCACACAAGACAGCCAATTGCAGCAAAAATATGGGCACAAGCAAAGTCCCTTTCAAAGAAAGTCTGTTCAGTCAGCAGCCATATTTGCAACACCAAGACCAAGCAATTCACCCAAGACCAAATGAATCTAAATGAATATGGGAAATCCTGAAATCTCACTATTAAATGACAAATTTCAAATCTGCTACAAAATCTGAAGAGACCTGCCTCATTTTTGTTGTTGCTTGAGCCCTAATTATATATAAATCGTGTTAAAAATGCTACTGTGCATGAGCAAAGATTAGCACGACACCAATCTCCTTAAAAGGGTGGTTCAGAATGCAATTTTAAGGCTTGGTTGTGTTAATAAGATGCAAAGCAATGTGTGCTCATGTTGAAGGAAATCATGTTATTTTTTCAAAAATCTCACTTTGATTATAATCAGCTACCCTGCTAACATGAAAACAACTGATATATTTCCTAGTTCCTCTGAAAGGCCCGCCCTCAAGTGACTCTGAAGTGACATCTGTCATAATGTGCTGCGATTCGCGGCTCGACTCCATGTCACGCCCGCACAGGCACGCGCGTGCTTGCGTAAACGGTCAGTCAACCTCATGCCCGCTCTCTAAAATAACATCTGACAAGTGTCTGTAACGAGTTAAAAAAGAGGAGCGGCTCCTTTAAGAGAGTTTTTCATTGTGTGTGTGTGTTTGTGTGTCTGTCTGTGTGTGTGACACGAGAAGCGCATGTCCGTGGGACCGGTATTTATTTTTCTTTTCCTCTGATGCTCGGATTATTTTCTGTAATATACAGGCACAAGATGTGGGATGGAACCTGTGTGAGCCTTTATTTATTTTTTTGCTGCTACATGGGTTAGGAGAGCTTTCCTGTATTTTTTTTAACTCAACGCGTTACACAAGGTCTTTCACATATATCCGGAATACGCATGTGTAAGTAATATGAATCATCCACATATCTTTTGCGACTTCATTATCTGAGATGTAAAACTCATGGAAAGCTGCCTATAGAGAAACAATGCAAAGTTGCGCACACACATAGAGAGGCTGCACGCACCGGTGAAATGTGTGCATGTGTGTGTGTGTGTGTGTTTACAGCAGTTTGACTGACAAATATGAATTTGTAGCTAAATCGTTTGCGGTGCAAAACAGTATTTCTCGTTGTTTACATCGTTGCTGCAGCATATCGTTAACGCAAGACACTGTACATGTCATGATCAATTTTAACAAATAAAAACACTTACTGGTTTAAGTTCACAGCTCCTTCTTTGAGGGGAGTTTAACTGAATCCAGCACTGAACTGGGAGAGATTCTGGAGCTGTGTTTTGTCAAATCATGCTTGCTATGTATTTTATAACTCTCTGGAACATAATTAATATAAAACTAAGTTTTTCTGTCTTTGTGTCGAGTCCTTTGGAAGCCCAAATACAAAAACAGAAAAAGCTCTTTGAAAATAGCAGCGTTTGGATGGAATTTTAGCTCTCTCTACTCTAATGTTTCAGCGCCTCTGGCCACGGCCCTTAGCTGTGCAGTGTGTGTGCGCGGTAAAAGAAAATTTGTGATCTCACAGGCCCGGATGTATTTTTTTGTAGTCCCCAAAATTCATTAATTGTAGGCTTTGCTAAGCTAACTCTGTAAAAACCAAGGTCTCCCTTTGCATTGAACTTTGATCTTTTTACATTCAGAGATGTTGTTTATGTTCACACAGCTACATTACACATCAACTAAAGTTTAAAATATGATATCATAGTGGACCACCCCTTTAATGGCTGTTTCAATTGTAAAAATAGAACGTAGAAGAACATCAAAAAAATCTGAAGCAAAGACTGGAGACAACAATGGAAAGACACGACAATGGAAAGACAACAATGGAAAGACACGAAATGTGCTGGGATGTCTTTTCTTGTGTAAAAATCAACAAGATACATAGTAATCTCCAAATGACAGGGTTTTCCGTAACAACCTCTACCCCAAAGAACCATGCTGATGATTTCACTTTTTTCCCAATCATGGTAAAGCAAGTGAACTGTCTATTAGTGTTGGGTACCGAAACCCTTTGTAACCGGTATGTACCGGATCAAATCAGCATATGAATTTTGGTGCCACTGGTGCTGCGACAAGGACGTAAGAAGCATCAAAGGGTTGCATCAAAGACACACATAGGCGATGTGTCACACCATCTTTAAACAACTTTGAGGAATATATACAGGCGATGTCAGGCGTTTGATATTGTCGCTTAGGGAACGGACACACGCAACGCGCGCAGTACAGCACATTCAGCCTGGTTTTAGGTGAGTGAGAGCGACTCTCTTCAGATCAACACGCATGATTACGTTCATCAAATTTGCTTTAACAAAGCATTCTAAAGCGTATTTTAAAAGCAAGGATTCTTACACAGCAACATGCTTTACAAAAGTTGCGTGTAAGGGTGAAACATGTCAAACCTAATGACACATTTAAGGGCTCAAAAAGGCACTCGGGCACTCGCTCCCTCTGCTTTCGCGGCACTTGCTCTATCTGTGACAGTGCTGTGCGCATAAGTTTCCTGCATTCGTCAGAAGTTGACGGCCACATTGACACAGGTAATAAAAAGATTAAACTTTAGTCATGTTAATCATGTTGTGAAACACTATCAAAATGTCCACTGTTGATGATATTAGACTTCTGTTTTCAATAGCGATTTTAAAACTTTTACTATAGGAAGTCCTCGGCTCTGCAGAGACCATTATCAGAGCTGTGAACCTACACTAGTCTCATGGTTCGGTTCGGTTACGATTATCATGCCATCGATTCGGTTCAATTCGATATTTGGGTGCATCACGGTGTATTGATGGTGCTTTTCATACACAGTTTTATATTTTCTTCACAGCAGCAGTTCTTGTATTCAAATGTATGAATATATTTATATTTATATACTATTTGTAATACAATTTTGTTATTTAATACAGTCAGAAACATAAACTGTACCTTTAAACAACATGAGCATTTAGCAAATAATATAAACAAATATAAATATCCAGCTCACTTTCTGATCCTTGTCTAGTTCCCTTAAGCCTGGTTTATACTTCTGCGTCAGGTGACCGGCGTAACTCACTGCGCAGGCAACGCGCGCAGCTGTGCATTTATACTTCTGCGCGCTGTCTCTGTTGGTTTGGCAGTGAGGTGTAAATCTTCCTCTAGTTTCTAGTGTCTAGTTTCTTCGCTTTTGTTTTGCTCTTCCTGAACACTTCCTGGTTGTACAAGTGACTCAAACTCACTCATTTTGAGGCAGGAACCGGCGGACGTGCAACAACTTTAACTATGAGGTAAACACAAAACAAAACTTTCCATCCGGAGCTCCTTCACGGGACTCCACACTTGTAAACAATCGCTCGCGCCATTTGCGCGGTTCTCTGTCCTGCCCAGACTCGTCAGCGCTACCAAGCCGACCAATCACAGAGCTTGCGCTACGCGTCGTTGCGCTGTGTAATCACAATTTTTGAGAGGTGCACGTCAGCAACGCCGACGGCCACGGCGAAGGGCTATGCATCAGCGCCGTAGCATACGCCGGCATTTGACGCAGAAGTATAAATCAGCCTTTACACCTCTTTGATTGGTCACACCCTCAACAAAAACGGTTGCGATTGACTCTTGCGAGCTGCACTCTTCACAGATGAGTGACACTGATAAGCAGCAGGCGGTAGCGGTGATTAAAGCTGATGCATGATAGACACGGTGGAAAAAACTCTGCAGACACGTGCTCGTTTCTGTATCCAGAAGTAACGCTGTAAAACAGCCGAGAGGAGAAGAAAAGTCACGCCAGCAGGTAAAATGGGCCACTGTGTGTGTGTGTGTGTGTGTGTGTGTGTGTGAGAGTGAGAGAGAGAGAAATGGAGTACTTTCATTCTCTCGATCTCAGTGAAATAGGGGCTTTTGCTGTCAATGTCAGTGAAAGACTGATCCAGCAAACACACACAGTGAAATTGTGCACAGTTTATGAGTTTTAAGTAGTTAGAGTGTTGTAAATACTCACGCTCGCCTCCCTCACAACAGAGCGCATATGAGGTAAATGACGACAGTAATAACCGGTTATGGTTATTACTGAACCGATATCGAATTGTCTGCGTCTGCATCGCGGTGCACCGAAGAAACGATTAATTTTGACACCCCTAACCATTATTAATCAGAAATCTAGTGTAAATAGTTTTACATTAGGAAAAGCAGTATTGAATTTAATAACAGTCGGAAAGTACCAAAGAATAGATGTAACACATTGATCAAATGTAGTTTTCAGTCACACTCATGGAAGTCATATTCAACTCGTTTAGTTTTGCCTTCACTCATTTTTGATTTCCGTCTTCAACACAGGATTTATTTACAACACATTTTTAAACATAATAGTTTAACTAACTCGTTTCTAATATCTACTGTTTTATCTTCCCATGCAGTCAGTGCAGAACATTTTACTAGTTATTCGGCAAGGTATTTGTATTCAGACAAAGTCCCTTTAAGTATTTTATAGTTTTTTATTAAGATTAAAGTGTAATTTAGACTTAATCAGACTTCAGACTTAATCATAAATATTTCTTAAGGAGGCTAATAATACTGACCTTAATTTTTTTTAAAGAAAAAAATGCTTTTATTCAAGAAATAAACAATTAGAAATACAACTTATTATGACTCCAGAATAATTATGTTTTAGGAAACACTGTGAAAATTTTCAGAAACATTATTTTAAATGAATGGGAGGGCAAAATAAATTAACTTCAACTGTAGGCCTGTCTGTTTACAGGTGCAACAATGTGCCTTGATGTACTTGAATGTTAGAAATGTGTTATCCTACATCAGTACAAAGTTACTTTACAAATAAATAAACAAGTAAGATTATTTTGAGTTTAAGTTACTTAATTATCTTATTTATGAAGACTGCAGAGTGATGCATGAAAAAAATGATTTTTTATTTTTTGATACGTGTTAAAATGTGCTCCCAAAAGTACGTGGCCCCTGCCTGTCCCGCCCATACTAGTAAGCTAATGTAATTTCATAATGCAAATCTTAAATTTATGCTAACCAACAAATGATCAAAGGAAATATATTAATGTAATTCAAATATATAAAATATGAATTGAGGTTTACTTTAAACTTAAATTATATTGTTCTATTAAAATTATTTTTTAAAAGATGTTGTCAAATAAGAGATTTTTCTAGAGTCATATACTGTAATTTTGAGGCTAAAAAGTATCGTTCAGGCACTGTATTGGCACCGGTATTGTTTTAAAAGTATCGATTTAGCACTGGTATCGAAAAAACCCAAATGATAGCCAACCCTACTGTCTATGCATATCTATTGACCTTATTCTTCAATGTGGAAGTGCGTGCGTTTTCGCTATTATTTTAGAACTTCAGATTCAGTTGCCTATGGGAGAAATGACTAGGAATAATAAACCGCAGAAAATGGTCAAACAACTTGCTCTACAAAAAAGTGTGTCTATAGCCGCATTTCCACTATCGCGCCTAAAGCGAGCGAGCCAGGGCGAGCCAAGGCCAGTGGCGTTTCCACTGTCACTTCCGGGGCCTAATCGGGCCAAAGCGGGGCTTTCTTGGGGCCAGCGGCCGGCCTTTTTCGGCCCGCCGAATACCTTGGGCCAAAGAGAGCCAGCCGGGGCTTCGGGGCGGAGTGAAAGGAGAGGCGGGCACAGTTTTTCGATCGCACAGGAGTACATGCGCCAAACAAATAAATAAATAAATAAATAAGAGAAAGAAAACATCTGGAACAAATTATAGGCTGGGGTCTTTTTTGCATATGATCGCCCTTATGTTCCTCTTTTAAATGTAAGGTTGTTGCATAAAATGATAGTTTTAATAAGTCAATTTTCTTTGCTGCATCTCTTTGATGTTTCAATAACGCATACTAATCTTTACACCATATTAAAGACACAGCAGACAGTAAAGGATTTCAAGAGGTTTTGTCAAGTTTAATAAGTGTTTTTGCGCGTTTAGATGCCTGTGTATATGTGTGAGACTATATGAATACAACAGAAAGACATTAAACTTTACAAATTTCATGTCCGCTTTTGTAGACTCAAAACAATAGTGTCATATCTAGATAAAATAGCTAAGCTATATTTAAATAATTTAAAGAATTACAAATATCAGATAGGCCTATAATAAAATCACATTAAATAAATAAACCAATATAAAACTAACAAAAGCTATAGCTATAACAATTAGGTACTATATCGAACTGTTTCAAATTAATATTAAACTTTCATTTTTCAAAAGCCTCTTTGAAAAAAAGATTTTCTAAAAAATAAATAAATAAATAAACACCGGAAAATGTTTTAAATATTATTTATTAAGTATTTGGATACGATGATATTAATCAAATCATGCAAACAGAGCATTTTCGGGGTGAGTGAACGCAGAGACTAGGCGACCTTTTTTTCTGTCTTCCAGCTGCGCAGCACTTTTTTGACGGGGAAAACTGCAAGTTCAAAATGTGTTCTGTGTCCTCAAACAAGTGTGTATGTTTTTATATAACGTGGTAAAATTAAAAAAGGAAATTTAAAATACATAAAGAGCTTTATTAGTGCATTGCTGCTGAGCGCAATGAAATATAGGCAATATTTTATAAAGTGCTGCTCTTATGTGCTGAAACACTGAACACTTTCCTTTACTTAAGATATAATAAGCAACATCTTTAAATAAAGGGAATCACCTATAATTCACCTATAATTCACCTGTCATAAAACCTATAGGGAAAAATAATCATGTTTCAGTTCTCTCCGGAGCATTTGGGATGAATGTTGGACAGCGTCTGTCTAGAGGATGTTATAAAATGCATTTTATATCGAGTTATTAACGGATAATTTCATATATGTGGTGTTATATTATGGATGTGTGCGCTCCCTGCGCTGGGTCCCTCCGTTGGTGGCAAGACCACTGGATTTCGATGCCAGTCGGTCGGCGAGTAAATGAATATGATAAATAAAAACACACAGGCATGTGCGTATAGACATGCGTTGTACTGCTGTACAGTAACGTGTCATTTGTTTGTTTTGGTTGTCCTATTTTAATAGTTTCGTGATGATGTGATGGTGTGCTTTATCTGCATGATTCTCACTGAAGTGGGCGTTTGAGTGACGTTCGATTCGGGGGATGTCCTGGGGGCGGGGTTTGCTGACGCGCTGCAAGCTACTAGCCCCACAGTGGAAACGCGACATGATTTCGGCCTCACTGCTCAACCTCCCGTGCGATTAGAATAATATAAAAAGAAAATGTCAGTTTGCATCATCAAGCAAGCAGCATAACAAGTTGTTTTTAACGTCTAAAAATGAATGGAAGTGAACGAGACCAAAAGTCTAAAGCCAAAAAGATTCAAAATGCTGTGCCCGCTCACACGCAAACAATAAGGTGAACAGTCTTTGGGAAAAGTCATGTAGTGCATTCCAGCCTTTAGCGGAATTTAGGCTGTATGCAGCAAGGTAGCTTAATAGGTTTGTGAAGGGACCTAACACAAACATCATCATCATCATCATAACCTAATTAACAACATCAAGGGTTGCTAATCCGGTATTTCAGTAATCTCTTTCAATTAGTATAAAGATCCAAATGTAGCTTTCTGACAAAGTACATGACTGCTCCACAACGCATGTGTCATAAGAATCACTTAAAATCCCTATTTGATCTCACCAAGACAAGCCCACATCTACACCAAACACATTACATTTAGGGCTGGGTGATATGACAAAAATCTCATCTCGCTATTCAAGTCATTTCATATCATAATAACTATATATATATATATATATATATATATATATATATATATATATATATATATATATATATATATATATAAAATGTAAATTCAGCCAAATAATATTTTGTACATGTATTGACTACAGGTATAGGACTATTTCTTTTTCTCAGCAATCTACTCTTTTATACGACCGTAAAAACTGGCTGTGATTTCAATGGTAAAAAACTAAAAATTCTACAGTAAAAATCCATAACCTGGTTAATAGTATGCTTCCTTAATATATAGGGGGAATAACGATAAATTGACTTTCTTGTAATTACCTGCATGGCACGTCACTTTTTATGCGTTTTGTCGACATTGATATGAATCTTTTTAGTTGTTTCTCCATCAGTTATGTACATTAGAGATTTATGTTACATCTAATGTTGATAAAAAATGTTTATTTCATGACTTTATTTTATGCGTGTTACCATACTGGTGTTTAGTAGCTGTGTGAATGACATTGACCACCTTCTATATTCTGATACACTTTTCTGCTTGTTCGAAAAGTTGTTTGTGATGAGCATTGGTTCATTATGCAACTTTCTCATCACCACCTGTATTTGGCTGTGTTAAAGTGTTTATCTGTGTAACAAAAGATGTGTAGATGTTGGTAATTCAAAATACAGACATATTACATGTAAGGGACTATTTTACTGTAAAAACGACAAATTACTTTTACGATTTGTACCGTATTGTTAACGGTGGAGTACTGCCTTTTTTACAGTAAATTTTACATATTTACTTTTTACAGTGTGTGATAATAGTTCTCACTAATAAATACTAAGGACTGTGATAAAAACATATGAAACATTTATCAAACATTAATGATTGCAGATCAAACGTAAAAATGACATGTATTGCTAAATCAAAAGCAAAACGTTAACGTCGCACTTTTAGGATTCAACTTTCTCACAATGCTGTTATTTCTTGTTTCTGTCTGAATCCCCCCAATAGTGTGCAATATTGCTCTCATAACAGTTATGAAAAAGTATTACTGTAAACAATGTATTTTGTAATACCACAAAATAAATGATAGAGCATAACATGAAACGATAGACTTTTTCTACAACATATAGCACAACCCTAGAAGTAAGGAAAGGAGACAGCCTTTACCTTGGCACCCACATCCTTCAGACCCTGGTGCATGTCTCGCAGGACATCTTTGGGCTGGCGTGGTATTCCATTGTGCTCCACCTCTCGGAGCTTGCGATGATAATGCTCCAGCTTCCTCTGCAGCTGCTGGATGGTCTGCGCAGACTTCTGGTTCTTCTTTTCGAACACCTGCTTGATGCGAGTGCTCTGCTGTTTGTCTGCGTTGTTTGCCAGCTTCAAGTACTCGGCTACATTGTCGTCTCTTGCTGTTTGTTCGATTTTGATCTGCTCTGTGAGTTTGAGAATCTTCTGCTGTAGCTGAGCAATGGCCTGCTTTGTGCGCTGAGGATCCAGGGTGCCATCCACTGAATCCACACCGTACTGACCGCCATCTGAGCATGTAGACAGAGCGTTGGGAGACACTGCAGGGCCCGACACCTCCAAACGATCTTGCTGCAAAGGGAAGAGTAAGATTTTGTAGTCACAATATCATGTGTTAAACAAAATGACACACTGTTCAGGATAATGCTGAAAGAATCCCAGCAGGCACACATTATCATAAGACGTTATTAATATTAGGTTAGATTAAGGTCATGACGTCAGCTGACCAAAATTCAATGTCCAGCCAGCATCTAAGGACACTGTTATTTTAACCTTCAATAACGACGTTGATATTTGGTTGATTTTAGGTTGTGTTAGAAAGTGAGTCAATTGATGACAAATACTAACATTTATTTGTCAGGTATGACAACCAAAATCCAATGTCTGGTAGACGTCATAGAGGTAATGTCCACTAAGGCTGGGCGATTAATCGAAAAGTGATCGAAATCGACATTGAGAACCTATAATCAATCTAATTTTTCCAGGTACATTTTTTCAATTACGTTCCCCTACCGCATGTGGAATCACATGACGCTGCCCTTTTCAGACTAATTTATACGTATTATTTTATGATTTATACTTATTATATTATTCTGATACTAAACTTCTGCCAAGTGCATGCGTTCGGTCTGGCGTAGCTTTCATATACCCGCGCACCTCTCAAAAAAATTTTACGACACGTCACAACGACGCACAGCTCAAGCTTTGTGATTGGTCAGTTTGGTAACAGTGGTAAGAGTGGGTGGTTTAAATTAGTTTTTTTTATATGTTTTGATGTGTGTTTTAATAGTTGTTCAGCGCTGATGTTCTACAACTAATTATAGATAATAGATAGAGTGTGTTTACTTCAATTGTTTTAAAATCAACCAAACAAAAATTCAACATTCAAAAATCTGTATTGACTGTAACTTGTCAGTAAATAATGAGGGCAAAAACATACAATAAATAAATAAAATAATCATTCATTAATTATAATAGAGTTAAAATGTTCAATGAATCGAGATTTCAAATCGCCCAGCCCTAACGTCCATACAATGTCAAGCCGTATCATCATTAGACATTGATATTTGGTTGATTTTAAGTCGGACATTGTGCATTGAAGTCAGCTTGACATTGGGTTCTAACGTCAATCCAATTTGTATTTCTTAACCAAATTCAACATCCCCCAACGTTATGGTAAAATGTCAATCTGATGTCATGTTGATGTCCTGTGCCTGCTGGGAATGCTGTGCTGTAATACAAACTATTTGTGCATAGCCAGACCTATATAGTCTAGGCCACAAAATATTTCATAATCAATCTATGATCTAATGTGCAGTTTTTAATTCTCTTATCTGTTGATTTGATAACAGTGAGCTATTGAGCTTTCCTAAACACCAAAAGGTTCCTACAAAATGCTTTCTTTTCTTTCATTTTCTAAACACTGTAGATTTCCGTGCCTGTTTTTTTTTTTTTTTTTAAAGAGCGCAAGACATATTTATACATTGATATATTAATATTAATATATTATATTTCGAGAAACATTTATAACCTTTTGGAGCAGTAAAGTTCTATTTTCTACACGCGTTTCAAAAACACAGTTTTCTTAAAATAAAACAGCATCTTTAGATATAATTTTTTGCTGGAGATACTGTTGTCCTAAAAGTAAAAAAAACTTTACACAAACTTAACGAATGGTATAGCAGAAGATTTTGATGGATTTAAAACCTTGACTTTTGCAAACAGCGATATACCTAGTGATGAAGCTTATTTTCAGAGAATTGACATAAGCAGCAAAACAATTACTTTTACAGTTATAATAAAAAGTTTTGCTTTATTGCTGTATTGTATATACAGAACAAAAAGTAACACATTACAATAAAGTCGCTCATCATTAAAAAATCAACAGTGAGAAAGAAGTTAATATTTCTTACAGTCACTGCGTTAATATCAGTAAAAGTAATACAAAGAAATTTTGTTAGTTATTAAATCATTAGTTATAAAATCCATTTGATAAAAAGATTACAACTTTTAAAACTTTTTTGAAGTTTTTAGCGTAAGTTTAGTTAAATAATCTTATGTTAACTATTGGAGCCTTATTGGGGTGTTAATGTACAACAGCTCTATAAATAATCAATAGAATTTTCAATCAATATTTTAGCACTGAGCAGGCCCATTTAACATGAGAAAATGTTAATGTTTGTACAATTCAACTAACCAATTACACACCACCGCAAATACAATATTAAAACACCACTGCAAATACAATATTAATAATCCTAAAAGGTAAAAAAACAATCTAATTATTCATGATTTTTTAATTGCCACAACAATATCAACACCACCATCACAATATCTTGAATTATAGAACATCGGCTTATGCCTAACCTTAATATAAAGCTGCTTACTGGTAATAACCCAAGTTATCTAAATAAATTATTTTCATGTACAAGAGTGACTCTGTTCCAAAAGAACCAATTATGCACTTAATGATAAAATTATGCACTAAACTGTACTGCACTCTGATGATGACCAAGTCAGATATCAGTCACAAATACATTTTTAAAAAGTAAGACTCTGAACTACATTCTTTAACAAGAATAAAACCATTACCATTAATGTCGGTGCACTTTCAGTACGTTCCATTTTGAAAGACGTGCCACGTTTAAACTACTGTATGTGAGTGACTATACTAGTCTCAGGTGACGTTAACAGTTTGGACCTCTGTACTATGACATAGCCCTCAAAATTCTGAGATAATGCAGGGCATTAACTGATAAAGAATGGCACATTGCACCTCATCATTAATTAAAACTTTTAAAAAAAAGTTACCAATATTAAAGAAAAATAAATGAAGTTTCTTCTTTTGAATGTGCGTTTAAATAACCAAAGAATTTGATCAATACACTTTGATTGTGTGAATTCTTTAGTGCAACCTTGCTAAAAAACTGAACTCTGAACACCTATTGACAGCCAAGTCGAAACCAGATTATCAGTGATATGGCCTTCACTGATCTTAGATAAACAGCTGTGGACAATCCAAGCATCCATCAGAGTCTTTATAAAACTGACTAAGAGAGCCAGCAGCATTGTTTGATCAAGATTTACAAATGATTCATTTGCCAATAAGATCAGATGTTTACTGCCAATGAGGAGTCCCCATTGCAACACAATATACAAAACATGGATAGATTTCCGGTTATGTAGCCACAGGAAAACCTTGGTAAACTGGTCATGTGGTTGACAGGTCATTTGATAAGGTCCAGATGATATCAGTTTGAGATGTTCCAGCTGACTTGCAAATGCCTTTTTCACACCTAACTGGTCAAAAGAGGATTTTCTGCTCGTTTATCCAGGAATCAGTTCTGTTTGATTAACAAAAGTGTTAAAGCCTCTTACGGAGCTAAGCTAACTCTGTACGTTGGCCTCTAGTTTCACTACCAACATAGTAAGCTGTGAAACTACACTGTAATTGCATTTAGAGGCTAGCATATGGGGAAAAACACTATTATATATATATATATATATATATATATATATATATATATATATATATATATATACACTATATACTATTTTATATATATATAAATAAAACATTTAAAAGTTAAATAATTAAATATTAAAAATATATATATATATATAGATGCATCCTGAAATAAATGTGGAGCTTATGTTTGGAAACTTTTACGAGAGAGAGAACTTTCTCGATGGTGCCACTTAGTTCTTCAACAACAGGTGAGATGAAGCACTTTGGCAGTCACCCAGACAATTTAGTGTGTCTGGTGGAAATGCTTAGCTGTTAAAAAGGCATGCTTAAAAGCATAGTACTGTGAACTGTGAGTATAATGACCCCCTAGAGACTTAATCCAGTATTCTTGGTCAACTTTTTTCCCGGTAAATAAATTCTGATTGCTATTTTGAGTGAGCAGTAGCAAAAAATTAACTGGTTTTTCAACAATCTGAACTGCAGTTCTAAATAAAGTTGCTGCACCTGTCCTGCTAGAGCAAACTTAACCTTGACTGTATCCTTGAGGACAAATGAAAGCAAACAGCTATTCTGATCCTACATCCTGGTTGGAAAGAGGGAGGAAAGCATTGAATTTGACATAATGCTCAATGCTGACTGCAGAAGTGCTCTGAACTGAAGTGCATCCAAAGACCTGGCTAAATATAGCAAGGCTTAGAGAACATAGTGACCTGCTACACAAGCTTCCTGACCTGTGAACGCTGTCAACTCATCCATCCATCCTGGAGGTTTCTTTCAGACACACGCAGCAGGCAACAGATTGCCATCTGCACAGATTGCTGTTCAATTCAAATCTGTCTTCCCATTACTTTCACACAAGCTACTATCACCTTTTAATAAACACTGTTCACATCCCTCTGGCAAAATGATTACAAGTACGTGAAAACCATGATGGGCCAAACATACTCTTGTAATTGTACAATTCCTCATTTGAATTTTTCAAATGTTTCATTTGAAACATTTAAAAATTAATGCATCTATTACTACATTTTATATAATATTGGTTTCCTTATTTTGCTGACGAATTATTTTTACACTAAAGAAATAATACAGACAGGTTTGCGATGTTTAACCTGTTGTTAATGAAAAACGTATGAACAGTCATTATAATACAAGTCATTTTATCTAATGGATAAATGTTAAGAAGTTGACAAAGAAATACCAAAGGTCAGAACACAAAATACTAAAGTGTAGAATAACTAGGCATGTTTCAATAGCATTTTTCCTTTTCCGATATTGACTCTGATACCTGAGCTCATGGTATCAGCGATAACGAGTGCTGAATCGAAACCCGAGTGTGTATCTGTAGAAATAATTGTGTATACTACTAGCCCTGTAGAAAATGACAGAATAATTTACGTTGTGCTTCACACTTAACCATTAAAAAAAAACAAATACAACTAGTTTTATTATCAGACATTCATTCACCAGTAAAAAAATTGACTGTACTTTACAAGCTCAGCCACAAATCAAACACTATACACTGAAAAAAAAAACTGTATTTTTACAGTATAACTTAGTATAAAACACTTGGTAAAAAAGTCTGCATAAATTAAAGAAATATAAAGCAAAAAATAAACTCTTTGAAACTTAAAATTCAGTATTGTTAAAAAAAAATTAAATAGTGCATTAGCAAAGCTAGCGGACATATGTCTCATTTAAAAATATGGTATCCGATTAGTTTGTGTTTTCAAATACTTGCCAACACCGATGCTAGAATTTTTGCAGTATCTGCAAGTATTTCCAATAGTAGTATATATATATATATAATAATAATATATATAATACGGTATGTGAACTAGGGGTGTCAAGATGAATTGTTTCCTTGGTGCACCACGATGCAGACGCGAACAATTTAGAATCAGTTCAGTAATAATCATAGCCGATTATTATGTACTGATGTCATTTATCACAACTGTGTTATATGGCGGTAGCTTACTATCGTGAAGGATGAGACCGTGAGTAATTAAAACGCTCTAACTACTTAAAAAGCAGATAACTGCACAATTCAGTCCTTGTGAGTTTGCTGGACAGCCTTTCACTGACAGGCAAGTACATCACATCCTACATAGGAAAAAATGAAAGCTGTTAACCCTCTCTCTCTCTGCCTCACTCTTTGTGGCGCCTTTGAACTGCTGGTGTATTTGTGAGGTAATGTTTGATCTACTTTCTCGGCTGTTACAACTATAACGTTACTTGTGGATCCAGACACAGTGGATCATGTAGTTCTGTGCATGTACTAGAGTTTTATTTCATACATTCAAAAAGAGTGTGTTTCTTTGAGCAGGTAAAACTAAAGGTACAGTACATATTTCTGACTGCTTGTTTTAATACAAGAATTATTGTGTTGCCAAGTAAAATATCAAATTGTTAACGTAAAGCGTTAATGCACCGTGATGCACCAAGATATCAAATTGAATCAAATCGACAGCATGATAATCGTAACGAACCGTGAGACCAGTGTAGGTTCACAACTCTAATCGGAACAACCCTAAAAAGTACGGCAACAGAATATAATAATATATAGCTAAATGAAAAGCTTTCTAGTGTCCAACAACCTAGATTTTGATCTAGATTTTTTTAGATTTTAGATTTTTTTCCAAACTTCTTTATTACTGAAACCGTAGATGATAATGGCTGGCAATGACAATCAGTGATCGTGGTAGACTTGATGTGTGAAGTACACTATATGACACTCACCCGATCAGCCTCCTCGGTGGAGTGGTACCCTGAGGTCAGCAACATGTCCACCAAAGCTGGGCTGCTGGGTGTATCGGTGGTAGAAGAGGAGCGTGGCCGTCCTGCCTGCAGCAATGGGTCCTGGGTACTGCGCCTGTGGATCTGAGGACTGCCTTTTTGGGGGGCCTCCCCTACCCCCCCTGCCTTGCTGCGGCGGCTCTGCAGGCTGGTCCCTCTCTTCATCATGGGGGGGCCTCGAATCTGCTGCAGCACGCGACTCAAAGCTGCAGGGGGGGCGGAAGTGTGAGGGTCAGAGTTAGGGGCGACCGTGATGCCTTGCGCTTCCCCCAACTCTGGCCCCACTTCTGGAGGTTCAAGGATGGGGCCTGTGGAAGAAGAGGTGTAGTCGTGTGGCGAGACGGATGAACGCCTGCGCTGGGGTTGGAAGAAGTGCTTCAGGCCATGGCCCAGCGCGCCCATGTTCTCCAAAGCATTGTGGGTAATTTTGGACAGGCCGTGATCAGGCTCGGAAGCCCTCCTGCTCACCTCCCGCTCTGCTCGACCCCCAGAGTCTGGCTCCTCCGCCCCAGGCTGCTCGCTACCACCCTGGTCCATCAGGAGGCGCCAGTCTCACTCAGAGGGTCAGCACAGGGGTCTAGCTAAGCCCCGCCTCCACCAGCCCCCTGATAGGCTGTTTCAAAAGCCAGGAAGCAGAGGGTGGCAGCAGTCAGGTGGACTCTGAGAGCGTACATGCATCTGTGGTTTGGCGCAAAGTCATGCTCGTCTACCACAGAAGGAAAATAAAATGGATTATGTCATGCAGCTGTGAGCGATGGAAAACAAGCTACAACTACATCACAAAAGCAGCACATTGGATGGCTCAGAGGCAAGAAGATGCAGCTGACTTTTTTTTTTTAGCCCTTTGTAGATGGATTGCATTGCCATTTGTGATCATGTCTCGCCAATATATTAATGAGAGTGAAGTCATGGATTAAATAAGCCACACCTCAGAGGTTCTGAGCCAACCAACTAAAACTACATTAGCAATATCACTACTGACAGGTACTAGAAATCTACAGCCATGGGTTTTGCCAAGCAAATGAGGTATGACAGCACTACAAAAAGCAAACAATGAAGATGCTAATTTCTGAAATGCCTGAAGGGTCTTTGGGTCAACTGTTATGAAAACACTTCTGGTGCAACAGATTTAATTGCACAATTTCTGACCCTTTTTTGTAAATCATTGCAGAAATTCCTCAAATAATCCCTATAAGCTCCCCTGTGGATAAGGTCAAAAGCATGTATGCAAAATAGGGCTACACGATTTGATGGGAACAAAAATCAATTTCATATTTTGTAGGATGTTTTTAAGACTAATATTATCATCTTAATATGACTTTTTTTTAAAACATCACACCACCAGACCTTCTCATTAAAAGGCATAGTTCACCTGAAAAAATCTGTCATCATTTACTTCCCCTTCATTTGTTCCAAACCAGTTGAAATGTTTTAATGTATAACATATCTTGAAAATAAAATATATTAAAGTATGTCGGAGATCTGTCACCAATGACTTGCATAGTATTTGTTTTTCCTACTATGGATGTCAATGGCTACCATATCTTACCACATACCGAGCTCAACAATAAGGACTGCCCGATGGCCAGGGGCCAGCATGCAAGCTGTTCAGGACAGTAGACTTAGTAGTAGTTTTACTGGTCGGCCTGGGCCAGTGCTGCAATGTCACTAAAGTTTAATTTGGCAGTGACTGTTTGTCAATTGTGTGCAAATAGGGTGTTTTCTCACCTAGTCGTTTGTCCAGTTAACGCGGTTCTTTGCATATGTGAATCCCGTAATTGCTTTCAGATTCGCAATCCATGATCCTGTCTGAGGTCGCCTGAATGAGTTGGTCTCTGCTCGATTGAAATGAACTCTAAAGCAGATCGATTGTAGTGAGAAAGCAAAATGATACAACTAACTAACAACCAGGCTATATCACAGTGTATTATGGTTGTGTATTGCCATATATTTGGCTATTCGAACAGAGAATTCTAAGTCGGGTGGGATGTCACTCCTACAGGCAAATGCGCATTTCATGTCAAATACGAAAATGAAAGCATGCTGAAATATTACAAGAGCGGTTTATCTGTTAGGAAATTGACAGAAATCACCCTCTGATCCTGTTTCCATGTTTTAATCTTATGATATTTTGCATTAGGCCTATTGTTTTGTTAATTTCTGCCCTGACACCTCGAGAAAAAGATCGACATTGATGTGCTACATGATCAGACAGCAGTCTCTGTTATTTCTGTCTATGATTTAAACCTATATGCATAATTCAAGCCAAAGTTTTCTTTATTAGATTGAATAATTTAATAGATAGATTTTTACAAAACTTGACAACTGAAATGAGGCTATGTATGAGGAAGTCTTACCTCTCTGATTTATAATTTGTGACGATGTCTGTGGGTCGCAGTGTTCAAGTGCATATTTTTGCTTATTAAATTATATATATATAATTATTAAATTATATATAAATTATAATTTATATATATATAGAATATTCTTTATAATATATAAAGAATAGGCAGAATTTTCTTGTGTGGGTGAATTATACCTTTTTTTGAAGATTTTTTTTTTATTGTGTAGATATGTATGGCACATTTTGTCCCCAAATGCAACTTACCTGTTAACATACCCTAACATGCAACTTGAACTTAACAGCAAACACTGTAAGATATTGAGCTGTTCACTTGTCATATCACAGTGCCATAATGCGCTTTGAAACAGTCATCAAAATCTCAAGCTTATTTTAAATAATCGTGCAGCCCTAACTCAAAGTTAAGGTGTGAATGTATGAAGTGATGAGTTATAGGTTTGGCGTTGTTAGGGCCTACTCACACTATGCTATCCGAACCGTGCCCAGGCCCGTTTCCCAAATCATTTGAGAAGTATTAGTGTGCTTAATCGGTTCCCTTGGCCGGCCCTGGCCCGGTTGGAAGAGGTGTGCCTGAGTCTGAGAGCGGTTCACTTGGGCTTTAGCGCGGTTGTGTAACGCTTGAGTGCAAAACGCGCCTTAGCCAGAAATTGAAAGCGAGACGTGACTCTTATGGGACTGTTTAATATGGATTAATTCATCATTCTCACTGTTCAATGAACGCAAACTGTCGTAGTTTATTAAAGACGCAGACTCCTCACTGCACGCCAGCTGCGCACCTTCAGCAAACATCCTAATTCCTGCAGCACGAGAACTTTATGACTGTTTATGAGCATCAAAAGTGGCTGATCTGTCAGGCGAAATATTTGACTGTGTTTCACGGCATCCCAATTGACTAAGCACTATAACTAAAGAAATCTCCACTGTGCTGAGTGAGAGCACTTACTGAACAGCGCAGCATCGATGATGTAAGCTTGCCCAGGCCCAAATGTAATGCGAGTGCAGGCGGTCGGCGGAGACAGGAGAGGGGGCAAGGGTGCTTTGGCCCGATTCACGGCAACTGTACATAGTGTGAGTACGCCCTTAAACACAGAAGTGAACTTGGTGAGGTGACAAACCCTTAGTGTAGCCGAGGCAATTCCACAACCCCAGATGGCCACTCAACAAATCATTTATCCACAAAGCACAACCTTTTTTCAACTCAGTCTAGCTTATTTGTTTTGGACATGCTCAAATTAGTTTAGACTGACATGGCAATCTCTTCATGACAATATCACAATAGATGTTGAAAGACTAAATGATAAGGAGTTAAATAGGTTTAGAGAGAGATAAACAGTGCCTCCTACCATTAGTCCAGCCTGGCCTCCACTGGCTTACAGCAGTTCAGAGTTGGCTGTAAAGAGAAAAAAAAATGGTTTTCAGATGAGACTCAGATGACACAGTACAGATTAAACATTACGCTCATTCACTTCAATGGTACGGATTCACACAATGACAACAGGGTGTGCTCTTGTTTGGATTATGATGCATGATTTTGGCAGAGGCCGTTGAGTCATTTCCGGGAACATAACTTCTCATTACATCATTAGATGACACGGTGCATTACCAGCATCCTAAACAACCTTTTATTTTCTTGATCAAATTTGCCATACTAATTTTGTTAACTGCTGAGTAAACAAACATGTCAAACTTTGCAAAAAACCTCATCAGGATGTATGAAACAAGTATTTATAAAACAGCCAGAGCTTAAGGTGTGTCAAACTGGTGGTTTGAGTCTGGTGGTGGCTTAAAATGGGCCTTGAATGGAGAGAATAACAGCCAGCTGTAATCCTCTTTATTCAGCTTACTTCAACACACATGATGCCTCATACTGCAGTACCACAGCGCTCCAAAATAAGTTCAGCTGTTAGGAGAGTGAAATAGTGACCGCTCTCTTTTTTTTATCAGCTTTGGTGTCATTTTGCAATTGGAATGCAAAAGATTCCTCAATAGAGTGCAGCGGTGAACTCCCTCTTTATTAGCAGCCTAGATCCTGAAATTAGTTTCCACACAGGGTTTTTGAAAATGCGTTATAGCTCATGAACCAAGACTACTTCATGGCATGAAAGATTAAAAGTACTACTGTCTAGTGAAGCAATGGAAAGCACACAAAAAAAACAATAAAGATATATAAAGGCATTGATTTAACTTTGTTATAGATTTTTTTGTAAAACATTATGGGTGTACTGGTACATGTTATCAGCCTGATCTGTCATGGTACAGGAATGTACAACAGCTTAAGAGCCATTCAGCATTTAGCCAGCACGAAAACGTCCATTGCAGTGCACAGAAATTGTATTTAAAAATAAATAAATAAATAAAAACATTTCTTCCTGAGCTAAGTTGACATCAAATAAAACAGTGGTCATGCCAACTTGTTTTGGTAAAGAGAAGCTTGCACCGGCTGCAAGATCTTCTGATTGGTCTACTGTATGGCTGCACAATATGTTGTTTCAGTATTGATATTGTAATGTGCAAGAGTGCAATAGTCACATCACGGAATCAGTCAAGTTGTGATAATTAATCAGAAATGAAAGTTCACAACATAGTGGCAGGCGACGTGGTGGCACAGTATTAAGTGATGTTGCCTCACAGCAAGAAGGTCGCTGGTTCGAGCCTCAGCTGGGTCAGTTGCCATTTCTGTGTGGAGTTTGCATGTTCTCCCCACGCTCACGAATGTTTCCTCTGAGTGCTCCGGTTTCCCCCACAGTCCAAAGACATGTGGTTCAGGTGAATTGGGTAAGCTAAAATTGTCCGTAGTGTATGTGTGTGAATGAGAGTGTATTTCCCAGTGATGGGCTGCAGCTGAAAGGGCATCCGCTGCGTAAAACATGTGCAGGATAAATTGGTGGTTCATTCCGCTGTGGCGACCCCACATTAATAAAGGGACTAAGCTGAAAATGAATGAATGAATGAACATAGTGCCATCATTTCAAATTGTAAACTTAGAGTGAAAGTTAATTATTTGCATTTGTTTTTAAGGCCTGTGACCAAGCATTTCAAGCTATCATCTCAAAAACATTGCATTGCATTAATTAGATGCTTTGTTTCCAGTGAAGACTTGTTCATGCTTTTATCGGCAGTAGGTTGGATTACTGTAACGGCCTCCTCACAGGCCTTCCCAAACAGACAGTCAGACAGTTACAGCTCATCCAGAACGCTGCGGTCAGGATTCTGACCAGAACCAGAAAATCAGAGCACATCCCATCACACCTCAGATACTTACACTGGCTCCCAGTTACATTCAGAATAGATTTTAAGATATTATTACTGGTCTATAAACACTAAATGGCCTAGGACCTCAATACATTACAGATATGTTCAATGAATACAAACAGATCACTCAGATCTTTAGGATCAAATAAACTAGAAATTACAAGAGTTTAGTCGAAGCAGGGTGAATCGGCTTTCAGCTACTACACCCCTCACTGCTGGAATCAGCTTCCAGAAATGATCAGATGTGCTTCAACATTAGGCACATTCAAATCAAGACACATCTGAAAACACATCTGTTTAGCTGGGTCTTTACTGAATGAGCACTGTGCTACTTCCAACAGAACACACTATTGTTTTTGTCTTCTTTTTCATTCTTTTATAACCTGTTTAAACACATTTTATCTGTTTTTAACAGGGTTTTTTAATCATTTTTTTTATTATATTTATTACTTTTTTTCCTGTATGTAAAGCACTTTGAATTGCCACTGTGTATGAAATGTGCTATGTAAATACATTTGCTTTGCCTAATGTAATGAATTTTGGCACAATAAATTAAACGTTTGCCCCATACAGATCAATTGTACATTTAAATAATTATTTACTCAATGAAAACGATAGTGTTATTATTACCTTATACAGTGGTCATTTCATTTCTGTTGTTGAATACTGTTCGACTCCCCAGAAAATCGTAAGTCATGGCTAACTTAATTCTTTACACAGCGATATTCAAGTCATCTGTTGAAATTGTATTCATATCATATTATATATCGCTGTAAAAGAAAATGTTGCAATGTCAGGTTTTTTTCCAATATCGTGCAGCCCTAGCCTAATGCTTTGAAACTGACATCGATAAGCTGCACTGCTGCATGTAAAACTAGAAATTCAAAAAACTGTCCCATCTAGTTTACACATAAGCCAGTCTGTGGTTTCTTCTCTATACACAAGAGCAGTGATTGAACACCAGTTGGATGGATCTTCCTTGCAAGAATTTGCACTAAAAGATCAAATTTTAAAGTCTATTTTAAATCAAATGCACAACTAAAGGGATAGTTCACCCAAATGAAAATGTAGTCACTATTATTATTATTCATTAAAATTATATTGAATGGCTGTGCTGCCTTTTGTAAATTGTAGTCAAATGTATGGGAAGTATAAGAACAAGTATATTTAATAAAACAAAAACTTAAATGTTATTGATTTACAACCTCGTCTTAAAAGGAAGTTATTGTCACAAATAAATTTCCTGATGAACAAAATTACTCGGATTATTTATTCTGGAACATGATTGTGGCACTCTAAATTAAACCCCAAACTGAACAAATCACATTCAAGATGAAATTAAACTCTTTTAAAAAGCTGATTAAATTATTCGGCTTTAATTTCTTAAATCCTGTGTTTACAAAACGTCTTGAATGTTAACCTCACCACACAGTGTTTTGCCAATTACACCAACATTTCTTCTTACCCTTCGAAAACAAACACCACTGCCAAAAACGATCTTGAAAACCCAAATCCAAACCACAACAAGATCAACCATCCACAGTCAAACCGAGAAACAAGTCAATATGGGTCCCGACTAAACCCAAGGCCTACAACTAGTTTAGCAGGAAACAAACCCACACCCAGCTTAGCCGTAAACAAACCCAGACCTTAATTAGTTCAGAAGCACAGTATCCTCCAGATGTGGGAGTGGCACAACAGCAAGGTGACACACACATAGTACTGTGAAGGAATAGTGGTGTGTGTAGCTTTACTCAGTGTGGAGTGTTGATGTGTCTGTGTCCTACATGCATAATTAAATGGACGAGTGACAGAGTGACGCACACGCCTGGCACAGCTATTCTATAACACAATCATATTTAACGCAACAGCAGTTTAACAGGCCCTGCACACACCCAAGATCACCCTAGGGTGCTGTCACACCAGTTCTATCGCTCCAAAAACATGAGTATTGATGGTACCTTCAGTAACTTGTGTGAGCAACATTCTTTTGAGCAGCCTGTTCTAGTATTTTAGAGTTAAAAATGAACTCTCTACATCTTACAAGGGCAGATAATGTCACAGCAAGTCAATATATGTCACAGGCATGGGCTTTGAACATTTTACAATGTTTGATAGCTCTTACTGGTTTCTTAATATATGTAGAAATAAAAAAATACATTTATGCATTTGACAAATGCGTTTACATACTAAGCCACTTTATGCTTTTGCAGGTTATGGTATACTTTTTTATGTTTTCCAGGAATCTGATCATGACCTTGCTGTTTTTAGTGCCATGCTCTACCAGTCAGCTGACGGAGTCAAGGAAACATTTAAGATTGGATCTGATTCAAAATTTTAAAACCTTAGTTTAACTAGAGTAATTTATAAGATCATTTATAACAGAGCTGAAGATAGAAATGTTTAGTTTATTGTAGCAAAAGAAAAGTATTGTCTCCGTTTAATAAAAAAAGCTATTTATTGTGCAAATAGAGCTGCAGATTAATGAGACGGAAAATTACTGTGTACTGCAGTACCAATTACTTATTTGTTACATACTGAAAAAACTTTTTCAAACCTAATCCATGTCAATACAGGAATGTAACAACATCATTTTGAACTTTTAGCTACCTTTAACTTTAATAAGCAAAGCATAATGGTATTAAAAATATATATATTTTAACAAGCACAGCGTCTCATGAACAATTAGTTCATTTAAACAATTAGTTGGTTAAATAAGTGTGAACAGATCTCTGATCTCTAGTGTGGTTTGAATGCAATTTGAATGAAACAGACATAAGACATCTAAACAAACCCAAAACAAAATATCATGTGACAGGCTGTGACTATAAAAGAGCCAAGACAAGCAAAATAGAAGTGTGACCACACCCTTAATCATGACGGTTTGAGAGAGATATTAAATTAACAATGCTTGCAACAGGATGAATTAAAAACATTTTCTACATTTTATTCTGAATAAATTATTGCTGTGAAATACTATGCATTGTTGAAGGACTACTTGACCAGTTTGAAATGAAATGTGAAGAATTTACCCAACATTCTTTGGCCTTCGACCCAAATATTTTAAAGACATTCACCTTTATTTTTAAAACTATTTTAAGCTGTTGTTAAAAGTAGCTATAGCTACATCAACACAGGGTCACTAAAAAGCCAATTTACTAAACTTGCCACATAAACATTCTTATAATTTCACCCCACAACTTCTTAATCAAGATATTTTTATACACTGCACACAAACTTAGCCAAATCATTAAAATCCCATAATTTAAACTTGACTCCAGAAGTTTAATTATTCAAAACTCATATTTCAAACTGAACGCAGTATGTCAGCAGAAGTGTTTTCATGTTATCGTAAAGGGATAGTTCACCCAAAAATCATTTACTCACGCTCAAGTGGTTTGATACTTTTTATGAATTTCATTCTTCTATTGAATGTAAATCAAAGGCGGCAACACCAAGGCTCCAAAAATACAAATTTATTAAATTAAAAAGACTGACACAGAGCGTGTAACATTTCGAGCTGCCGGCTCTTCATCAGACAATGTTTTTCACAATCAGGTGCTTCTTTTTATACACTTCCGGATCACATGATCTCCTCTCGCATATATGCCAACATATACATACATGCATATGTATACATACACAATCGTTCATATATGGGTCAATGACGTGATGCTCATTTTTTTGTGTCCATGTCTTTTAAATAAATTCAAGTAGGTTACAGTTTCAAAATAAATAAGCAAATTACTTGCATACATTCTCTATTTTGAGGACCAAGTTTAATTTTTTGGTTTTAATCCATTTTAAGAAAATTTTTAGGGGATTATTGCAAGAATGTCAATGTGGTGTAACCAAAAAAAATTGGTACCAAATAGTTTACCTTGTTTAAAAAATGTGAAAGCCTCAATGAAACATTGTATCGGCTAGTCTGGCATAATTTTACATTAGACATATTTAATAGTAAATAAAGGTAAATATAGCACAATTGTTTTAAATATTATAATTCATTTGGGGAATTTTGTCTGTCACCTCAAATTTCTGAAATGTCAAGATGGTGTAACCACCATTTATTGAGCCATTTTGTTAATATTGTGCACAAGAGAGTTAGACAGGAAATTGGATCACAGAGAAGAATTCTTGAGAAGACTAATTGCTGCATGCAAAGGTTAGTAACTCTTTTTAAAATTTGAGATACTTTGACCTTTTTAAGGTATGGTCAGCTAATCTTAGATATGCATGTCAAATGGTAAGACCCCAGAAATGCACTGATAATTGTTCAATATTATAAAAATAAGTATTATATTTAAAAGTTAAATTTGAAATATTCCCACCAAGCCCATGTGCTTACATAGATTTTATTGATAATGCCTGTCAACTTTCATTTTAAGTTGAAATGTCAAGGGGTGTAACTGGTTACACCATTTGACTCATATAGCAGGAGTCTTTCTGTTGGGGGTCAATTTAGTCAAATATCATTACTTCATGATGCTGATCAAAAATGCGACATAAATTAGACTACTATTTGGAACTATTTGTGTTCATAGAGTAGATTATTTATTTATTTTTGTTTGAGAAATAGGTGCTTAATCCACAACCTTACTATTAAAGCTCTGTAAACCTAGGATAAAGTTATTTTACTGCACAACATGAATGTTTTTTTTATGTTAATCCATGTTTATATTCACACAATAAAATGTACACACTCTCTAATTCACACACACATTCATACACTACAGTCAATTTAGTTTTTCTAATTCACCTATACCGCAAGTCTTTAGACTGTGGGGGAAACTGGAGCTCCCAGAGGAAACCCATGTCAACTCCACACAGTAAGCCATCCTGGTCCATCTGGGACTCAAACCAGCAACCTTCTTGCTGTGAGACAACTGTGCTAACCACATTAGCCACTGTATCATCCTCCTTTGAAATGTTGTATGTATTTTTTTTTTCTTCTTGAGAAAGTCTTATTTCTTTTAGTTTGGATAGAATAAAAACAGTTTTTAAAATGTTTAAACAGTTTTTAAGGTCAATATTGTTAGCCTTCTTAAATACAGAACAAACCACAGTTACCCAATGACTTGGCCAATAGATCTTACTTGCCTAATTAACCTAATTACATTTTTAAATGTTACTTTAGGCTGAATACTAATGTCTTACAAATTATCTAGTCAAATATTATGTGCTGTCATCATGGCAAAGACTACGGAAGAAATTAGTTATTAGAATTTATTAATTTAAACTATTTTGTTTAGAAATGTGTTGACAATAATATTCTCTCTGTTAAAGAGCACTTGGGAATTTCTTTTTTAAATAAAAGAAAAAATTAACATGGGAAATGAAACAAGGTTGACGAGCCTCTATAGACTGAGTGCACACAGCCTTAAGTTTTGGAGGTTTTCATACTTGATGCGCTCGCTGTTGTACTATTATTATTAACAACTGGAGGTGACTCGGAGGAACTTTAATGATGAAAAGTTGTGAAGAACAAGTCAGAAGTTGCTAAACAAATGAAATTATTTACAGTTGAAATCAGTTTTTTTTTTTTTTTTTTACAGCATGTCTGATAATATTTTTTTCTTCTGGAGAAAGTCTTATTTGTTTTATTTCGGCTAGAATAAAAGCAATTTTTAAAAGCCATTTTAAGGTAAAAATTATTGGCCCTTTTAAGCTTTTTTCCCCCGATAGTCTACAGAACAAACCATGGATAGACAATAACTTATCTAATTACTCTAACCTGCCTAGTTAACCTAATTAAGCCTTTAAATGTTACTTTAAGCTGTATAAAAGTGTCTTGAAGAATATCTAGTCTAATATTATTTACTGTCATCATGGCAAAGAGAAAATAAATCAGTTATTAGAAACGAGTTAATAAAACTATTATGTGTTGAAAAAATGTGTTGAAAATGTGTTGAAAAAAATCTTCTCTCTGTAAAACCGAAATTGGGGAAAAAATAACAGGGGAGCTAATAGCTCAAGGGGACTAATAATAATTCTGCATAATTCTGACGTTAACTGTATAAAATAAATAGTTTGTGGATAAGTTGTGGATACACTCATGAAATGATTTGTTGTCAGTCAGTCGTGTATGCTTGCAAATATTGGCCTTTAATCCCAGCACCAAGGCAACAACGAGTAAGCAGCAGTTCTTACGTACTAGTGTCGTACTAGTGTTTGGCAAATTGTTTTTAAATCGCTTAGAAGTAAAATAGTGGATTTTTTTCTAATATCATCTACT